>NW_020955281.1:499020-543433 GCF_003031625.1 Empidonax traillii
TCCTCTCCTCTCCTCTCCTCTCCTCTCCTCTCCTCTCCTCTCCTCTCCTCTCCTCCTTGCACATCTTCTTTTGAAATTGTTGGATGCCACTCAGAAAGAGTCCAGAGTTCAAGACTTAATAGTCTAATAAAAGTATGCAACCTGAAGTGAGACATCTGAAATGATACTGCATCATCAGCAATTGAATCTTTGAGATATTCTATACATTACAGTGAACAATTTCAAATCCCTTTTTCCTGCAGCACTCAAAGTGAAATGAAGCTGAATAGAACAAATCCTGATTTTTCACATTTGCTGTTATTAAAGAATGGAACAAAGTAGTGCCAAGGGGAATAAGAGAATAAAGCTATGGTTATTCAGTTGAGAAGAAAGTAAATTAATAAAACTAACCTCATTTCTTTTGTACATGCTTTCAGTTGATGCCCTGGAGAACAATTCCCTTTATAGGAAAGAAGGGCGGGGAATGGACAATAGAGCGAACCTATTGCTATATCTTGCCTCAGTCCTATTGACAAATTGTATATCATCATCAGATAATAGGTTGTCATATTTTTTGTTTGAGCTATACTTTTATGTATCTTATGCTAGGCCTCCTGGATGTTCATTTTTCCCCATAGCTTTTCCATAATGTTTGATGGAAACTTTTGCAGTCTCATAGATTGTGAAACAGGGTTTAAACCATGGGAGGCAGGCAATGTTCATGATGTATCAGGGACCATCTAAGACAGACCTTTTTTTTTTTTTAAACGAACATTCAGTAACACATTATGTTTCAGATTCATGTGAAATATGAAGTCCTTTTTAATTTTTTCTCTGTGTGTGCTAACACGATTTTACTTCAAAGAAAGCCCTTGTGCACTTTGAGAAACTGAACCATCTCGGGATAGTCTTCTGCCACAAATCTCATTCTTCATTTAAGGAACCAATTAAGTTATGTCTGAACAAATATTATGGGTTTGCCCCAACTCATGTATTTAGACTGAAGTTTTTTTTAGAGGAGTAGGTTTTTACTAGATATTTGGAACTAGATTAAGGCAGTCATGGAATTCATCCAGACCTGAGTTACATTAACAACTTTTTGGGGGGAAAAAAGAAGAAAAAGAAAAAGCATCCTCAGCAGTGGAAATGTTGTGATTATAGTAAGATGAATGGTTGATGTCAGCCATCTTAAAGAGAGAAAAATTAAGCAAACTTAATCTGCATACATATGAAATGATTGTCTAATTTTTTCAATATTCATGTGTAGAATATGAGCAGAAGGGTGACCTCATCCTGACTTTTGGCAAAGATAGCTGGCTAAAAAACTGAGTATTACTGAGGATCCATCTTGGTATACACTGAAGATATAAACAAAAAGTACAGCAGTTGAGAGAATGTATTAATTCCACCTTATCTAGCTTGATGCAGTACCGAGCTTTCAGGCAAGGCCTCAAACCTAAATCACATCCAGAGAGACACCATGGGAAAGGAACTATGCTTTATCCTCTTCCACTGATACAGAAGCAGCATAATATTCAAAGACCATTAGTATGTTGAATAAAAATACAGTCTTTACATATTAGTTGTTGACTCTTTTTTTTTTTTTCCTGCAGAGATGTTAAATGTTTTCTAACAGAAAACTTTTATCTATGTGCTGTGAACAATATCTACATATATATACATAGCTGACCAGTATGTACTGGCAAGGAACCTAATTGGGAAGCTAATGGGAGATATTTAAAACACAAACAAATTGGACATGTGATGAAACAATAATTCATATTAATATCTAAAGTGACACAGAAGGTGTTCCAACTGTATTACTTAAATAAAAATGTAAAAGCCTCAGCTCTGCGGCACAGTGGATTAAAATACAAACTCCTTATGAAATTACCATGAAATTGAGTTGAAGCACATGCAGAACTAAACAGATTGCTTGGAAAGCATTCAGCTACAAATCTGTTCGTTTTTTTTCAGGTCTGCTGAAATCTCAGCTGATTTCAAGGTAAATAGTTTCAATTATTTGCTGTGCTGTTTAAGCAAACTATATCAAAGGCCACAGCAGTGTATATCTACAAGAGTTACTGTCGACTGTTGAACATAGGATATCAACATTTCTTATGGGAAAAAGGCAAGAAGGAGAATCAAGATCAGCTAAACACAAGTCTTAGCAGAGGAAAGTAAACTTAGGAAAGATTCAGTGACAGTGTTGAAATAGTGCAGTGAAATGGATGTAGCCCTCACATAAATTAATACCATTAAAATGTTCTTAGTTGCTCTAAGCCTGTCCTTTTTAAGATAGGTTATATGGAGTCTATTTTTTCTTCAGCATAAGTAAAATACCACACAGATTGGTGTGAAATGCTCCTTTGTAAATTACCATTAAAACAATCCAAATATAGTTAAATTTTGTGGAATATTAGGATGTATCAAATTCCCAAAGTTCCACAAAAGTTTAGGGCAGTAGTAATTTAGTAATGCTAAAGCAAAATTGTGAGGTAGGCTTTGGGTTTCATATTCACACGTCCTGTTGAAAGAAATAAAGAGAAGAAGAGAAAAAGTGTTCTTCTCTAATTCACTGATGGTATTCACAAATTCAAAACAACTGTCTGTCCCTCCAACATGCTACTTGATTGCTTTCTTTTGCTGAGCAATAATTTGATAGCTCCCATGATAAAAAAAAAATATAAAAATCACTCTATTAGGACTATTTTTAGTTTGCCAGTCATCCTAGCATCCTCCTGATGAAAGGATAAATGTTAAAAAGAATTTTTTCAGATAATCACTAGTGTCATTGGAAAGTAGACCTTTCAGATCATCATCATCCAGAACTTGTAGCCTTTCCGGTTCAGCTAACCATATATTTTTGCTGTTGAGTAAATAACAGTCTACAGTCATCAGAGGGAAAACATTAGTTCCTAGATTAGCAGGTGTGTTATGAAATTCCAGATATCAGCCACTTTTGACAGACCATTTAAGAAAAAAAACCTCCTTTTAAAAAGAAGCAAACTAATCAGTTCAACTCTGTGATTCTGTCTTACACATAGTTCATTGAAGATATTTCCCCTTTTATTTTCTAAATCTGTGTTTATAGACTGAATTTCCTACTGAAGATCCAAATATACTATGTATGAACAAGTTATACCAACTGCAGAAAATCTAACCATCTGGATAAGAAGGAACTATTTCATAATAGAACTTCACTGTATGATAACCAATAACGGAGTAAACACAGAGGCAGAAGAGAATGAGTCAGTAAATTTATAAGTTTTAATACAGTGTAAATTACTTGTATTGGCACAAATATTTTTTCTAACCTGTTCTTAAAGACTTGCAGTGTTGTAATTCTGAAACATAAAGGTCAATCATTCTACTTTTCTGGCTGCTAGAGCACTTTCCTCTAAAGTGATCTTAATCTTCCTTGCGCCTATTGGCATCCAATGTATTCCTTTCTCACCTAGGACACAGGTAAGTGCTTTTATATTCATGATCTTTGGGGAAATAAATGTCAATTTAATTAATCCAGGCAGCGTAAAGTCCAACAGTGACTTCTTCAACTTAGAACTGTAGATAGCATTTTGATTAGTTTAACATGTTAATTAGTGTGAATTTGGCAAGGAGTTGTGCTTTAGATTTTGAGCCATATTAATTTATCTCTATCTAAATCAAACCTGTGGCTTGTTTAGTCTGTGATTTTTAACATTATTTTAGTAGAAAACCTTGCAGTAAGATTTACTGATCTGTTTATAGGAACATTCTACTAAAATCTGGCCTTGCTGAACCCTGAAGATCTTCTGTACATCTGTCCACCAGGTACAAAACTGAATAAACATATAATTTAAGCTCACAGGAGCCTCTGGGGAAAAACATGTTTTATCATGCATTTTGGGACAATTCAATGAAGGGCATGTAAGGGTCCTATTACGAGTCTTTAATTTTTGTCACAACTTTCCGCTCAGAAGGAAAATAAGCTTCATAGAAGTCCTTTTTGTTTGGTTGGTTTTAGTTTGGGCTTTTTTGAGGTAAGAGACAGTAATCCTCCTTGTTTTAATTTTTAAAAAAAGTTAAACAGAAGAATGCTTATTTCTAAAAGTTGAAGAGTTGAGATTTGTCTCTATTCACTGTTTTAAGTGTTCAAAGGCATTCTCCATGCCAATCACAGAAAAATACAGTGGTTCTAGAGAAGAACAGTATGAGTTATTTTTCAGTATGCTATGGAATGCTAAAATTGATTAGAGTAGGATTTGAAAGAAAATTTAAAAGTATCTTCCTGAAAGAATGTAAGAAAAAAAATTAAAAATCTTTTTGTAAGCTAATCATGTCTATTGTAATTTAAGCAGTCTATAATTTTTATCTTTTTGATCTTGATCGATACTGTTAGATTTTAAGTTAAGGTGAATGAATCCAGGAACAGTAGTATATATAAAGAGAATATATTCTTTAGCAAAATATTTTTAAAAGTAGAACTTGCTTTTACCATAACACACAATGTAAGTTTAATTGTGAATGATCATAATTTTCTCCATTTGTTTATAAACCTCACAAAGAAAAGGAACACTTTCCTGAATCATATCATAGAATGGTTCCTTTTGGGAGGGAATCTAAAGTTCACATAGCTCCAGTAGCCCTACCATGGGCACAGACACCTTCCTGTAGACCACTTTGCTCAAAGCACCAACCAGCCTGACCTTAAGCACTTTCAGGGATGGGGCATCCACAACTTCTCTGGGCAACCTGCTCCAGAAGTTCCAGTGCCTCATCACCATTAAACTGAAGAATTTCTTCCTTATATCTAATTAACTCTACTATTTAATGGTCATCACAGCCTAGACTGCCCTTGAACTTCACATTACTCACCAGCCCCTACTTGTTGGTGAGAACAAGATCCAGCATAACATAGTGGCTTCTCTGTCACTTTGGGAAGGAATTTATCAACATATTTCAGGAGCCTGCCAGGTTTCCTATGTTTCTGTGTTATCCCTCGAATGTATACTGGAGTGGTTGGCTGGCTGCTAAGTGGAAGTAATTATGAAAAATGTACATCCAATGTAGGACGTGTTATATATATATTTCATGCAGAGGAAAGCAATACTAGTGTTTTTCCCTACTGTAGCCAAAGTAGAGTTCTCTAAATCTATGATTTAGGCATTGCAGTAATCAGAGTTTAAATTTTCATCTCAACCCCAAATATAGGTGTACCAAAGTAATGTAAGCAACTACTGCAATGCTTGTAACACTATGATTGCCTGTCAAGATATAGCTAGCAAATATTTTACACAAATATGTGATCAAATAACCACCAAAGGGGCAAGAAAATGAGTTTGTAGGTATTTACAGGAGGCATCCAAATAGGAGAAGTCTCAAGATACGGAACAAGGTAAGCCCAGGAATGCAAATAAGCATAACATTCTGCATCAGTAATGGGAAACATGATGGATAAAACCATAGTCAAAGTGAAAGTTAGTATCAGGTACAATAATAGTTCCTGTTTTTAGAGGATTACAATTAACTTAAAAAAAAAACAAAACA
This sequence comes from Empidonax traillii, assembly GCF_003031625.1. Classification (NCBI taxonomy): domain Eukaryota; kingdom Metazoa; phylum Chordata; class Aves; order Passeriformes; family Tyrannidae; genus Empidonax; species Empidonax traillii. Next base: position 504,529 of record NW_020955281.1, read on the forward strand.
GACAAAAATGAGGAAAACTGGAGAAGTCCACTTCTGTTCTGATTTTTGTTGTTGATGAGTTCTGGTTCCTGATCACCTGATCTGGTTCCTGATCACCCAACACCATGTCATGTAAAGCCTATACAATATTGAAGAGGGTGCAGCAGGTTACTTTTTTACATTTGGAAAAAAACAAACATTTAAACTGGCATTTTCTATTAAAAAATACACAAACAAACAAACAAAAAAACCCCTACAACCCCCCCCAAACAAAACAAAACCCCAAACCAAAAAACAAACAAACAAACAAGCAAACAAACAAACAAAAAACCACAAACCCCACCATATCCTCCTGCCCCTCCAAACCCCCAAATATGAATGTTTTCTTTTTCCTTAGGTTTGGTTCAGATGCAGAAAATTATGCTGGTATCTAAAATGCTGATAAAGAAATAATTTCAGTTTCCTTATTTCGTTGTGGTCTAGAAAATGCTTTGTAGCTTCAGCTATGGAGAATTCAATTTTAGTATTACTATGCAAGTGCAGGACCAATCTAAAGACAAACTTCTTACTAGACTAGTCTACATATGCAGATAAACAAAAATTTATTTCTTCTGTTTATATTTCTAAACAAGTTATCTTGGATTATTATTTCTGTGTCCATAGAAACCAAAGCTGTAACACTGGTTTATAATGATTATTGGTCACTCTAGTTTGAATTTTACCCAATATGAAAGGGATAAAGGTATTCTAAGAACTTGAAAAGCCAGATGAATAGAATACATGCAAGAATATATGAAAAAATGTTTGTGAAAACACATTTGTGCATAAGAAGAAGAAAATTTGAAACATTGAAATAAAAACTAAAATGTTGTTTTGCTTCAATGCACTACAAACTCAGCATATGCTATTTTTTTTCTAATTTATTATATAAATGGAAGGAAATTGTGGAAAAATATAGTATTTGTTGCACTTTGCTTGATTACAGTTTGTGTAACATAATTCACCAATTTGTTATAGTTTTGAGCTAGCTAATTAATTACACATGCAATGCCAAGTTGCAAGCAGAACATGCTGTCTTGAAAATATACTGTGTGTTCAAACAAAATCCTATTGTGCAAAAACATAGTGATACTGTTTTATGGCTGACCATGAAGCTGCTGCTTTCAATTTTGTTGTGTTTCTTTTTTTCTAATTTATTAGAAAAATATGGGATTGACAATATATATAAAACTCTATCCTTTGACTGGATCTCAGAAACTGAGGGATCCACACACACACTAAAACTATTTGTTTAGCTGTGATAAATACCATAGATCTATAATATATAGATATAATAAACCATTTTATAGTATTGCATTATCTGCAGATATTTTTTGCACTAAGAACTTCTTTTACTTCCAGAATACCTTTAGGTAAATATTCATAATGAGACTCAACAAGAGAAAGGACCTAGTCCTGTGCTAGAGTCACAACAACTCCATGCAGCACTACAGGCTGGGGGAAGAGTGGCTCGGAATTGGCCCAGCGGAAAATGACCTGGGGGTGCTGGTCAACAGCTGACTGAACATGAGTCAGCAGTGTACCCAGGTGTCCAAGAAAGCCAATGGCATCCTGGTCTGTATCAAAAATAATCTGGGCAGAAAGACCAGTGATTGTCCATCTGTATTTGGCACTGTTGATGCTGCACTATGAGTCCTGTGTCCAGTTCTGGGCCCCCTCAATACAAGAATGACATTGAGGTGCTGAAGCAAGTCCAGGGAAGGGCAAGAAAGGTGGTGAAGGGTCCAGAGAGTGAGTCATTTGAGGAGTGGCTGAGGGAGCTGAGGTTGTCTAGACTAGAAAAAAGGGGATTCACAAGAGACCTTATTACTCTCTATAACTATGTGTAAGGATGCTCAAGGTGGAGGTTGGTCTCTTTTCCCAGGCAGCTAATGACAGGATAAGAGGAAGGGGCCTAAAGCTGTGCCAGGGAAGTTCAAGTTGAACATCAGGAAAAATTTCTTCGTTAAAAGGGTTGTCAAGCATTGGAACAGATTGCTCAGGGAAGTGGTGGATTCATGATCTCTAGAAGTGTTCAAGAAATGACTCAACGTGGTACTCAAGTGCTATGGTTTAGTTGGCACGGTGATGTTCAGTCAAAGGTTGGATTTGATGAACTTGGAGGTCTTTTCCAACCTCAGTGATTTAATGATTTGGTGATTCTGTGATCCTCTTGATTAGGTTTTAATGACCTACATGTACTTGTGGAAAGCAGGTAATGATGAGAAAGACAGCAATTGTCTGTAGTCGATGTGCCTTTGAATTCAATGGGTAATAAACCACTGTGTATGCTGAAGCATAGAGCAACCTTGTTTGTTTTCAAGGTATAAGCAGTTGTCCATGTTCAGTTCATATTTCACATCCTTAACTTCCCTTATCATAACCCTTCTGATCATATGAAAAAGCTATAACAAATATTAATTCTTTATATAAATATCTTCTAAACCTCCATGTTGCTCTGTCACTGTTTCTTCAGCCTTAAATGAGTGCATGAACCTAGCTTATTTCAAGGTCTTTTCATTAAAGGATGCTAGCTGAATCTGCTCCAACGATATCAAGAAGTACTTGGGAATTTGGACTTAGGAGTCTCTTCAGTGTTACTGTCATCTGCGAGCTGCAGCAGTTCCATTTAAGTAAGCTGTACAGTACTACTGAAAAGGTTATAAAGGAAATGATAATACAACTCGCAATTCAGATGGAAACTAGTGCGGGGGGGTGATTGGGGGAAGACGAAATGCTTTTAGAAATTCATTATAATGCAGTGAGGGAACTGTACAGATCAAAGGATTATTTTCTGATAGTGGGATGCCCAGGTGAATATGGGTGGAAGCCCTACAGGCCCTTCATAAAGCAATTAAGGTTGATATTTTCATAGAAGAAAGGAGCATCTTTTACAGGGCTTTTACATCCAAATATCTGCTGTAGGCTCTGTGGGAACCCTTATAGAGAGAGAAAGAAAAGGAAGTTGAAGTCTTTGAAAATAAGCTTTTAACAGAATAGACTGAATTTCTAGCTGTTCTATACTCCTTGGGTGAAATTCTGGCTTTATTGTTGTAGTGATAGAAGGGATCATTGACTATTGTAAATCTAGAGATTTTGTCCCTGAAAAAAACTTGTGAAAACTCTGAATGTGTTCCCGAAGGTAAATACAGCATTTTACTTTGAACTTTATTATTTTTTTCTCCATTTAAATTATTTCTCTAGCATTACTGAGGGTCACCTCAGTCAGCAAACACATAAGTCTGACAGTTCTCAGAGATATTCCAGGAGAAATTTCTCTGTTTTTTCAGATCAAAAAGTTTCAGAAGGGAGAGTTAGAAAATGTCTTACCCAAAGTCATAGGAGGAGTCTACCTGGGGTCTTCACTTCACTCTTATCTTCTCTGTAGAGGTCATATTAGTTTATCCAACTTTTCCTGCCTTTACTTAAAATAACGTTAAAAAGGACAAAACAGTTCTAAAGGGCTACAGTTCTAAAACACTCAGTTTTTCAAATTATAACATTAAGGGTTAAGAGCAGCATTTGTCTATAAATGACTGCCTATGTTTTCCTCCAACTATTTTTGCTTCCATCAGTAGCTGTTCTAATTACAGTAGTGTTATCAGTTACCTTCTAGTGTATTAGAATGCTTATTTTGATTTTTTTCTTGGCATGTAATACTTCAAGACATCGTTGCAACAGATGCTGTGCACCTGCTGAGGAAAATGTATTATTTCCCTCTTGAAGGGAATAGGAAGTCAACATCCTGTGAACTTCCAATGAACTTTATTCCTGATAAACACACAGAAGGCACTCAGCATGGGGATGGATTCAGCTACTGTTTATGTGGTGCTTATGCTTTGAATTTCTTGCCCTGTAATTTTGATGAGGCAAATTGTATTTGCCTGATAAGAAACTCCAGTGAGAATCTACTATCGACACTCATATTGGCTTTGGATTGAAAGCTCTTTTTTTTCCCACTAAGCTTGAAAAGCACAGACCTGAAGATTGTAGTACTAGTTTAAAACAAAGAGCAGGACATGTCTTCTCAGCTTCCACCTGTCTAATACACACTTCTGAAATATTCATGGGCTTCATTGTTCTGTCAAGTATAAGGCATTCTTGTTAACATTTGGACATAATTTAGGGCATATTTCATAAGTGCAACTGTTAAATATTCATGACTAACAATCATTACTTAAAAAGCACTTCACATATACATACTTCTTTAATTATTAATAAAGAAAGTTTGGACAGACCTTATTTTTATTGCCCTGCACTTCTGGAAATTAACTTTTCATATATTTCTGTATTAATGTCCTAAGGGTCTTACTATCTTTTCTTTAATACATGAACATTGAAACGCCTCTGCTTTTTTTAACCCATCACGTGCAAGACTACTGTTATAGAATATGTAACTAGATACAATCTGATCTATTTGAAGATCCCCCTACTCATTGCAGTGGGACTGAACTTGATGACCTTTAAAGGTCCCTTTCAACCTGAACTATCCTATGATTCTATGAAATTTAAAGATATGAAAGAGTCTCCATATCGTACCCATTTGCTGTCATGGTAGGTGTCTGTCCTAATTCCACTTACATATTTCAGAGATGCCACATTATGAACATCTAGGTACAGAGATTTATAGTCCCTTTCATTTTAAGGGTCAACTAATTGGTAACTAAATCTGATTGAAAAGCTCGTTACAATTTTAGAATGAGGAAAATTTTACGCTCTATACATTTCCTATTTTCAAGCATGTATTTGAACATTATATAGATTGAGGTCTTGCTTCAAATCTCTGATTTCAATGAAAAAAACTTCTCCTTAAGGAATTCGTCATTGAATCATTGCTGCAAATATGCATCTATATTCAGCTGACTGTTAAACAGTTTTGAATAGTATCTCTGTTTAATTAAAGTGAATTTGAATGTTATAATTTAAAATACTGTCTTCATTTTAGGCTTTCAGGCAGGAAAAAACAATGAGAAATAACTTCAACTTCAGTTATAACAGTTGTATCAAACATTTCTTTTAAGGGAACTACTGTGAAGAGTCCTCTGAATTGGTAGTTGAAAAAAAGTAATAGATTTATGATATTAAGTTTTCTGATTTTACAGTGAAACCTCTGTATCAGGCTGTATCACTTTCTTCCAAAGTACAAAAGCAGAAAACATCCTGGTGTGAACAGCTGTTTATATTTTTCTTTTCTTTTTTTTTGCACCTTTTTCATAATCCCTTTTGCTTTTCTGATGTAAGATACTTCTCAGTGTTTGTTACAATTAGACACATTAATATTGCAGCACATATTTTGCAAGGATGAATATCTTTAATTGCATTAGCATTATACTGAAAAGCCAGGAAGTAGAAACCACTGATTAAAGCAACAGCATACAAAAAGCTAGCAGAAGGTAACAGAAGCATCACAATTTTTGAATAGAGATTAAAAAAAATTTAAAAAAATCCCACAACCAAAAAATAGAGAGAGAGGGAACATTCAGAGAAGTTGCTTATCCCAAAGCTTGGAACGAAAAAATAAAGCTCTGACTTTGCACTACTTCTTGATAACATCATCATCAAATCTTTTGTAACTTTTTCGGATGATCTGTGAGTATATCTGCTCTACAGAGGCAGAAATGTACAGAGATATACAAGTTATCCATAAATAAGGACATATATACACAAAACCAGTTTAGATATCAAAAGCATCTTACCTGCTGCAGCAGCAACCTCAGTATTGACTAATTGACCATGCTTTTCGGTGCATCATCAAACAACATTGTTCCAAATACACAAGATAGTTTTGTTCGCCTCTTCCTCCTGTTTATTTACCCTACCTTGTAGCATAGCTGCTGCTATATGCAGACAAATTATTAACAACTTAAGGTAGCGTCTCAATTCTCATTTGCTTTTCACAGAATCACAGAATTCTGACTTGGAAGGGACCCACAAATATCATCAAGTCCAACTCTTAAAAGCATGGGCCACACAGGGATCAAATCCATGCCCTTGGTATCAGCATCATGCTCTAACCAAGTGAGCTAATCTCAGAGCATTTTGTGAGAGTTCAATAAACCCACAAGTATGTTATGACCAATATACAGCAAAATGTGGGCAAGTAGAAAATAGCAACATAAAGCCCTCTCAACCTTGTATTTACAAATCGAATGTTTCTTAAATTCTTCCTTGCCCTAAATGCTTCAAAATTGAACAGGCTGAGCAAACCAATAGACTTGCATGGGGTAGCTCTGGACAGTAACTCTCCTGTGAAGTAATGTGGGCTTTTAAAAATCAGAGTATATTGAAAAATAATCTTAAGTAGCCTAGGTGACATACCAAGTAAGGCACAGCTTTTGGTGCTTTAGCTATCTTGCCTTCAATTGCCTCAGATGGTTGCATAGCACTGCATATGTTTGACGTTACATAGACATATCTGTGCAGAAGAAAACTGGAGAAGAGAATTCCTTTTCAATGAAAAAATTTCAAGCTTTCTGGAAGGAAAAAAAAATAAAGTCTCACCGTGTTAGAAATAAGAATTTCCTCAAAAATTCCAATTAGGGATTTCTTTGGAATCACAAAATGTTGCCTTGCTTTATGAAGACACTTACCAGTTTTAATTAGTGGCTTTAAGCAATGGTCTTCTGAAAGCTGGACATTCAGAGTTTCAAAATGAACCAATTTTCAGGCTTAGATAGACAGGCAACTGGGTTAAATAATGAACAGCTAGGCCATTTAGTCTTTCTGCTCTCTCTCATATACTTCCCTGTCACTCAATCTCATCTCCTTACTGTTTACTTTGTCAGTATTACCTTCCTTTTTCCATTGCTGATTTTATTTGAAAAAAAGTGGGTTTAATTGAAATTATCTATAGAATTTGTGCCATATTGAAATATGGCACAATATGACAATATTATGTCATATTTGATATGACCAAATCATTCTTGCAGAAAATTCCTAACCATTTCTAGCAATTAGTACAAAGTACATACAACCACACTAAAACCATGTTGTGACTGGAAACTTTTTCAATATCTATTACTTGACATCTCACTTTGTTCACCACTTCTCTGGACTACAGAAAAAATAGTACTACAGAGAAAAAGGTTATAGTACTTGTATTATATTGTCATTTTTCACAAAGAATTGGGGCAGGAGGGAAGAAAACAGAATAATATTTGCAAATATTGGCTCAAGAATGAAGTACAAAGGGTAATAGCGAGTGGGGTGAATCAGACTAGTGACTTGTCACTAGTGGGGTTCCACAGGGCTTCATATTAGGCACTGTGCTCTTCCACATCTCCATAAATGACTTGGATGCAGGACTGGAAGGGATACTAAGCAAATTTGCAGACAACACAAAACTGATAGGAGCTGGTGATTCCCTCAAAGGCAGTGAGGCCCTGAAGAGAGACCTCAACAAATTAGAGGACTGGGCAATCAACAACCATATGAAGTTCAACAAGGGAAAGTGCTGGATTCTGCGCCTGGGATAGGGCAACCCTGGATTTATGGACAGACTTGGAAATGAGATGCTGGAAAGGAGTGCCATGGAGAGGGACGTGGGGTCCTGATTGAAGGCAAGTTGAATCTGAGTCAGTAGTGCCCTGTCAGCCAGGAGGGCCAAGAGGGCCAACTGTGTCCTGGGGGACATCAGGCAAAGCATCACCAGGTGGTCAGGGGAGATGATTGTCCTGCTCTGCTCTGCACTGGTGTGACCTCACCTTGAATGTTGTGTGCAGTTCTAGGCACTGCAATGTAAGGAAGACAGTAAGCCGCTAGAAAGTGCCCAAAGGAGCTCAAGGAAGATGGTGAAGGGCCTTGAGGGGAAGATGTATAAGGAGCAGCTGAGGGTACATGATTGGATATTAGAAAAAGGCTCTTCACCCAGAGGGTGGTTGGGCACTGGAACAGGCTCCCCAGGGAAGTGGTCACAGCACCAAGCCTGACAGAGTTCAAGAAGTTTGGATGAAACACTCAGGCACAGGGTGTGACTCTTGGGGATGGCCCTGTGCAGGGCCAGGAGTTGGACTCAGTGATCCTTGTGGGTCCCTTCCAGCTCAGCATATGCTGCAATTCTATGAAATATGATTTTAACTCTCTCTGTTTTCTTTATCAGATATTTTTCAGCAGTAAAATATGTATTGTGTTTCTATTTTGAGGAAAGTGAAATTCTCTTATTACTTGATAAAAATAGAGAAAAAAATAATGTATAAGCAATCGAAAACATCATCGTCACAACCAGAAAAGTTCAAGGACAGTATAATGACAATGCAATTTGAACTAATTCTTATTTCAAAATTGGAACTAAAATTCTCTGAAGAACATTAAATATGAATTTTATACTCTCAAGAAAATTTTTCTTTAAGAGTATTATTTATTTGTGCATTCATAAAGATGAATTAGTTCTTATATAACCCTCTTAAAGAAATGTCTTCTCTGTTGATTTTAGTGGAAGAATAAACAGACTTGAATGCAATGGGTTTGTGCCACATTTCTTCCACTGTGTACGTGCTAGTTTTGTACAAACTCATGTGTGGAGTAGCACATGTGGAAAATGGAAGACTTGTACGCAATCATATTAAAAAAGACCACAAAAAGATAAAGGTTGTCTAATTTATATTTTTTTTAATGCCAGACAGTACAGTAAAGTTTTTAGAAAAAGTCTTCAGATGGTACTCCCCAGTTGTCTGCTAGATTCATATCCTTTTGACCAGAAGAAGTAAAAAGAAAAAAAAAATAGAAGAATTTACTTTCTTTGATATTTCATTTGTGATTATATATATACACCTAAGAATACCATTAAATTCTTTTTTTTTTTTTGTTAACTATAAATAAATAAGTTGAAGTTGATTTTCCTCTTTTCTAAAAACAAAATGCCTCCATGTTGGAAATTTAGGGATTCACAATATAAATTATGGAGCTATGAGGTCAAAAATAACATATCTTGTCACTATCTTTATTGAAAGCTACTGACAAGGAGACTGAAATAAATGAAAAATTAAAATGCATTAAAAATCTGAACTAGGTGCAATTAAAGTGTGACTGTACCTCAGTCAATTACAAAGATAAACTCAGTATCCTAACCTGTTTGCAACTTCATTATTAAAAAATAATTGTACCTAAATGTATTTTTACAAGTAGACCTTGAAATCCACAGATGAATTTTCAATCGTGTTTCTTGAATGAGACTTTTATGCTCATATTTTCATGCTTTCAACATCACTGCTGCATTTACTGTTGCACACAGAAAGTTTAGCTTTGGTCACTGGTCCAAACTCTACACAAAAACACTAATGCTGACTGCAATGAACACTAGTTGATCTACACTGAATAAAAGTTAAATCAAATATCATTTGATTTTAACTGGGAGGAAAAAAGAAGAAGAAAAAAGGAAAATAGACCTACATTACCAGTATTGAACAAGACTATTCTACTGACCTTTTATTTTGGAACTCAAAAATATCAGTCAGCATTTCAGATTCTACATGAACCTGATGGAAGGGATCTAAAAGGCTAAAAAAAGTAACTATGTAAAACCTGAAAATGTAAATTTTAAATTTAAGCATATCATAGAACTTAAGTCCTCCTGATAGTCTGTTGCACCAGACAGAAGCAACACAAATTAAAGAAGAAATGAAAAATGACATGAACTTTCCTGTGCTTTTCGCTTCCCAATGTGATTTTCACCAAAATTTTCAGACCTTTGGAACATACCTCGTAAAATTAGGCTTAGTAAGATATCTGGTCTATAATAATAGCTTGCAAACCTTTCAGAGGTAATACCTCATTAGGTTTGCTGCTGCTTCTTAATTCTACATATGTGTTTATGCCCTCTCAGGAATCTCTCCTGCAAGCACTGGTTCAAAAGCAATTTGGTTTGGCTGTGAGAGTCAGGACCTTCTCAAATCCTTTAGAACCCTTATTGCTTTAGTTCTTTTCTTCCAAAACTTTTATCCATCAAAGAAAGCTCAGATGATTGTGTTTTAGATCCAAGACTAATGATTGTCAGTGGTTGCATTTCTTTTTCTCACCCTTTTAGGTTCTATTAGGTTTTCCAGTTATGTGTGAATGACATTACCAATCCAAAATGGAGGTATATATTCTTGTTAATGATTTCAAGAACTGCAGTTGTATTTTTGCTTAGGGAATGAAAATCATGATAGTACTGGAAAACTTCCTCTCTACCCACTTAAGATCTCTCATTTCCACCAGCTTTACAATATATGAATAAAACATATTTAATTCAAAGTGAGAATGAAAATTAACATTTAACTGAATACATTTTTAAAGTACTCCGGAAAGAACTTATAATCATTTTAAAAGTGCGGAAATATGATAAAATGCTTTTAATATTTCAACTTTATAAAAGCATCATTCTCTGAAGGAAAACATCTACAAAAATATGTGCCACCACTTGAAAAAGAAAAATAATACATCTGAATGCTTTTTAGTAATTTTTCACATGTAAAGTTTAATTTTGAATGCACGGAGTGAAAACCACTCTTCAGTAACTTTTATCAAATAAATTATTTTTTGTCATAAGCACTTTACTAACTCCCATTCATTAAAAAGTGGGTTGAAAGGCATAAAAAGACAAAAATGGTTAGAAGTAACACAAACCAAATGTAGCTGTTAAAAGAAAGATTAGATACTAATTTTACTAAATATTTTTATTTATGTTATTATGCAAGCATCATATATGAAATAGACATTTCTCATTGGAGATAGATGACATAGGTAAGTGTAAAACATAGATCAATACACTCTCTAGATTTCAAAATGGGAGTTTATATACGTGATAACTTTGTAAACTACAGTTGTGGGTTTTTAACAACAGACCTGAAATAGAAATAACATTACAATATAATAATAGTACATTAAAGACATTATTTTTTTTTACTTTAAATGCTATTATGTAAGAACCAAGATTTTAGCCAAATGAGTTTAAGTAAAGGGTATGAGGCAAGAGCACAGCAGGTAACATTGAACTCAATATGAACACGTGCCAGTGGTGGTGAAATATATAAACCACTGGAATATTTGATATTGCTTTTCCTCACATATTATATAACCTGTTAAGAATTTACTCGTTTAACAACACAGGCTTCCACCATGATAATTTTTTAATAGAGGAAACAAAACGGAGGCTCATCATAGTAGAAATAATAGCTACAAGTTAAAATTTCTGGGCATTGCACTAATGTTCAAAAAAAGCCTTCTCATGAGATCTAAACATAGCATTCAAAACATGGTACCTTCCAATAGCTTGCAGGTGCAGGGACCATCTGCACAGAAAAATTTGGTGGCTGTGGGCCATTACAATGTTGCTATACAATATCTGTCAGTAAATTACAATGTCATTCTGGAAATATATTTTCTCCACATTTGTGAACTTTAATTGTCTGTTTGATTTCATATGGTAATATTTTACAAGTAAACACAATCATGAGAGCATGTACTGTAGATGCATAAATAATTTAAACAGTCAAGCTGGATTACTTTTAGTAGTGCAATATTTAAATTCGGGTTGTTTGCAACTTTAGAGATAAAACCCAGGATGTGTAAAGCTCTAAGGGTTAGAATATAATGTATTCAGTGTTCATTCATTCCAAGAATATTAATTGTCATAAGCAGAAAAAAAACAATAGCTCAAATAAACAAATAGACAATAAAAACCAGACTGTTCTTACTTCCAAAGTTGCCTGGTGTGCAGAACAGTTTTATGTCTAAAAAACCCAAAATGTTCAAGAACTCATGTTGTTAAAAGAAACTGACATTCTAATGGCACAAATTGAGCTTTCAAGTAACTGCTCAGAAGATGATACAGTTCCACTAGGATAAATGCAATGATGTTATTTTAGCTTATCATATGTAACTCATAAAGACATAGCACATCTTGTTCAATAAATAGAACCATAGACAAGTGATTTCATTCATTTGCTACAATACAAAATCCCTTCTCTGAAACAGTGAAAACCAGCTTCACTCATGATTCACTCATGAGGAGTTTATTCTGTAGATACAATCTAACTGTTTGAATATGGGTCAATGCTCATGATTTAAATTTTCTCTCTTCTCAAAACCAGTATTTATCTTAGCTTCCAAGCAATAGATACTGGTCAAAGTTTTGACTGTCTCAAGACACATATGTAGACACATATGCAGATATGTAGACATACAATTCCATACATGTGTAAATTTTAGCTATGGGTTACCATTTTTATACTCCACCTTTTGGTGCAGTTGAACTCATCACTAGGAGAAATTATATATAAATAAATAAACTACCAAAAAACCACACGCACAACAAAAAAATCAAAACCAAAACCAAAACCAAAAAGACTAAATATTTTCTTCTCATTGCCTAACACATTGATAAGGATTGCAAAATTCTGTGTCCTAGTCATAATCTGGCAGAAGCTCAAGTCATGATCATAGATACTCATCACAGCTGGTGTATGTGGCATCAGTAACTGCAAGGTCACAGTCACAACACTATAATTAACGTTCTGTCATCACTTCCAGTACAGGATGATATTTTCAAGGTTTGTAAGCTCTATTAAATTAAAATTTTTTCTAAAAGTATTATGATGTAGATGGATCTAGCATAAAAAATTGGGGTTTTCTTTTTCAGGATTAAAAAAAAAAAAGTCTCCAGTATAGTTTATAAATGAGAGCAGGAATCCTTTGTAATTTTATGCAATAATTTTTCCTCACAATCCTGTCTTCCCTCACATTGAAGATTCTATAATAATGAAATGTGACAAATACTTAATCACCATTAAGCATTTAAGATTTCGAAAAGGAATGTTTTTTTTTGTTTTCAAAAACATAAAATCTAGAAGGTACCTTGGTGTTGCTTTCAATTTCTTGAGAATTAACTTAATCAACCAATTAAATAATTGGTTAATAATAACCAATATCTTGGCTCTGCAGAAGTAATTTATCCTGCCTTTCTAAAACATATGTCTTCATGGGGAGATAAAGTACAGATTTTGAAAGGTATCCAGATATGATTTGTTCTAGAACACACAGGATATAAGTAATAAAAGCTAGGAAAGCACTGTAAAGTTCCTGGATAACTTTATGTTCCTTCTCTGTGTCTTGAGGTATGTTTTCCAGCTAACTGATGATGCTAAGAAAGGAATCCTTCTAGTCCTGTGCTTATACTTCCAAGTGAAATAAACTGATCTATCTTTGGTTTTTATGAATACTTTTTTGTTGATCTACATTGAGTAGAGGTTAACATGAATGCATTTCATCATGCGCTTTATAATGTTCTTTTTTTCACTTTTGAAAAAAAAAACACCCTATTCTAAGTAGTCATATATGGAGAGTCAATATAAATTGTTTAGCTCTTTTGGGATACATACTTTATGTCAAGAAAGGCAGATATTATAATTTTCCTCTTCATTAAAGTGGTTAGGTGTGCAACAATTTCTATAGGACTCAGTGGAGACATCATAAAAAGCAGGTCAAAGCAACAGAAGAGAGTTTAGAGAAGCCTATACAACACTTTTAGCTATGTTAAATGTAAGTGGGACTAGGAATTTTTCTTTTCATTGATTTAATTGCAGTGACGTGACAGAAACTGAGAGACTATCCAAGAGAAAATATTTGTCTTTCTTATTTCATATATTCCTTATCCTTTCTCCATGCATACAGTACTGGCTCTGTTGAAGATTTGATTGTGGCTTAAATTGATCTTTTCTCTGATACAACATTGGGGCTGCTAGGTTTTTATGTATATGTGGAGTGTTGCAACACATACTGAATGATGCTTAGCATCATTCCATTACACATGAAACTGCATAAACCATGAAATATACCTGATCATCTTAAAACAAGTACGGAAGAGAGGATACCTATAAATGTTTCAAACAATAATAAACTTAGTTATACTCGCTGACTGGTATGATTTTCTTTATTTTTCAAAAAATGTTATTGGTTCTAATCTATTTCCCTCAAAGGCTTCTCTAAGAATCCCAGATCATACTATGAAAGCTCCATGATGGCTTGAGGTTTAGATGAGGAAAGAATTGCCAAGTCACATACTAAAATTGATATCACAATACAAAGCAGAGGAGAAAGAGAAAGAAATATTTTAGGCAAGGGATGCATCTCAGGGACCTTAATCAAGAAATATATACTGTCTAAATCATGCAAACTTATTGACCAAGTAAAGCACTTCCAAACCAAATTTTTAATGCTGTTTGTTATTATGTTAATTGTGTTACATTTATTGTGCTATAAATTACAAAAAAGAGATGTCTCAAATTCTGACACCACCCACAGCTTTATCCAGAATATATCCTAGCTCCAAATTGCATATAAAATCAAAGTAGCTCTAGTGTCATATATATATAGCTGTAGCTTAATATATATATATTGATCATTTTAGGAAAAAACCTCTTTCCAATTACAAAAACTTCTTAATAATTTAATCAAATTAATGGAGCATACTTTCACTTTTTTTTTATTTTGATTTTAAATATTTTTCTTAGAAGAACAAAATACAGGTGGCATTATATTTTGAAAGTGAGAAGAATATATGTTGATCCCAAGCTTAGAGAAGAAAGTCATGGAGGCTTTTTTTTTAATGTACATGTTGATATTATTATTTCTTATAATTTTGTACAAAAAAAAAAAATTCAGTCCCACACAAAACAACATGAGAGCTCTGCCTCACAATTCACACTTTTATCTGAGATATAGATAGGGTAATCATTTAACTCAACACTAATTTCATGTTACCTGGAAGCATCATCTCCTCGGACAGTAAGATTGATGCAGAAATAGACAACAGGTTAGCAAAGGCATACAGAGCTTTTGGTAAACTCCATAAAAGAGATTGGAGAAACAAACATCTGAAGAGAAGTACAGAGATCAGCATTTACAGAGCCATCATGCTGTCTACTCTTTTATACGGATCTGAATCATGGGTCATTTACCGCCACCACTTACGTCTCTTAGAACGCTTCCATCAGTGCTGCCTCCGTACAATCCTGAACATCCACTGGACGGATTATGTGACCAACACGTCTGTCCTTGAACAGGCAGCAATCATGAGCACTGAGGCCATGCTGCTGAGAACACAGCTGCGTTGGGCAGGGCACGTCTCCAGGATGCAGGACTGCCGCCTCCCTAAGATCGTGCTTTATGGGGAACTTGCCACTGGCTGATGCAAGAGAGGAGCCCCGAAGAGGAGATACAAGGACTGCCTGAAACAATCCCTCAGCCTTGGCCATATTGATCACCACCATTGGTCTACTCTGACCTCCAGTCGGGAGGCCTGGAGACACACCATCTATAACGCTGCTGCTGCTTTTGAGAACACACACAGGATCACTCTCGAGGAGAAAAGACAACGCAGAAAGAATCGCGTCTCGTCGATATCAACTGGAAAGTCTTTCTGCTGTGCCTTCTGCAACCGGACTTGTCTATCTCGCATTGGCCTTTTTAGCCATCAGCACGCTTGTAGCAAGCGTGGGTAAAGCCCTTCTCAAATCTTCGTTCACGAAGCCTAGCCATGATGATGAATTTCATGTTATATTTAAAATAATAAAAATATCTTAATTTTTGGAAGAAATAGTTTAAAATTCTGTTCAGACTTTACTATAGCTTAATGTTTTATAATACTAATGAGAAAAAAGAGAATGGAGCAGCCCTTTCAATTTTCAAACTTTTACTATCTAAATAAATTAAGCTAACATATAATAAACACTATATAATAATATCTACATGCCATAATTAGGTAATACATTTGACTCTCAGCTACATCCTATTACAACCACCTATTACAGTGACTGAACAAATTTATTCTACAAAAACCTTTTTTTGCTATGGCAGGAACCTTAATTGAGCAAGAAATGTTTATCTCTTCTGGGATTTAAAGAGTGAGAAGCATATTAAGTTTTCATTTTTCTCTGCAAGGCTCCGAAATATCACATTTATAGGCATTTTATGTCCAAATTTGATGTTGCTCTGACAAGTTGCTCTATACTTATTTCCTCAAATAGTCGTTATATTTTTTTGCAGAATCTTTGAATAAACAGTATTAACAAATTATTTTAATGTAATTGAAAATAATTTCAGGGACAGAATTATACTAATATAATAACTGAAATTCTAATATCTGTGATTCCATATCAATTTACCTTCAAATTAAAACTAATTTTCTGAGTCTAAAAAACCCCCAATATCCACAAAATTATACATATACATATATATATATATATAAAATATACTCAAACAAGAAAAAAACTATGGCATTCTCGATCAAAGGAGTTTACATCACCTTTAACCTCTCTGAAATACTGCCTGATAAAGAGACTTTCTGGATGGAATGTGGTCAGCATGCCAAACTTCCACACACATTTCACAATCTAAGGGGGACGAAACAGAGACCAGAGGCCAGGCTCTGTAGAAATCCTTGCAGAGAAGTGGAACCTTTCAGCTAATAAGTTGCACAGCACCTGAAAACCAAAGGAGATAAAGGAAGATGTCCTGCTGTTAAATCAGCAACAGTGGCAAAATCACTCTCCTTGGATGGACACATATCCCCATCCCAATGTTATCTCAGATGTAATACTGATGTTACCCACCTCTGAGGTTCAACCATTCATTAAGATGTATGACTTAAGTTAGTCTAGGTCCACCTAAACATAAAGAATTAGTAAAAAATTAAGTTAAGAATGGGGATAAGTCAGGGAAGAATCCATCGTAACCTCTGGCATCAGCTGACCAGCGGAACCTGTCATCTCTCCCACAGGAACACCTACTGGGTAAGTGTACTCTATGCAGACTGAATGATTATCTTGAGCTAGCTTCAGGGATCTGAACTTGTTAGTGTCTTGCTTTGAATATGGTTTTGCAGCCAAATACTATCACTGGTGATACTCAAAACTTAACTTGCCACAATTTTATTAATAAAGAATATTATTCCATAAACTGTTCATGTGAGTACTTCAAGGGCATTCTCAGTGACAGACAAGAAGGTAACATGTTCAAACAAAGGTGTGGAGACCCTGAAAGGGGTCTCTCTGTTTCACATGTGACCCTGAACAAGCTAGTCCAACTGCCCTCCAATCCAGCAGACTATTCAGTGGAGTCCCCATAATGGAATGCTGACGGACTGGCTGGGCACAAGGGGCTCAGTTTTCCTGGGGCACCAAAAGATGAATCAAACACAAAGGATTTGAGGAAATTGCCTCTTTTCACATGACACCAGTGTAAGGAAATACTTTACTGAAGATACATATAGGCATATATGCAATCTGCTGTCACTAACTTCCATTTCCAGAAAACTAGTGGGTCTGTTGGCCATTTCATTTTTACAGTCCCATAATTCAAAAACATCTGAAGTAGTTTGCTTTTAAACTTCCCTTGGGATAGAAATTTAAATGTCAAGTCAAATTTCATCAGAGAAAATATTTATAAATGCTGACAGGTGCTTAGCTATAATGTCTGTGGGTTTAGTTGTGTTTCTTTTATTTGGTTAATTGATTTTGTTTTGTGTTATTTTGGTTTGTGGGTTTTCTTTGATCCTATAAAAGCATAACAGGAACTTTACAGAAGTCTTGTAATCTTCATTTGCACTGAAAAACAAGTAAGTAAAGGATATGAGAAGACAGCATATTTTATAAGCAATTGAATAAGAACTGTATTATCCTTAGATAAAAAATGGCAATAAATGTGTAAATGATGCGTTCAGAAGTCAAGAAACATTTTAGTGATAATATTAGAAATATTTCTAAGAATGCAGTATATCACAAAGGTACTTTGATTTCACAACTCCTTGTTAACTGTTGGAAGTTCCCCACAAGATGCTTATTTAAGGTGGAGAAAAACCTCTGAAGAAAAGGAGAACTGAAGAAAAGACAGCTTTGGAATGCAGCTAAGCTACTGGACAACAGATAACTTCCTACCTCAGAGACTCTTATAAAAGTGTTATGTTTATTCAATTTGTTAACAATGTTGTTAGAAAAAAAAAAGATCTTACTTTACATGTAATCTGCAGTTTCAATTATTGTTAGCCCTGTTCCTATTCCTTGATTGTAACCCCTCTGCCTACTGGCCCCTGATAGTTAAAATTGATAACTTTTCCTCATTTTTCTGTCTCCTTTTACCCATATTTGGATGTGTTTAGCTCAATTTCTCCATTTATAGACATTCTCTTACATGAACCTCCTTTAATTCCTCCCAAATTCCACACGTTCCATGCCCTACCAAATAAAAGCTAGCTCACCCTTCAATAAAGCATGTCCATTTTGTCTTCAGTCTTTGTGATTTCTGTGCAAAGTGGATTTCTACATGGTCTAACATAGGAGGTGCGACAGCTCTCACCTCCAATACCATCTTTACATCTTTTGTCTCCTATCTTATTTATCCTCAATTTATTAGTATTTCTAGTATTTTTAGTATCCCCTCCCACCAAATTCTCTGAACTTTGTTGTTCTCCTGAAAACTTTATAGATTTCAATCCTTAGCCTTCTGATTTGTCACAAAACGTTTTCAGTTGAAGGTTTGCAGATCAAGACATTTTTGTGCACTCAAAGAATGCATTGTACTGAAATGTATTCAAATAAAAGAGAAAGCCCTGCCCTGGAGACCACTGTAAAATTTCATAAGTATCAGTGAGGTAAATGGAGTTTGGATAACATCTGTACTTTAAAGCAGTACATAGATATTCATGATTGTTTGCATTTAATAGCAAATATTTGTTAGATCTATATATGAAATTACTTAAATATGTATGTTATAGAATTTTAATTGCAGAAAATAGGCATTTCTCTTACCACTTCATAGCAAGATTAATGAGCATTCACCGTGTAAAAGGGGATAACCGGTCAATACAAGAACACTTTTAGAATTGCATCAAATGTAGGAATAATCAGGGTTAAATAAAACAAATATCTTTCTGGATTTGAGTGTTTAGTTCTTTTATTTTTAGGGTGTTGACTACTGAATATATATATCTTCTATAGTCCTGAAGAAACTATGTTCCTTCCAAATTTGGTTAGACATTTCTTGTGAAGTACCTTCTCTTGATTTTTCTTGCAAACAAGGAGTTTATGTCTGGATGATATAATCTCTGCATTACGTGGTCTAAAGAACCCTCCCTTCTTTTCTCCATCTTGCTGCTGGCAAGAAATAATGCAGTCATATGCCATTAGCCCGAATGTAGACATGAGGCTATAGTAAATGACTAATCAGCATTCAACATCAATCAGAATGAAAAATGCTGGCATACATAAATGCTGACTAGGCAGCACCCAGGTTTAGAAATTTATATTAGCATTTATGTTGAGATAACAATATAACCTTTTAAAAATTGTTTTATTTTAACACAAGCTGCTCATAGAGAATTTCTTTTCAATACAGAGAATGATTTTCTCTGTGCTAGGATACATCCAATCTACTGTTTTGCAGAGGTATAATCTCTGGTTACTAAAGAGAATTATTTAGAATAAATACCAAATTTTAGGATACATTATGAAGGGAGATCATTCATACTTTGACAATCAAAATAATCAAAATTACTATGAAAAGAGGATTGTATAATATTATAAGGAAATCAATTGAAGGGAAACAGAAAAAAATGCGATACAAAACACTCTAGAAGCAAGATATTTAACAACCATTTTGGTAGCCAACTGGCAAATTTAGTTCCTAATTAATTTTCTTCTTGGTTTGTTGCGTACCCTTTTCTTCCTTGAAGTATATCCCTATAGATCACCCCTTTCCAAGAGCATTTTCCCTTGTCATAGGAATATTCATGTGTGATTTTCCTTCTAATTTTATCACTGATGCCACGTCTCAAATAATTATCCTTTTTTTGGTTTAGTGTGTTGTTTTCCTTGCTAAGAATGTACAGTGAGGGCACAATTATTATTATTATTATTTTTTATTTGTTAAACTCTGATAATTGTATCAAAATTGTAGAAAATATTAAGACAAAGTTTTTATCAGTAGGGACTCAGCCATTATCTAAGAAGGGAAATATATGGTCAAAATGTTCCAGATGATACAGAGTGCATGTTACAATATTTCTGTGCTTCTTATTCTGCATTTTTAGTGGTTTTTAGGAAGTTCATAATCATGACACAGGAACCTAATTTTATCCATCATAATAAGCCAATGTATAAAATGTAAAACTTCCACAGCACCAGGTTTCATCTCAGCCTTTCTTTCTAAGACATGAAACTGGCATAAACAGTGGTAATTCTTTCAGAAAATAAGCTTTTTGAAGGAATGACAAATCTGTGAAAACTGAAATTTCATGGTTTTCAGAGTACCATAGAGTTTGAAATAAATTTCTGTAAATAATTTAAAATGTTGTGATTTTTAATTTTAAATCATGCTTTACTTAAAAAAAAAGAACTGCAGTTAAAAGGAAAAAAAAATTCACATTCTAAAAAATTTGTTAATTACATTTCAAGTAGAATCATTGTAAATGCTTTTTCTTTTACCACAACACTGTGTGCTTGAACTTGATGACAACAATTTTTCTGTTCTGACTTCCATTTCATATATTGAATGGAAAACATGTCAGATGTTATCTATTTGAGCTTTATTCAGTCATGTACTAAAATTTTTTGAGTGACTAGATCAAGTCACTGAAAGAAAGTGGAGATCGCTTTTTAGTTGCAAAGTAACTGATCATATCTGATGGCAAAAAAGGTTTAGATATTATATGTCTATAAGAAATTGGCAAATGGAGAGAAAGGAAAACAGCAAGGATTTGTTACTAAGTAATCAGTCCCAATAAACACATTTGGTGTTCTTTATGCGCTGCGGAGTGCTGTGGAGTATCTAACCTCTGCCTATTAGTCCAAAAGGCTGCAAAACCTTTAATAAATCTCTGTCGTACTTGAAAAAGTACTTCCGTTATTTTCAATATTCCAGACACTTTCAAACACCATGAGGTACCATATTTATAAGGAAATGAATTGAACCCGGAGAGACCACTACGAGAAAGGAGACAGACTACTTTCATGGAAGAGGAAGGGGAAAATTTAAAAGAACTAAAAGACCTATGAACTAATAGCTTGCTTATTTCTTTTTGTTTACCTTGAAATTTTCTATACTCCTAATGCAACATTGCATTATTGAAAATGATGATTCATTTTCAAAAATAGTCTAAAAGAACATCTTGTTTGAATTTTGACATCTTTGGTGCTCTTTGAGGAGCTTACTATATGTAAAAAAAAGTAAATGTCATTGAGAATTTTAATTTTTTACCATAACTAATGCAAAAAATTTTGGAGAGCCTGACAGTGCATGTGCTCATCAGGACTTGTCTAGAATTATGTTAGCCTAAACTGATATGAGCTTCTCAGAACAATTTTCTGGTGCTTAAGCAACTATTGCTTGACTTGTTATAGATGAAACCCTAGGAATATATTTTTCAGTAAAAGTCTGAAACCCCAAGGTGATTCCTACATGTTAAACAGTAGCCCCTTAGAAAAGTTAAGGATGGAGGGACCTGTTGTGCAAATTCTAAATTTACTTGGGAGCCAATGAAACAGAAGCACATTGTCATAAGAAAATACTTAAAAGTAAACCCAGACTTGGTATTCTGAAGTTATTTAGAGCCATTCTTCTCAAAACAAAGAAACCGAAAAAAAAAATCAATTATAACATCAGTCTTCCTTGGAAGATTTCAGGGTTCTGACAGGTCATTGCAGCCTACCCCAACCTGCTTGAGGAATACTGAACTATCAGCATTAAGAAACCTAAAGAAACCTTGGGATGGAGTGCAGAACAATAAAGAAAATGAATCAGTACTAGGAAAACTTTTGTATACAATTTAACTGCATTGATGAGGATTTTCTGTATTTGATGGATAATTTGGATGAATATTGGAACTTTTCTTGGGCTAGCATTAAATAAACAAGTTCCTTTTTTTTTTTTTTTTTTTCTTCTGTCATTAGACTAATATTCTGGTAACAAAAGAAAAAATAATTTGATCACATAATTTCTTTATCCTCCTCTCAGTCTACGCAACTATGATTCTATGTAATCCATGCAGTTAGAGACAGCTGTATCCTATTGATCTGATAAAGCAGGGAAGGAACTCCAAAGAAAGCTCAGTAAGCATAGTGAAAAGAACAAATGAATCTGATTCAGAAACAAACATAAGAAAGAGAGATTGCAGAACCATTTTCCCAAAAAGTTCTAAGAACAGACTTGACATTGCATTATCAAAGCTCCTTATATTAAGGTTCCTTTATAAAACAGGAAACTGTTTTGAGATATTCTTAGATGAAGAAAAGTGACTTGTGATGACATTTTCTAAAAGAACAGAGACTTGAATTTCATATCTTTGGAGTCTATGCAACTGTATTCTGCAAAAGCTAAAGATGAGATAATCTGGTATCTTCTGGTTTGTACAGTCATCTCTAATGGCAGACATGAAGGACTAACTCAGAAATACTGTTTTTCAGACTCTGCTTCTCAAGGTACAAGGAAGAATGAGTTACACAATTTGGGAATATTCTTTAATGTCTTCTCAAATATGATACTTTAACTTTTTTTCCTTTTTTTAAAAGACATGACATGGCAGAACCATAATGCACGAAGAAAGGTTAAGATTAGGGTAAAGTAAGATTTGGTGATAAACAATTTTAAATGATGCTGACAAAGCACCTGACTTATGTCCCTTGAAATCCACGGTGCTGGAATTTAATTTTTGTCAATTTTTTTTTCTCTCCTCCTGCCTTTAAAAATAGGGATGGACATCCTCAGCAAAAAATTGAAACAAAATAGGAAGAAACTTACCTGGCACAAGAACAAAACTCTTTATTTTTCCTCTAAATTCGGAGTGATACTGACCATAACTAAGCTATCTGACAATACAATGTTTCTTGGTACTGGTACTACAGCTACAGCAGGAACCAGATGATGGGTGTTCCAGGTCTTTCCTTTTCTGTGGCTCCCCCCCTCCCCCCCCTCTCTTATTCAATTTCACTTAATAGTGCTCAGGAATAAGGCTTCCTTCTACTTTGCCAAAAGACATCCACAGACATTGCTTTCACAAACTCAAGCTCCACATAACCCGCACAGAAGAAAGAATGTAACTCTTTCTCAGTTATTCTTGTTTTCAAATGTGGAGGTTAATGCATAGTCAGGTCTTAGACTGGAAAAGAAATTAACATATTCAAAGAAGAAAAAAAGTGTTCATACAGAAATACGGCATAATGACTTTGGGAGTGATAAAAAGTATATTTTGACCCTTTTCCTCACTAATGAGCATCAAAATGATGACAGGGAATCACACCTCTCACTGCAGTAAAATAGGTTGCATGAAAATCTATTATTTTCACATGTTCTCATCAATCAATGCGCTACATTGTTTGTCTCTATGTTCCTTCTTTACCTCTGAAAATAAACCTCTTTTGTCTACTGAACCTGCACAGCTGCTAAGCAAGATGTTTGGCTGTATTAAATAAAGTAACCATTTGTTTAGACATACTACCTGTGAAGAAAATGCTGAAACCATTCAAGTAGTCTACATTAGAATGAAAAAATAACCCAAATAATTCCAATATAGCAACACTAGAAACAGATAATTTCAAGTTTAAGGAACTTCCAAACTTCAGAAGAAAAGAGAAAATAATTATGCTAGCTGATGGGAAACTGTGCCTTGGGACGTGTATTGCTTACGATAAAGCTAGAAACCACAATTCCATGAGCATCTGTTTCTTCAAGTATGCACCTTGGAAACATGCCTTGTTTTAATTCAACTGAACTGATAGGAAGAATATTAACTACATGATAGAAGAAAAAAAAAAACCAAAGAACAAAACACTCTCTCACAAAAAACCAAACCAAACAAATAAAAAACTCCACAAAACAACAAAAACATTACTTTATTCTGATTTTTAATTCCTAAAAGAATATGAATTTGTGTTTACTGTGTCTGATCTTTTACCACTGAAAAAAAAAAAAGGAAGCATTCTTATTTACCACCACAAAGTGCTTGTTTTCCTTTAGTTAAAAAAAAAAAAAAAATCCCAATCAAATTAAGTGGAATAACAACAAAACAAACTAAAATTGTTAACAGCCTGCACATTACTTAGGACACCATAGTTATGATGGATGATACAATGACGACAGATGAGTCATTCCTATTCTAAATTCTATCAACTACGTAAATTAGTAATGTCATTAATATGATTACTAGCTGTTCACTCACCTTCTGCAGCAGCTGCTGTTTTTTTTTTTTTTTTGCTGGCTTTGGTCCTTTGATTACTCCATCTAACTTGGCTTTACAAGTCAGTACAGAACTTGCTTGCAGCAGGTAAAAATCTACAGCTGACTGGAGCAGAGAAGTGTATTAAGGAATCCTTGATTACATTTTGGCATCTGATTTGGTGTTTAATTGGAAAATATATGGGGTTCATTCTGATAGTGTCTAAATGTTTGGTTCTTTTTTTTTTTAATTTTTGTTTGTTGATTTTTGTTTTTCAGGGGTTTTGGTTTGGGTTTCTTAGTTTTTGGGTTTTTTTCTTCGGCGGGGGGGGGAGAGGTGGTGGTGCAGGGAGAGTTATTTGGTTTGGTTTGGTTCCGTTTTGTTTTGGTTTTCTTCTATTGCCCATAAGATGTTCTTCACATGGGACTCACCGACAGTTCCTGGAAAAAATGCACATTAACTCAATCTCAACTACTTCGTAGTGTCAAGTGAAGTCATTTCTAAAGTATCTCTAAAGAATATTTTCTTCTGTTAGGTTAGTTTGACTAGCCGAGGCAAATAGCATTCAGATCAGCATTTAGCTCTGCAAAACTAACATATCAAAAAGCCTGTGAAAGGGACTGTGTCTCTTTGATCTGATCTATGATCCCACTGATTGTCCCACAACAAACAGCATTCAGATCCCTAGGGATTTTATTAACTGTATTGAAGATATTGTATTAATTAATTCTAAAAATTTCAGGAGGAGAAAAAGCTATTTTTTTTTATATGTATAATTCTTTCCATGTATCAATCCCTTGGAGAGCAGCAGAAAATAAACTCAAGCTTCATTGAATTTATTCACTTGAAATATTTTGTGGAGTCATGATCTACATTGCTAAAGTACTTATATTTACATTTATGAAGATTTTTTGAGGTCTTCAGAGATACACATATTTATTGTGTATTTCTCGATATTCTGATCTATACACCACACTTTCAACATAAAAAAAAAAAAAGTTTTGGACTATTTTAAATGTCTCAGAAGTCAATGACAATGTTTCATTGTAATTTATTATTGTTAAGACCTAATTACAGTATATTTATGCAATGTACTAGAGAGAGTGAGTTTAATAGTGAGTCATGAAGGATTGTCATTAAAAGTTAAAAATAAATGAGAGTGATCATATAGATAAAATGCATGACATGATAAAGTAGGGTTTTTTTCTTTGTTAGATTTCACATTCTTTTTGGAAGTTCAAAATTTAGCATAGGGTTTGCACCAGATATTCTGTTAAGAACTGACTATGAAAAGAGAAAAAACCAAAAGAAGACAAGAGAAGATAAAAACAAGACACAAACCCCCTCAAAGCTAAAACCTTATTTTTATGTTATTCCTAGGCAAGCAGGGGTTTTGGTTTACCATTAGATATTGATTTCTCATTACTCTGAATTTTACAAATTAAGACTGAAATTTTGTAACACAGTCACTAGCAATAGTCTTGAGAAGTGAGTTTATATATACATTTTTTTTAAAAATTCTGTATGACCAGTATCGTTTCTTGTACTAACTTTTGATGGACTGTGGAATATCTGGAAATTCGGAGTTCCTCATTTCTTTATAGATAATCAGCTTCCAGTGTGTTTTCTGCAATACAGGCAAGTTCACAGAATCCTCTTTATGCTTAAAAAGACTTCATTACTGATTAAAATCTGAATGAGAGAATTCATACTTGGTGGAGGATGAAGTGGAAATGTATTTGCATACAACTCAAAAGGTAGTCAGAATCTAAAGCTTCATGTTTTTCTACTGTAGTCAGCACAATGTAGAAGTACAAAATAGCCAGAGAAGATTAGTCCTTTATTATCATGATCATATATGTGAAGCTAAATGTTTTTTTGTGAGCACCACGAGAATTTTCCTTACTTCTTGTTTCACAGTGATGAAATACACTCCCTATGTCTACCTTTCTGTCCTCAAAAGCTGGTTCTATTTGAAATTCCTAATGGCAGACACATCATGCTGGGAAGCAGTGAAGCCACTCACATCAAAAGTCTTTAACTTAATGTGTTATGACTGACTGCACTAAATGTTTTGCAATGCAGCAAAAATGTGACAGCAGCCAGACTAGGACACTTAAATTCACTTTCCTTCCTTCCTTCCTTCCTTCCTTCCTTCCTTCCTTCCTTCCTTCCTTCCTTCCATCCTTTCTTTTCTTTTTTTTTTTTTTTTTTTTTTTTTTTTTTTTTTCAGTGTGCTAAGGTTATATATTGAAAGAGGCAGTGTCAAAGTTACATTCTACAAATCCATTTTCAGATCGTATAATTTTTGGCTTTGAACTGTACTCCTGAGACTGTATAAGAGTACGTCATCTCCATCTTGAAAAAGAAACCCCTAACACACTGATTTACATTTCCAATAATGCTATTCTACCCTCACACCTTGCTTGTGAATTGATCAATTTCATGAATGTTAGAAATTTAAACCCGTTTTTGACCATCAATATTTACCAATCCATAAGTTAAAGGAGGTTGTAGCAAGGTGGACGCCAGCCTCTTCTCCCAGAAAACTAGTGACAGGACAAGAGGACATAGACGCAAGCTGTGCCAGGGAAGCTTCAGGCTGGACATGAGGAAGTATATTTGTTCACAAAAAAAATTTATTAAACATTGGAATATTTAACAGCCCAAGGAGGTGGTGGAGTCACTGCCCCGTGAGTTGTTCAAGAAACAATTAATTCATAAGCTGGTGATTAGTCAAAGATTGGACTCAATGATCTCAGAGGTCTTTTCCAGCCTAAACAATTTTATGTTTCTGTGAATATTTTAGTTTACAGATACAGAATCTAGTCTTTTTCTCAGATAGTAAAAACCTTACATTTGTAGCTGATGGATGAACACTCCTAGACATGATCTGGGATCTGTCACCATTGGGCACAAAATCAAAAATTATCTCTTGCTTCCTTGCACTTCCTCAAAAATGTAGGGGTACATTCGCAAACCATTTTTACCCTCGGATTAGAACAATGAATATCAGTGAAATGATTCCACTTTTCTTCAGAGGATCAGATACACACCCTGTATATATGTATGTATACATTCATGTTAATTAATTAATTAGTTAATTAACTAGTTTGCATGGGTTTCCCCTTTAAAATAAATTGTGCAGTTCATCTCCTAATTTTTATGCTTTATAAACAGAAATAAAAGTCTATAAGTGAATGCCTAAGTAACAGATGTACATGTAAAAATAACATCATTATTGTAATGTTAAGGATTTTTCTATATTTTTATTAACCAACTACCTTATCCCTTGTGACAGCTCTCTCCTGGAAAACATCATCAGGGCATTGTAAACAGGGATTACCAGAAAATAAATCAAAACCCAAAATGAGCAAACAGATTTGATAAGAGAAAGAACTTTTCAATATTATATTTTCCTTCTAGTAAATGGAGCTCAGTAGAGATGTTCTGCATCTGTGCTCTGTTATAGGTTAAATTTCTATTAAGAGGGAGTTACAGACAGTCTCACACTAAAACAGAAACAAATGCACTTTAAAATGAGACTGGAACAATGCCATAGGATCTTGGTCAGGAACTGTCTCTGAACAGTCCTAAACATATTAGAATATTGAAGAATGCAATCCATAGAGAAAAGACACACAGACAAGAGAAATTATCTGCAATACAAAACAGAGAAGATCAGATTCCTGTAGGTTGGTCTCCAGAAGCCAAAGTTTGTTTGGGAAAGGAAAAATATAAACTCCTTAAAAACCAACTCCTGTTTTCTAGACAACACACTGCATAAACAAGCATTCAATAGCATGCAAGGACAAGACTGGCACTTCATTATCTCTTATATATTTTAGCCAGTCCAAAGTATCATAGTTTAAATCTACAGTTAAGATCAAAATGTACAAGCAATGACCTACTATACTTTTGTAATAGAGAATTTGTTTTATTCATTTTATAGCTAGGTTTGCACATGAATCACAATTCCTTTAACATCCAAACAATGCTGCAACAGTAGGTCTTGTGACAAGAAAAATGAGTTAACAGCAACAACAACTGTGTCTCGTGACACGTACGAATACACAGAATGATACATCTTACCTTTTTTTTTTTTTTCTTTCAAAAAACCATGGACCCAATTCATGTGAGCACCTAGAAACTGAAGTGCAAACATCAATCAGATTGGCATTTCATAGAGCAAGGCCTCCTGACAGAGACTTTGGTAATACTATGGTAGGACAGATTCTTAGTGAGAGCATAGTCTCACTCACATCTAACAGTTGCTTTGACTTCCCTGGTATCCTGCACAATTCAGAAGCTTCATCATCTTCTGAAAGCAGAAGATTTACGGAGAATCCTGATTGAGTTTTTTTCCTATTTTTGAAATATAGAAGAAAAAATATATTTATTTCCCACTGAGAATTACATTAGTATTTTGCATTCTGGGAGGAGGAAGAAAATTATTTTAATAGCACTTAACTACTTCTGAACAAGTAGGAATCAGAGGAACAAGAGAGTTGGATTTTCAGAAATCACCATAGCATATATCTTTGGAAATGCACATTTTTTTGCTTTAGGACTAATCTAAATATCTGAAAAGTAGTGAGATAGGATAATATCTTTAATCTCAAAGATATGAGCTGTAACTGGGCATTCCATGCATGACACAGGCCAAAAACATCTCCAAGGTAAAATAATCTTCTCAGCTAAGTATTTGCAGCTACTTCCATAGTAACAATCTTTCTTTCCTCTATTTTTTCTCAAATATACAGAGCATCAGAACTTGATGTACCAAAAACTGCTGTCAGCTTTCCCACAGTTTCCAAATTCTTTAAAGTTCATACTATTTACCCAGTTGGAAGCCTTTAAGACCTATATAATTTCCTTTGATTTCTCTTAGTCATTGCTGATAGAAGCTATAACTGGCATTCACATGAAAATACTAAAAGTTCTGATGCACTATACAAGAAAGAAAAAAGTGCTTTACCAACGTCCACCTTTTTACCAGTAAATTAGAAATTTCCCCCCCCCCACCCTTCCAGGACTGAAGTGTACCCTATAGTATGCATTTACACGAAGGATAGTTGTGAGCCTTGACTGGAGAAGACAAACTTTGGACAGAATTGAGTTGTGCTTCCAGTGTGATCCTTTGCTTTCCACACTACAATAGAGTGAACCAAAATTTAGAGTTTTTAATTCCATATTTTGTGGGAATCTTCTCTTACAATTTTTGCAAGAAATGTATTTACTTTTTTATTGTACTGGGGGTTTCCTTGGTGATAAGTTCTTAAAGGAATAAGAAACAATAATAATGGTGTCTCAGGTAGTTCTCCTGGACAACTTATATTGCCCAGAGAACTTTGATATTCAAAAACGTTATGTTAGTCAGATATGTGTGTATAAATGCAGAAATACTGCATGTAAGAGAATATGGAGACTATCTTTTGAACATGAAAAACAAGGAGGGAACTTAAAAATACACTTAGAAGATGATAATTTAAAAGCATATAATTTGCCTTGAATTTCCAATTTTGTCAAAACTTTGAATTTATGTGAAACCAGATTTATTTTTTTAAAAGAGAAAAAAAGGCAAAACCAAAAAATTTGAACATTCTTAGAAGAGAAGGATTGGCTAGAAAAAGCTTTATTCCATAAATGACAGATTTGACATTTGAAATTGTCTATTGTTCATTATAACAGTTTGAGATATTTTTGAACATTTCAAATTTGATGTTATACAGGAATGTCAATTTCTGAGTTTAAAAAAAAAGCTTTCTTACAAAAAAGATCCGCAAGAGACTAAAACAAAAGCATTGGCGTCTTCTGCAATAGATAATTTGAAAACTGATTTGACTCCAAGAAGTTCTAGTTTAGATTAAAGAAACAATTTATTAGAATATCAAATTTCATCCAAATCCTTCACAGTTCTTGAGATTCAAGATTTACTTTCTTATTGGTTTAATTTTCCTTTCTGCTGAGATTACTTGCATGAACTCAGAAACTGACCTGGTAAAAACCTGTCTCTGAGCTAATTAATGACACTCAAACAAAGAATATATAAGCCAGTAAAAATATTTTTTTTAGATATACAAAAGTCCATACTGCAATGTTTGAACCAAAGGCATCATAAAATGTATGCTTGATAAAAGAGATAGTATAGATTTATGAAGTTAATGTCTAATAAACAACAAGAAAATGCCTAATTATTGAAAACTATGCTCATTGACATTCCACAAGCTAAATGAAACTATAGATATGGACTATTACAATTTTTTTTTTAAATTGTAAAAAGAATAATAGGTATACACCATATTTTATTTTCAAACATGAAACTAGGCCAAATTTTTTGTTGTTATTTATTTCTGTTGAAAAATAATTTTCAGTGTTCAGCCAGCTTAGAGGGATATTGTTGGACTTTACATTTGTGAAGTTTTCCAAATTATTTTCTATCAGAACCAGAATTACAATGTGCTTATCATGAGCTAGGTTGAATTATACACTACATTTTATTTTAATTTAAGTGTATATAATAGCCAAATTTAATATCATCTAATTTAAACTATGTAAAGGCCAGATTTCTGAGCAGTTTACTGACAGTTTCCATAAACAATGAAAAGAGAAACATCTAAAGAATTTCATTCGTTTCATCCCCAGAGAATTATAACATTTTATAAAAGAGGTGTTTTCAGTGACAGTGGTCATTGTTTTCTTAACATTGTTTGATCTGCAGTGTACATCTAAGTACAGCATTTTTTTAAATTCAAAAATTTTATAGTACTTTTTTTTTCATCATGGATATGTTAAAAGGGACATTCCACTATTGTCAGATTATAATTTAAGTGATCATGACTGTACTGTCAGTCACTGAAAACCAGTGATCTGGTTCAGCATGCTAAACATTTTCCTTATCTACTAGGATTTACGTGCAATGGCTTATGTAATTTCATTTTCTAAACGCTTGCTTTGAAAGTATCAGACAAAAGAATACTTCACTGAGCACTTGTTGACAGCCTCTGCATAACATATTCCTTGAACATTTGAATCTTCTGTCTTTCAGGTGAATGTAAATCATCTAGAAGATGATTCCTGAATTTTTGAATGATAGAATGATTTCCTGAATGATAGATCAAGGTCAGACTCTTCTTTTTCCCCCCTTTTTTTCTTTAAGGTATTCTCAAATGTAAACCTTTCTTTATTATTTTTTTTTCCTCTTAGTGGTTATATTTTCTCAAGTTTTTTTTTTTTCTCAACTGGAGCATTATCTTTTAACAGCTGCGACTGCAAAAATACCCCCATCTTGCTACTTAACTTTCAAGCAAAATAATTGAATTCACAATGAGGTGTAGGTCTAGGTGTAAAGATAGACTTCTCTGACTTATTTTTGATTTAGTATAGGAGCTACATATAGTCCTGTAACTAGGATTACTTAACTAGAGGACTCCTAAGTATAAATATTTGCTAATACACATCCAAAACTATGGCATGTTCAGAATTAATAATGATGGAAATGGAATTATAAATGTAAAAAACATATAGAACTTTGTATTTAAATTTTTAATTCTGTACAACCTCAGATTCTTAAACATCTTTAGATGTCTCCTCAGGAGCAACATTAAAGGCTATCTGCGAAGTAACTCACAGTATTCAGATAACATGGAAGAATATAGGTTAACATACAAAATCTCCTGTGTATGATAGTAGAAAACAAGCTTAGACATCTGTTGGAAACTTTTAAAGTGGTTCTCTTACACCATCTCTGTGATGGTGTAAAAGGTGTAATTCCATCTTTTGACTTATGTTTTTTATTTTTTGAGCTATAAAACTAATAAATGTTCCAATATGGGATTTAATTTATGTGGAAGTGTAGCAAAGCATTTAGTTCTGCAAATTAGATAAATGTTGTGGAAAGTGCATCTCCTACCACCCTGTGGCAGTTTAGAATCACTGCATATTAGCATACCTCATTAAACGTATTCAGCTTAATTCATACTTCCTTAATGAATTTACTCACCAAGCAACATAAAAAGAACTCGAATTAAAGGATCCCTGCCCAATTAAACATATGCATATGCAATTAATAAAGTGCATTAAAAGTATATGTTGTGTTGGAAATGTTACCCTTTAAACAAGCAGTGCCATTTTTAGGAAAATGGAAATACATTGTTACACAGGCTTATCATTATTTAATTTCCAATAACAACTGCATTGTTAAAAAAGTCAAAACTTCTGTTCTATCACCACCTAATAATAATTAAGTTAGAATAACTCTCTTCCTATTTTCCATCACTGACATTGTGAAGTCAGTCTTGCATTATGAATCAATATCTATTCTTTTCATTCTCATGTATAAAAATACTGTTTTCAGATGGCTTTTAAAGGCATACATTTTGGTTTTCAAACTATATGTCAAAATCATACAGGAAACAAAACATTAGACAATCTGCTTTTCTCCTGTTTTCATCAGGAAGCAGTGGTCAAATCAACAATTTCAGAACTATGTTAATAAGTCCTGCAGTTATGACTGTGTACCTCTTTTTTTCCATAAATATCTTTGATTGTCAGAAAGTTCTAGGAAAATGATAGTAAATCAATCAAATACTGTTCTGAAAAATATTATCCTTTTCTAGAAATGAAGTGTAAACTGCACATGAGGCCAGTTCTGGAAAGAAATTAAATCAGTGGTTGAGAGGAGAAAGGTATATTACCCTGATTTTATCACACTGAAAGAATTGAACCAAAATGTTGTTGTCATTTTTTTCTTGAGTTATAGGCTAAATGTTTGAACCTTTTTAGTGAATTATGAATACTTTCCCAAGGTTATGCAACACTATGCTTATAAGCTTAAACAGGGAGATGAAGTGTGCATTTGATATGATTACAAGACTATGCTTACAGAAAGATGAAGATATTAGTAGTTAAGCCATATATAAAGCTTAAAATTATCCTACTCAAAGGAGGAAGCTTCAATCGTGTTAGCAGTGTTATTTTACTTGAACAGACCTCAGAGGTAAAAATTGATAGTGATCTTACTTTTTTATTATTCTAAGAATAATATAGATAACTATTCTTTCATTCATACAGTAGTACACCTGTATTCTTTATAGACAGGATGAATGATCTGCTGCACCTGTAGCTGGTGGATATATTTTTTTCTTAAGTAAATTTACAGCCTCTCCCTCTCTGCCCAGTGTTTTTTATATATTGATTTTTGTCTAGATTCATTTGAATATTTCTGTATATTAAGCAAAACAAGATTAGAGATTCATATTCATGTAGAGAGATTTCACTAACGGCTAGGCTGGCACAAGCTGGTGGTTTGTATATGTCTGCATTTGTACTACTTGTGGTGTGAAACTACTCATGTGTTAAACTGCTGAACAATGTGACAAATTACATTTACCATGCACCTGTGGCTACCTCACCTGCTTTGTAACCACTGAACCCTGTCCACCAGGATTTATTCTAACATTCCAACTCCCTAAGCAGATTCGCACAGCATATAAAATACCTAAAAATCCTGACAGAAAATTGCTACCATGTAGTGTTTCCCCTCTGATTTATGTTGATGTGAACTTCAGAAATGGCAAGCTAATATGAAGTATAATAGGATATCTATCACAGAAGGATGAATTTCAGCTTTTCAGTTCCTTGGTGGGTTGTAGGAGCATAGATTGAAGTTAATGTTTCAAAATGGATGTCTTGAGATCCTTTTGTCTCTACCATTTATTTCTAAGAGGTAGTTATATCCTTATCTTGCTCTGTTTTCTGGGGCTTCCTTTGCATTTTGTTAGGTATTATGACACTCATTGTAATTCTGATTTCTGGATAAAGTTCTCCTGTCCTGGTCATCTACTGCCTTATCTTCACAGATATATAGATTTATTTGAGTCAAGGTGGAAATGAAGTAAAAGCTACAAGAAAGGAAATTTATTCCTTAAATTTAGAAAGAGGAAGAGGATCGTTTTTCACTCTTTTACCTTATGTCCAGACAAGCCATGATGCATGTGGAAACTGAAATGCCACTTTTATAAAAATCAGACCCTTCTTTCTACACCAGAGGATGTCACAGGTTTTATGCAAAGGGGACAGACACAAAGATGAGGTAGAAACTCTGTTGTACTCTAGGTAAGTATATAATCATGTTTCAAATGCACTGTCACGTGTTCCACTGTAGTCTATACATAGCTACCTGTTTCTGAGGTTATACAAGTACAAAAGATATTGTAGCTTCTCAGAATAAAAATGTACATAGATCCTAAATATGACCCTTTTCCAACTCAGAAAACTGATTGTTTAGAATGTGTCCTTAATTTCCTTGTTACCACTCTGAATAGATGTTATTAATATTTTAATCCATTTGGAGATTAGGGAATTTCCGTTGACAACATATGTTTGCCCAACTAATAAATAAACTTTGCTTCTGGCTTAATGTATAACATTACAGAATATTCCACTGAAGTGTCAGGTGGTTAGAACAACAGTTTTATACCTAGAAGGATGGAAAAATATATTTCCATGTAAAAACTTATTACAAATAAATATGTTGTTCTGATTTGAACCAGGTTTTTTCATTTAACTGTTAAATCTTGACTGATTTATATTTTTTTTTTTGGATTTATGGGTTAACTTAAAAAATTATTTTATTAAATAAAACTATGAGGTAATAATGATCAATGTATTACTTAAAAATCACTGGCAAGTCAGTTTCAAATAGAGTTTTTCTTAGATGTTCATAGTAATACAGTATTTCTTTGGATTTTCTATTTAAATACTAATTCTGGTAATTAACAAAAAAACCTAAGATTGATATCAAATATTTAAATGTATATTCAAACTGAATGTAAAAGAAAATTGTAATGGAAGCACTAGTTCAATAAGAATGTTATGAAGATTTGGGTGGGACTTTAAGAAACTAGTTCCTTTTGCATAACCAAAATTAATTAAAGAAGCCTGAGCATAAACGAGAATCAGTTTCCTAATGTCTACTTTTTCAATGAATAAGCAGAATACATCATGTAATCAAAAAGTATCAAGAAGCTGAAAACTGCAGATTCTAATAAACCTTTCTAATTGAAAGTAACAGTATTTCAATTCATAAGTCACTATAGTATGTTTCATTATTTGTGAAAAGAAAGAAGAGAGAAGGGAACAACAGATAAGACATATTTACTACTTGTTATGGAACTTAAAACTTTCCCTCTTCATTTAGGATTACTAAACTCTTAAAGGCATCAGGAAGTGTAAACTGCATTCACCAAAGGTGTCTTATGATTCCACATATGCAATTACAATTTGTATCTATTTCTATTCTAGATTTTTTTCTGATTAAATAGTTTGCCCTATTTACCAGAAAGATATGATCTTTAAGAAACGAAAATGGTAAATTATGCCTTGAATTTAGTGTCTGGAAAATTTACACTTCATCAATAAAGGGAATAGAATAGCTCAGTTCAAGGTATAAAAAGGAGAATAATACTTAAAAGGCTAGAGAAAGGGAGATATCAAGGATGTACATAGGTATTGCATTTGTCTCTGCTACAGAAGAAATTTGAGAAAAATGAGAAAAATGCTTGCGGCACAAAAGAATCTTTCAGAAATACAAGGCTGTGTGACTTTTGCATAGAAGTTTGGAAAATTTGTTGAGAAATTGCTTTGCTGGATAGACTTAAAACTGGAGAGGAAAATCTGCTGACTAACTGTATAGACCATGGATGTTATTATTTCTGATATCCAGTCATCATTAATGACAATTTTGTGTTAATTCATTAAGTTTAGGGTCTTACCAAGCTTCAGAAATATAATGGGATCCATATTATGAATCAGTGTCTGCAGCCCATGTGATCCCTTTAGACTTCCTTGTAGTGATAGAAAAATTAGAAGTTTTCAAGACAGAGTTTGTCTTATCTAAAAGTAGCATAAGACCAAATACCTAAAAATATCTATTTGCCTTCCGTGACTATAAAGGTTAGACTGTAAAGGTATTTACCTTAGGGAAAAGGCATTTACAGTGCATATCAGTTTAGAGAAATAACCCTTTTCTGTGTAACTCATTTCAGAGTTGTTTGTTATTTAGTGCATCTTTCTAATCTCGAGTAGAGAAAGAAATTCATTTTACCAACAAACACAGGATCACTTAGGTCCACTCTACTCAGGCAACTCACTGCTGAGATAAAGTAGCCTCAACCACCTTGCACAACACTCCTCTGAACTCTGTGTCCTGTCCCTGCATGTCTAAACCATATCTGCTGCACAACGTAAAAGACACCTCTTCACTGTGAATGAACCCAGTTACCTGAGCACTGATCTTGTGTTTGTCTACCTTATAAATGTGTACATTCTTATTGCCTTCTGCATGAATGGTAATTTTTCTGCAGGACTGTTTTGCTTGGGCTTTTTTAACAGTGGAAAAAAAAAATGGTGGTGTGGATTTCAAGACAGCTAAATCTAAAGATCACTTAGAAAAGTTGGTATGAATGATACCATAGGAAAATAATTTCCTCTACATTTACAATTGTCAGATCTATCTCATCTAGCACTGTAACTTCTATTACCTAACTCCAGATCCCAAGACATATAAGACATCCTCTCCCTCATGCTGTAAAAACTGCTTGCAGCCCCTCAGGGCTGCATCACAGTGTTCAGAACATTGCAGGCACAATGAAGGGTAAAAACAAACAAAGAAACAAACAAACAAACCCATTAAAAATAACAGTCGTGTCTCTGGGTCATAAACTCACCATATTGGCTCAAAGCAAATCTGCATTCAAAAGGCATGGTTCATCCACTTTGCTCAAGAGGGAACAAGTAGACAAACGCATC
This sequence comes from Empidonax traillii, assembly GCF_003031625.1. NCBI lineage: Eukaryota > Metazoa > Chordata > Aves > Passeriformes > Tyrannidae > Empidonax > Empidonax traillii. The sequence continues at coordinate 541,535 of NW_020955281.1, forward strand.
TTATTTTATCATTCAGTCTTTCTTCCACCTAAGAGTTGTGTTGATGTATCCCATGCAACTCAGAAGTAAGGTTATTTCCATTTAAATAGATACTGGTGCATGTTGTGCTGTGATTGTGTTGCAGTTTCTCTTGAAGAAAATTAGGGTGTTGTCTTCAGACTGAATTCAGGGTAAAAAGTAGTATGTGCTTCATGTAGAGAGTGGTCAATCCCAACTCCTGCTATGAAAGAATGTGAAAATTTAGCAGAAAGCCACACACATAAATTTCACAAAAAAATAGAGATTACTCATTTTTCAAACTCATCTATAATATAATGACTATTTGTCAGGAAGCAGTAAAAAGGGGTCTGATCTAGAAACAAGCTGAACTAAGAGTAACTCCAGTGCAAAAAGTACTTCCAATAATGGGACACAGCTGCACAGGATCTCAATACAGCTGGCAGAGTCAAGGGCTGATAACAAGATCCATTGCCCACAGCAAGTAGTGTATCAGGGAAAAAGTTCACCCTGAGTTATCAGTCATAAATAAAAGGAGTTCAGGGCCGAGACACAAGTCTACGGGATAGATCTAAGGTCCATCCAGCAAGCAGCGCCAAAAATGGAGACGACAGTTGCACTGAGATTGAGGCTGGCACATACAGCTTTTCTGGGGTAGGCACTGATGCTCTAGGCTGGGCAGAAGGGAACTCTGGACCACTGGCAAAGTGATGGAAGGGCCCAAGGAGGCTTGGGTAGGGACTATAAAGACTATGAGTGTCCTCAGATCCTGGACAACTAGAGAAGTCTTTCAGGATATAGACATGTAAGACCATGTCTTATCAGTCTCAGTCCGGGGAAAGAGTTGAAATCTAGTTATCTAATTACGTTTAGAGTAGTCTCACTACAAAGTTTTTATGGTCTCCTTTAATTCCTCTGTCATAAAAATAATGAAGCTTATATACTCTTAGAGAAATATAACAAACTTTATATCCTAAATAGACCCATGAACCTAGGCTGTGGAGTAACAACAATTCAGACATGCTATCATAGTCAGGGTTTCATCTTATTAGCTTTAAGCAAATACCTTTATTCCTACAGGTTTTCTATTTTCATCTGTAAAACTCTGTCTCTTTTCATCCATTCTATGAGGAGTGCAAACACTTTACGTACTCTGTTTGGATCATTCTACAGGTGCTCAGGCTTTTAGTTGGAAGCCTAAAAGAAGCAATCCAGATTTTCTTGTACTGCAGAGGTTATAAATTTTGTGGGCTGCTATAAAGTTTACTGAATCACACAGATTCACATAATATTTTGAGTTGGAAGACAAACATAATCTCTTGTTTGTAATCCTGGTTCATGATGGATTTTTTTTTTTTTTTTTGAACAAATAATCATAGAATCATAGAATTAACTGGGTTGGAAGAGACCTCTGAGATCATCAAGTCCAACCCTTGATCCAACCCCACTGTAATTACTAGATCATGGCACTCAGTGCCACATCCAGCCTCATCTTAAAAATCTCCAGGGACGGTGAATCCACCACCTCTCTGGGCAGGCCATTCCAATGCCTGATCACTCTCTCTGTAAAGAACTTCTTTCTAATATCCAACCTAAACCTCCCCTGGCAGAGTTTAAGCCCGTGCCTTCTTGTCCTGTTGCTGATTACCTGGGAGAAGAGACCGACCCCCACCTGGCTATAACGTCCTTTCAGGTAGTTGAAGAGAGTGATGAGGTCACCCCTGAGCCTCCTCTTCTCCAGACTAAACAACCCCAGCTCCCTCAGCCTCTCCTCATAGGACTTGTGCTCAAGTTCCTTCACCAGCCTCGTTGCTCTTCTCTGGACCCGCTCCAGCACCTCAATATCCTTCCTGAACTGAGGGGCCCAGAGCTGAACACAATACTCAAGGTGTGGCCTCACCA
>NW_020955281.1:543932-552224 GCF_003031625.1 Empidonax traillii
GAGTACAGGGGAAGGATCACTTCCCTGCTCCTGCTGGCCACACTGTTCTTGATGCAGGCCAGGATGCCATTGGCCTTCTTGGCCACCTGGACACACTGCTGGCTCATGTTCAGCCTCCTGTCGATCAGCACCCCCAGGTCCCTTTCTGCCTGGCTGCTCTGCAGCCACTCTGTGCCCAGCCTGTAGCGCTGCAGGGGGTTGTTGTGGCCAAAGTGCAGGACCCGGCACTTGGCCTTGTTGATCTTCATCCCATTGGAATCAGTCCAACTCTCCAGTCTATCCAGGTCCCTCTGCAGAGCCCTCCTGCCTTCCAGCAGGTCCACACTCCCTCCCAACTTGGTGTCATCTGCAAATTTGCTAATGATAGACTCAATCCCCTCATCTAAATCATCAATAAAGATGTTAAACAGGACTGGGCCCAGCACTGATGATGGATTGTTTGAAAGCTCAGATAACATTCCACTACTATAACAAAATTAATTAGTTGTATCTAGTTGCTATAGAATAAAAATATCATCATTGGAAAGGCAATATTCTAAGGAAGCAGTCATAGTCACACCATGACCTTTTATATGTATTTTGCTGTTATGAGTCACACGTTTCTTTACCTTATTATTCCCTCACACTTCTGTAGCCAAAGTTTTGAAGTCTTTTGTATTCCATCTTCTTTTAATCTCCCACTTTTGTGCTACATAAACCACTATCCTTGCTACTGGCAAGAACGCTTTTATGTAATACAGCTGCTACTTCTGCTATTGCTACAATTTGCTCTGAAACCAAGGTCTGGTTCTTGAGTTTGCATTAGGATCATTTGCTTTGTTTCCTTCAGTGTTGCATTGTTTCTTATGTTTGCCAGTTTGTCTTTTGATCATTAGAATATAATCACTGTTTGTGGCAAGTCAGGGAATGTACTTGTCACTTACCTCCCTATTTTGTTTCTGTCATGCTATCCATATTTGTTTTTCACAGTATTTGCATTTACTTTTTACAGTTACAGTTGTCAAAGTCTCTTAGGCTTGCTGTTCATCAACTTTCTCGTACCTATTTTATTTATAAAATTTCTTAAATTTGCTGCAGCATCCAGAGGGCATGCTAATTTTACAGAGGGTCTGACTAGGAAGAAGGAGGGGAGGGGAGGGGAGAGGAGGGGAAGGGAAGGGAGGGCTCCCTCTTTATGTCTTGTGAGCTTGAAGGCCTCTCCAGATTTAGGAAAAGGGTAGTTAAAGTACTGCTGAAAATAGTTTAAGCTAAGAATTCCTAAACTATGCAGTATATGACTATCATTACAGGAAAATTAATCTAGAGGTTAAACTGTTATTAAAAGTTGATAGATGGTGCTGAAGGAAGCAGAATGAAAGCAGAATATAGATATAAAAAGAATGGAAAAAAAATAAGTATTGATAGAATGTGGGGGGGGGGAGGGGAGGAAGAAAACATCAACTAATTAAAAAAGTGGACCACAACCTATCAGAATGTTGCAAATCTTTACAGTATATGTTTTTCCAGAAGTGCTTTTCATTCAATTAAAAACTCATGGATAAACTGCACATGGATTTATAATACCTTTCAGGACCTGAAAAGGATAATCAGGTCCACATGTCTTGGTCTCTCACTCTTTCTGGGAACTGTATTAAGCACTATAATGGCTGACACTACAAGCCTACTTCAGTTATAAGTCGGTGTCTTTTCCTGAGATCCTTAAAAAATATAAGAATGTTCAATATATTCACCTATCTGAGCTCTACATTCTGTAACCCAAGGATATTTGCTTGAGAAAAAGAAATGTATGGATTTGTGTCTCAGGAGATCAGACTTATTTTCCAGGTATATACCCCAATCATTATACCAACAGTTTTCTCTCCAGTCTCTTGAAACTGAGTTACATAATCTAAGCACATGCAAATACATCTAAGACAAATATACTTTTCATTTGGCCATAAATGGGCTAAAAAGAATTATAAGTATCACTAAGAATCAGCAACTGAAGCTTACAAAAACTAAACCAAAATTGTTTGAAGTGATCTCTGAAGGATAATCTGCTCCTGCCACACCAAGTATGTTCTGAACTAGCTTGTGTCAGCTGTGGCTTTTGATTAGAAAGATCTTGAATATCTCAAAGGAAAGAGATCCCATCACTTTTTTAATTCTTTTTGACGTCTTATTCTGCTTTTTTTCTTCATGTCCAGTCTGAATTCCCCAAAATGCAACTGGCCTTTGTCTTTTTTCATGTGTTCTGCTACTGAGAAGAGTCTGGTTACGCGGTCTGTGGAACACCAGTCAAATATCTTTAGAGAATTTTCAATTTGTCCCTGTCTTTGTGAGACTGAAGAAGTTAAATAATTCAGTCTCTGCTTGTACTTCATGTGCTTTAGATCCCAGTCCTCTCAACAGACTTGTGCTGAACCCTCTTCAATGTTATAGCATCTATGATCTTTGAAAGGTCTCATGACAGGAAAAAATCTAGCTGTTGCTATCATCTTCAAGGCAGGCAAGTAGGAGGATCTGAGGAACTACAGGTTGGTCAGCCAAACTTTGATTCCTAGGAATATTATAAAATCATAGAAACATTTAGATTGGAAAAGACCATTAAGACCATCAAGTCCAACCATAACATTATCAAGTGCACCACTCAAACATGTCACTAAGCATTTGCATGTCTTTTAAAGGACCCTAGGCCTGGTGACACTTCCAATGCTTAAAAATCCTTTTGGTGAAGATTTTTTTCCCTAATATTCAATCTTAACTTTGAGGCCATTTCCTCTTGTTCTATCACTTGTTGCTGACCACCCACTTAGCTCCTGCCTTCTTTTGGGAAGTTGTAGAGAACAATAAGGTCCCCTTGAACCTCCTTTTCTCTAGGCTAAACAACCTTGTCTTCCTCAGCCAGTCCCCAGAAGACTTATGTTCTATACCCTTTCCATCTCCCTTCTTTGGATGTGCTCCAACATCTCACTGCCTTTCTTGTAGTGAGGGGTCAAAAGTGAACAAAGCATCTGAGGTGCAGCCTCATCAGTGCAAATCCTCTCGGAAACCATTTCAAAGAAAACCTTCTTAGGAACAGGCCAATATGGATTTACAAAGTTCAAATGACACTAAAATAACCTGATTACCCTGTATCACGAGACACCTGCCTAAGGAGACAGCAGTTGATATCACTTTGAAAGACATCAATAAGGTCTTTGGCAGATTGTATTGTATGAAATTAATGACATATGGTCTAGATGGTACAGCAGGTGGTAGAGTACTGTATTCAAAGGGCTGGGATAATGTGAGAAAATTCTCAAAGGATTGTCAAGATATTTTTGTCTCTGTGAATTAGGATATGCCTCCTCAAATGACAGAAAACCCCAACTTAAAATTACCAGTGTGCAGCATGCAACTGCTCTGCCAAATTCGTAGAGGTCTTAGTCTCATGACTACTTCACTGGACTGAAGAGCGAGGCTGGGAACTCACAAAAACATAGTTGTTTAGCATCTTCTTCCCATAGGCTTCCTTGCCAAACCCATCAAAAGTAGATGTTGCTTTCATTATAAAACACAAGGTAGAAATAAATCCTCAAGTACAGGTGAGAACCATATGTCAGATTTCCCTTTGTCTTGTACAGAGTTTATAGACTACCAACATGTATTAAAAAAGAGCAATATAGACAAAGTAACCTTGAATATATCAAGCAATCTTCACAGTATCCTGCCTATGTTACTAGATCTTTGTATTGTCATATCATTGGAACAAAGAAACAAAGCTAGAATCTACAGAAAAAATGGTTTTAGCTTCAAGTGAGATAAATAATGACTTCATTTTTCTTTAGAATTGATGTAGTAGACTGCTAAAGTTAACTGTTGATAGGTTTTATCAAGTGGTTATATTGTTAATAATGGAATCTCCTCTGCACACACTCATAAAAACACACTTGTAGAAACTACAGTATTGTAAAATAACAGTGAATACAGGTCTAGCATTTTTGTAATACTCTAACCTAGGAAAATCTTTACAGAGCTGTCAAAGTCAGTTGAAGATTTTCGAAACAATACCTCTATATTCGATTTATCTGAGAAGTATACACAACCAGAGAAAAATCCTGGAAAACAGCACTTAGCAACGTTTTTACTTCCTCTTCAAAAAAACATTTTCAGCAGTGAAATAGCTACCCACATACTGATTGCTATGCAGTAAATCCTGCTTCTTGGGAATACACAGACAAAAGCCCATAGAACTCAATCAAGACACGAGGAAAGGGGCAATTTCTCATGAGTAATGTGAATTTCTTGAATTTATACTAATGTTCTTCTGGATTAGAAGGAATCTGGTTACATGTTTTGATTAATGGACTACTAAAAGCTTTGTAAGTAGCCCTTTTTTTAACCTCAGGTTAATGAATACTCCAAAACAATCTCTGGAAATTCTGGAAAATCTTCACGTCTTTGTTCATGGCTAGTTTCAGTGTCTACTGACAGAAAGTCAGTTACTCAAGAATAAATATTTTTTACCTGATTTCAATAATAATTTCTGTGATTATAGTCTTTATGTGTTACTCTGTCAATGAAATATTTTGGCTGTATAAAATTATAAACTTCACATTTACTTACCTAATATTCAAAAGTTTAATTTAGTAGTTATAGAGAAAGTAAGATTTAAAATTAAGGGACAATATCTGTTACTAAAAAGTCTATTACCTCAATCCTTTATAAGATAAATTATCATTATGAGATAAGAAAGATACTGTATTTTCCTGAAGTATAAAATACTTTGGGGAGACCTTTTATTGAGAGTTTTTTAGTTTATTTATCATGCAAACTAGTATAAAAAAATTAAGTAGTCATGAATATTACATGTGTACAGTAGAAGCAAAAAAAAAAAAGAGTGGCTAACATATGCATTATTGAAGACTACTTTAGCAAAATGTTTCCCATTGAATATTTTTTTCCCTTTAAATTCAGCTCATTTTCATGTTAATGTCTTTAGAAATGTCAGTTCAGTACTTTTGCTGTTACAAACTTTTCAACAAGTAGCCATAAATAATGAATTAGTGGCAATATTGTTCTAATAACTTATTTAGGGCATAATTAATTCACAGCTTTAGGCTTATTTAAATAAGGGTCTGCTTTTAAGTTTGTAGCTTTCTACTGAGCTTGTCTTAGGCTAGTAAATACAATCTGGGTGAGAAAAGGCAAAAAACCTGACAGATCTCATGGCCTCATTTTGAAAAGCCTAATCTATAGGAAACATATGCTGCAAAATAAATTACCTGCAATATCTGAGCCCACACAGCGAATTTCTTTCACCCCTTCTTTAATTTGCTATCAGCTTTATAAGATCCATCTCTGAGTTCTTCTTTGCTATTCCCCAATTCCTGCTTTTCATGCAGAGGAGTTAATGGGGTTATAATTTCATAATTAAAGCAGATAATTTTAATTTCTCCGATGACTCTTTATTATGATAATCTTGTTAAGATTATGGTGTTCATTTGTTGCTGTGTATGATCATTTGGCTTTTGTAGAAGCTGTCTGTGCTACTGAGCCACTAAATAATTAAACAAGCAGAACATTCCAACCAGCAAAGTCTTGCTGTTAATGGAAGACCAAAGTCAGAGTTAACTCTCTGTAAACCTATTAAGGGATTCAGGCAGAGAACATACCACAGATTTACTGTCAGTCATCAAATAAGAGATAAAGCTTCATTAACTGAGCATCTAATTTCACATGTAATGAAGAGCTGGCCTCCTAGATTGGATGACAATGCAGGCTTTCCTAGGAAAACAAACATAAAATGAAATACTTCTAAACTAATTAGTTAACTATGAAAAGATCAATAGGATGCCCAAGAAGGAAGATCCAGGGGAGGAATATCTGGTACACAGCCTTGACTAAAATGCTACTTTCTGCAGTATAGAATGATGCGTGTTCTAAGGAGAAATAAGTGAATCATTTTTTCATTCTGTTGTTTGCTGTGTTAGTGTGCACATGGATGTCCTTTATATTAAATCTTGTAGTCAAACATGGTTGAAATAATAAACCTGGTCCATTATAGTGTGACAATACATGCCTGTGCAATATGCACAGACAGTGCCTTTGCAAGCATTGAATAGACTGTCATTATAAATACTTCTATTTGTTTAAAGGCTTTTTCAAATTAAATACTTCAGTGATTTTTATGAAACTGCTTTTATGTTTATGGAGGCATAAACCACAGAAAATTCAAGCTTCCCAGATTAACTTTCTCTTCTCTGATGTGTGATGTTTCAGGTGGGTCAATTTTTTAGAGGCATAGATCAAGACAAGTCAGTGCAATAATAAGCATTTTGGCTTTGGAAAGCTGGCCATAGATATTTTTAAGCCTGGTGGGAAGTAGAAATGAAAAAAAAAAATACAAGATTGCATTTCTACATTTACAAAGACATCATTGTAATAAATGAAAATATTTCTTGAGGTTGTACATATTTACCAATATTTTAAATAAAATTTTACTTCCATTACATTCTTAATAAGGTCATAATAAAATGGAAGATATCATTACTTAGAAATAAACAAGGTAAACATATTTTTAGAACAAATTTAGTATTTGATAATATGATAAATGTAAACATTTTGAATAAATATTACAGTTGCTATCATAATTTCAGTATATCAATGACATCAAAGTTGTTTATGAAAAATCCATCCTCTATTCATATATTAAATGGATGTAGTTTTCACTTTTTGCCAACCTGCAAGAAACATCTAGTATATGTCTTATATGTTATTATAACAGATCATTTTATTGCGAAGTGTGTTTGTGATAGTTTTGTTGTTTCTTACTGAGTTCCTTTTATTTTAAGATCCTCAGCATCTTTCATTTTTCTAATAAAGTTTTGAAGTGTCTATGTTTACTGCTATCTTGAGGTCACTATCTCTTTTCCCGTGTAAATCAAGTTTCTATGTGGATCTGCTATGCCTTAGTCATAATATAAATCTGCTAGTGATTCTACACATCAAGAACCTGAAAATGAGAAGAGAAATTCTTTTATGGCATTTCATTGTATGAAAATTTGCATTAGCAATATTCGCTCCTGGGACAGACTATCTCCAGTCTATGAAATAACTGATACCAGTATCACAGATACTGATGCAAACAGAATATATTTCTACTGACTGTTGATAAAGCACCATGCTTACTTTTGGCCTGTTATAAATAAGGTTTCCCATGTGGATCCTTAATTAAAATAGGAAATATCTTCTCAAAACCAAAAGATTTCTGTCTCCCCTATTTTACATATTATGGTCAAATTGGCATAGGTCAATTGGCTTAGGAGCAACTGTTTATCTGAACTGAGACTATAAGAAGATCCAGAAAGCAAACTGCAAATATCTATGTTGCCTCCCTGAATTATATACAGAAAGAAACTTCTGATAAATGAAGACAGAAAACTACCCATTCTTCATTGTGGAACTTTCATTCTGGAAGCTGTTTAGAGGTCTCAGAGTGCCCTCCCTATCTCTTGTCCCTGGTCAAATGCCTCTGTAAGTATAAATTGAAGTCCTACATAATCCTAATGGGTTTACCTTGAAGCCTATGTGAAGGGAAACAGGCACAAAGGAATGGCACAAAAAGTATGTAGAGACTGGATTTTATCACTATATTATTTTAATTTACACTAAATGATTCTTGTGTAAAATATTATCATATTTCTGACAGCTTTTATCCTTATTTGATAGGGCATGTATCAAATGACACATCTGTTCACAGTATCTGCCCATCAGGTATTAAATTCTTTGTTGTTAATAGAGATTATCACACCCTTATTCACAGGAGTAAGAATTGAAATGAGGAGGAATTCTCAAGGTGCGGAGACTGTTCAGCATGCATAAGGGAAACAGACTATGGCTTGTGGATGATGCATTCTCTTGTGCATGAATTAGCATGAAGGATAATTGAAAACATTCACAATCATTTTTAGAATAGTTATTTAAAGCCATACATATGACTAACCACTAAACTTTACTTAGCATGTGGTGGCAGGTAATACAGTGGAACAAAATATTGACCATTATCAATGTTTCTCATTTTCTTTAAAGATCTGCAGACTACTGCCTTTCAGAGGTCTACCTATCTCTTTGGGTAATGGTTTCTGATCATGATTTGGAGCAAATAAATTAGTATGGTGTTTTTGCAAAGAAAGACAATAAAGAAATTACTTTAAAACTAAGTTGGTGGGTATTGGTCTGCATCATCTGTAAAAACAAATATAAGATGTAAGTACCAAGGAACTAACTAGACAGAAAAGACAAAGACAGACAGAAGGTTATAAAGGTAGT
>NW_020955281.1:553044-558997 GCF_003031625.1 Empidonax traillii
CCAATCATTTCCTCAGGCTTGTGGTGTTGCATGGGGTTGTTGTTACCCAAGGGCAGGATTTGGCACTTGGCCTTGTTGAATCTTACACAATTGGCCTAGGACCATTGATACAGTTCCCTTTGTGTAGACTTCCTACCCTCAAGCCATACCCTATTGAGTTCTGACAAGACATTTCCAAAGTGTGAGCTGAAGTCCAGCAATATGTGATCATATTTTTTATCTTTTTACCTCTTCTCAGAAGATCCACCTTCTAATCATTCCAACAGCCACGGCTGCCCCTAGCCTTCACATGTTCAATTACTGTTTTCTTGTTTGTAAATCTGAGATCCAGCAGCGTGTCTCCACTCATCAGCTTCTCAACCACCTGTGACAGGAAGCTGTTGTCAATATACTTCTTAATTGCTTTTGTCTTTTTGTGCTGTTCTTTTTAGAAGAATTCAAGCTGGTTATGTGTCGTGGTTTTGCTCTGGGTCAATTTTGCTTTCCACCCCCCACATAATTACTACTAGTAGAGAGAAGGTATTTGCAGACAAAAGAGAGACAGGACTTGGGGAAAACAGTATAAACATTTATTACTAGTAAAATAAAAACTACTAATAAATTAAAAACTAAAGAACTATATTTATAGCAATTTCTACCCAAGTTGAAGTGCTATATATATATACACAAAAATACTTCTTCCCTTTTATACCAGTCCAAGGAGAAGAAGTAGTCTCATTCTGTATCTTTGGAGTTCCAGTTTTCTCTTTCTAGTAGCAGATCCTTAGCAGCAGCACACTTTTATTGCAGTTGGAACTTCTTCTCTCTCTCTCTCGTTCTGTGTTGGCTTCCAGGGCTGGGCTTACCCCCCTCCTGGGCTAAGACTGAAGGCTGGAGATTACTCAGGTCCTGAAGGGTCTTTCTTCTGTAGGCTTGCAAGGGGACACTTGCTTACTATGGATCTTCTTCCACAGGGTTACAGGGGATAATGGTTTAAGAGTCCACCCCTGTTTCCCTATGGAGGTCCCTCCCCATGGGAGAACAGTCCTTGATAGACTTCTCGGCATGGGTCTAATATGAATCCACACACGTACGGATTCCAGCATCTCACATGGGCCATCTCGCTCCAGCATGAGATTTCTCAGAGTCACAAAATCTTTAACAGCAGTATAGATCCACACACGCACGGATCTCGGTATCTCACCTGAGTCATCACTGCTCCAGCACAGGTTTCTCTCAGGGTTACAAATCTCCACCAGGACCCTGTCTCACTTCTGTCCTTTTCATGAAGCCTCGGTTCTCTTTAGTACATCCACAAACTTCTTTATCAGTTGCATGGGAAGTCTCCTTACTTCAACAAGTTTTTACAAGTAGCAAGGTTTACTTTTCAGTCTTTTCCCTGCTAAGGAGAGAGAGCAGAAAGGCAGGGGGGAAACAAGCCTCCCCCCCTTTCGCACTTTACTTTTCTTGCTGCAGTTTCAGCTGCCAGCTTTGACCTTGGAAGCTCCGTTATCTTTCGGCTGGAATTCTTCCACAGCGGCTTCTGTCCAAGCAGTCCGTCTTTTAAACTTTTTTTCTCTTCACTCTCTCACAAGAGAGAAGGGAGGACTTCAGTGCTGCACCTGCTCCCCCCACCCCGGCCCAAGCCGGGGGAGGAGGGAGTCTGGCCCTGCTTCGGGCCTGCTACTCCTCTCCCTTACATGGCTGCTACTCTAATTCCAACTGCGCCAACAACCTTCTCTTCCGTTTTCTTGAAGATGTAATTAGCAAAGGCGTTTCTGGACTTTTGATTGGTCTTTTTGTCCGGAAATTACCTGGACAAAACCATCATCAGCCCCAGGGATGGGCTGAGGGGGCAAAACCACGACATTATGCCATATATGAGGATCAAAGCTTGTGATTGTGAAACATCTTCTAGTGGTCCAGGGATGACCTTATCTATTTTTTTCTTGATTGGGCATTCTATAGCAGATATCTGCAATATAACCGCTCCTGCTCTGCTTGCCTACCCTCACTTATAAGGTCTAATCTCTCTCATCATCCATCCCTAGACAAAGCTCCGTTAATTCCTCCTGCTCAATTCCCTCTTCCCACCTACCCAGCTTGACTTTCCTGAAAAGTCTCTCTCTATCGATTGCAGTGATCCATTGCAGGGATTCATTGCCAGATATCCCACTGTGTCTCTGTCATCCCAGTGATGATGTAACTGCAGACTTCAAGTTACTTCTTGTTTGTTCCCCAGGCCACGTGCATTAGTGTACAGGCACTTCATAGAAACAGCCTGTGGTCTTGCTTTTCCAGTAAGGGAGCTTTCCCCAGAATGCTCTCCTATAGGCATCTTCTTATTTGGGTGGATGCAATTGAACTGAGCTGCTTTCAGCCCCAGCTTTATTGATTCTTCATGCCACCTTCAGTTCTTTGGTTGCCATCTAAATCTACCAGGTCCCTCTCTTAGCTGTAGGTCATCCCCTCCCTCTCTTATTATTCATAGTTTAAAGTTCTTTTTACCAGGTTGACCAGCAGCTCAGCAAAGAAGGTTTTAAACTCCTATTTAACATTTATCCAGAAGACCTCCAAAGGTCCTTTAACAAACTAAATAATTGTATAGTGTTATGATTCTTTATCTGAAAATACATTTTTATCTACCAAAATGGCCCTGCTCTACACAAAACCTATTTTATCTAGTCATCTCAATTTAACTGTTTGCAGACTCAGGGTTAATAGGTCACTTTGCAGACTGGCATTTAGAAAAACTATAGCAAAATCATATTTTTTGACTCAGTATTTCATCTATTATTACATAGGGGAGGGAAGGCAAGGGAAGGGGAGGAGAGGGGAGGGGAGGGGAGGCAAGGCAAGGCAAGGGTTTCTGAGTAATAGCAGGAGGATATAACTACATCATGCCACTGTAAATGAGTAATTGGATAATGGATATTGCAAAGAATGAATGGTCAAAATATTTTGAAACTTTTTTTTTTTATATGGGAAAGTTCTATACTGAAGAGTATATATAAAAGTCCTAAGGTATTTCCAGATTCATCAGCTTGATGGAGCATGGTTTGTAGAAACAATACTTTTCAGAAGGGTATATTCGCTGAGGGAGAGTAAGAAAATTATTTTTGAAAATCTTGAGAAGAGGCAAGCTTTTAGGCATTTTTGTTAGTGAGATTAAACTTGTGAAGAAACTTAGGATGTTTGTTTAGACCTAAGTTAAATACACAGTTAAAATCTAGTTATTTTTATGAGGTTTATTTAGACTTTTGTTTTGACTAAGACAGCAAGATTTTTTTTTTTTTTGTTTTCTAAAAGGAGGATTTATTTAATCCAACCACATGACCAATTAAATCTTACCACTTACTAAATTGAGAAGCTAATGGACAGAAATAAATGTTTGAAGCCTGTTCCTTCAGAAAGAAGTGTCAAATTGGGAAGGAAAAAGGAAAGATATTGATATCATCCATCTTGAATGATTAAAAAAAGAATTAGAGTAAATACTAAGATGAAATTAGAACCTTGCCTCCTTCCTAGATAAGTATACATTTTTGAATCTCACTCTATAGGAGAGGTGTTATATGTAGTCAATCATACATTATCATTGTACAAAAAGCAAACACATTTTTTGCAGCTAAGTCACAAAGCTTCAGCTTTGCAAATTATTTTGTTTGTGGAAAATATCCATGAAGTTAATTTACACAATAATTAGTGTAATTTACACAATAATTAGCGTAATTTTTAGTATTAATTGATTTGATGTTAAATAGATATTTTACACATTCAATCACATCTTAGATTTGATCCATATCCTGTTAAAATCAATGGAATCTTTTATTATTTTAGCAGAATAAAATTGAATACAAATCTATAAGCACAGAGGACTACAAAGAAATACATTGTCTACACTTACTAAGGAAAACAAATTAAAAAACCCAAACAAACACAAAAAGAAGTACAGTATTTGGAAAACAGGCTAATTGGTATTTTATACCTTCATTTTATCAAAGAATTTTTAATCACTGGCAATGTAGTCTGGTCATGGGGTCCTTCTTAAGGGATCAAAACTACTTGGTACCAACTCTAGGAGACCTATAAGGTTCTTCCTTCTTGAACATGAAACAGTGGATTTTGAAGGTGTGCATTTCTTCTGTGGCCACAATCTTGTTAATACAGCCCAGGATACAGGTGACCTTTTTTCCTTCCTGTGCAGCTCCTGGTTCATGCTCATGTTCAACTCTCAGATCCTTCACTGAGAAGCTGTTTTCTTGCCATTTGATGCCAGTTTGTGCTGAGATGTTGCATTATTTCTCTCCAGGTACAGGACTTCATAATTCTCTTTGTTGAACTTTACATTCCTGATAACCCATTTCTCCACCTTGTTGAGAAGTCTCTAAGTAGCTTTCCTTTTTTTTTAACTTCTCTCTTTCCATGGTTTTCTATCCTCAAAATAGAAAAGCGAAATAATTGTTCGCTTTTTTGGAGTCTTAATGTACAAGATACTTTGAAGTAATGAATATGAGTTTCAAGAAGGCATTGTTCTGAGGAGTAAAAAAACCTGATGTACTTCTCATTGACTGATTTTGGTGGTTTTGTACTATGTTACTGGAAATTGTGAGTAGCATTAGTAGCCTAGAAACTTTGCCTATTTGTTATCTATGAAACAAAGGTCCTTGTTTCTGAATTCTATTCCAGAAAGCAGGTGACTTAATTTGAATTTTTATAAGGTGGAAAATTTAAAAGATAAGTGCCTTTTGGTTCTGTATCTCACTTCTCATTCAAACTTCAATATTGCCAGCTCATGGTGTGGAATATTTCTTTGTGTTTGTTTTTGAAGGAAAAATACTTGAACCCAAAACCTCCTTCCCCTGGTGTCTTTAGATTTGCATTAGTCCTTGATCTGGAAAAAGGATAGATTACCCAAACGCAGATAAATAAATAGATGGTTAGCATTTATTTCCACTTCCAATTTCCAACTGTTTCATGCATGACTTAAATTAAAATATGCAAAATGCCATGAATTTGATACACAGTAAATTCAGATGCAACATGGACATGTAGAGCAATGAAGTAAAATGAAGGTGAAGAGTGTGTTAGCAACAAGCAAAATTTACTACAATCTCATTCTGGAGTAAGAAATTAGAAACCATCATTATCATCATATCTCTCCTAGTAATAGGAGACATTTATTTGAAATAATTTGAGATGTTGATCACTCACTGTAGAGTCAGCCACCTCTCACTTTTCCTCCCAACAGAAATTACTGTTCTTAAAACCTTCCATGAAGTCAAAGTGTGAACGAGGGTTTTTACAATACCTAGCAGTTATTTGAAATGTGGATGTAGCTGGATAAATCATTGTAACTGAATTGGGATTCAAATACATTTAAAGAGTGTTTAGAAATATCTATGTTTTTATTATTATTATTTTAGTTTATGGTATTGGAATTTATTTGCCTTATTACTGATACTGATTATGGATTCATAGTTCACTGTCTACTGATAAATTAACAAATTATGTTAATAAATCAACAAATTACTTATCCTAATCTGTTTTAATCTATGTTATCATAGAATCATAGAATAGATTGGGTTGGAAAAGACCTCCAAGATCATCAAGTCCAACCCCTGATCCAACTCCAATTACTATAGCATGGCACTAAGGGCCACATCCAATCTCTTTTTAAAGACCTCCAGGGATGGTGAATCCACCACCTCTCTGAGTAGGCTGTTCCAATGCTTGATTACCCTCTCTGTAAAGAATTTCTTCCTAACATCTAACCTAAACCTCCCCTGGCAGAGCTTGAGCCCAGGTCCCCTTGTCCTATTGTTGGTTGCCTGGGAGAAGAGACCAACCCCCACCTGGCTATAACCTCCCTTCAGGTAGTTGAAGAGAGTGATGAGGTCACCTCTAAGCCTTCTCTTCCCAGACTAAACAACCCCAGCTCCCTCAGCCTCTCCTCATAGGACTTGTGCTCAAGTCC
>NW_020955281.1:560440-577255 GCF_003031625.1 Empidonax traillii
TAATTTAAGGCAAAACTGCTGGAAAAAAAAAGGGAGAGATGAGAGAATATTTACAATAACGCAGAAGTATTATGGTAATGCTTAGCTGTGAACTTAACTGTAAAGTGACTTTCACAGCCTGAGGTTCTGGTTGAGAACTCAATGTTTTGTTTACTGCATGAGCTAACTGATCAACAAAACCAATTTTGCTGCACACACGACAGAGCATCTCTGGTTCTGCTTGCTGAGAAAGAATTTGTCTTTGTGGAAGTACCTCACTTATCATAAACAGTGTGATAGCTGCAGTTGATATCCTGGTAGTTTTACACAAATTCAAAAGTGTGTCTGCAGCCATTTGCCAATGCTAATGAACCACAGAAAGGTATTGTTGGAGGCAAGGAAGTTGGATACTGGATATGTTTTATTATTCTTAAATGTATAAAGGTAAAGATTATATTTCTCACTAAACTGGCAATAAGCAGTTCTTTATGCTGTGATGAAGCTATGAAGTCTCTTGTTGAGACTAGAGTCATGGAATTCGTAAGCTTTGCATTATTTTTGGTTAAATAATAATATTAAAAGCTTCACATGCCCTCTGCCCCCAGTAAAGGAGAATAATGTTACACTACAGAGATAGGCAAGTAAGTGAGCTGCTAACAAGGACCTGGCCTGATATTAAACTAACTGAACAGGATATGGAAACTGCATATTGTGACATGAGAAATTTTTGCATGCAATTGATACCAGTGCAACAGCTGGCAAATGTTAATGATTGCACTATGAAGAACCATCACATTTCACAGTTGCTTAGGGGGCAGTTATGTGAGAACTAACTAAATATCACAGACTGCTGGCAGGGAATACTGGAGACCTTTAAAGAAGCAGAATTTTCTGAAGCCAACAGCACCTCAATAACTAAATCTGTAACATCATAAAGGTCAGAGATTACCTTGGTAATGGTATTAGATGTGGAAAATTTGGGTATAAATGAAGCAAAATTGAGACTAAACCAGAAAAGTAATTAAGAGAGAGTTACATATTGGAGAGGAAACTGAGACGGAAAAGGGAAGCTATGAAGACAGCTGGAAGGAGTGTCAATATACAGGAATGAGATAATAAGTTATATGATTGGTACTATCTGGGGTTAACCATTGGGCAGCCTTGTTTTTCATCACCACAACACAATCAGGGTAATAAGTCAGACTTGTTTGTCTGATTACCCATGTTATCACCATCTGGCACACCCACGTCTCAGTAGCAGAGTGCTGGTGCCCATTTCAGGTTGGGCAACATTGATATCTATCTATCACTTCCTAAAAGAAGTTGACTGCAGATACGTAGACGACTAACTTTGGAAAAGATAAAGAAAAACCTGGAGTGCCCTGATGGACAGGTACAGGTTCTTCAGGAGGGATAGGCAGGGCAGAAGAGGCAGAGGGATGGCACTGTGTGTAACAGCAGGGTTAGAATGTATGGACCTCACAGTTGGCACTGGCACAGTTGAGAGCCTCCGGGTAAGAATCAGGGGGCAAACAAATAATGTAGATGTCATTGTGGGAGTCCTCCCAGCCAGGACAATGATGTCAACGAACTATTCTTTGAGAAACTAAGGGACACTCCCAAATCAACTGTTCTTGTCCTTCTAAGGCACTTCAAATTGCCAGAAATTAACTGGGAGCATCCCACAACTGGTATAGAAGATTCCTAAAAAAACTGGATGACAGCTTTATGGAACAGGTCCTAAGAGAATCGACTCAGAAACGTGCTCTCCTGGATCTGCTGCTTCTCAGCAAAGAGGATCTCATTAGTGAAGTGGAAATTCTGCACCTGGGATGGGGCAACCCTGGAAGTACATACATACTAGGGAATGAGATGCTGGAAAGCAGTTCTGTGGAAATGGACCTGGGCGTCCTGGTCTATGGCAAGTTGAATGAGTCAGCAGTGCCCTGGCAGCCAGGAGTGCCAACCATGTCCTGGGGGCCATCAGGCAAAGCATCGCCAGCTGGTTGAGGGAGGGATTGTCTTGCTCTGCTGGGGCCCTCTGAGGCTGCCTCACCTTTAATATTGTGTGAATGTTTGGGCACTGCAATGTAAGAAAGATATTAAGCTCTTAGAGAGTGTCCAAAGGAGGGCAACACAGATGATGAAGGGCCTTGAGGGGAAGCTGTATGAGGAGCAACTGAGGTCACTTGGTCTGTTCAGCTTGGAGGAGACTGAGGAGATACCTCATTGTAGTCCAAAACTTCCTCATAGGACAAAATGCAGGGGCAGGCAGTGATCCCTTCTCTCTTGTGATCAGTGACAGAACCTAAGGGAGCAGCCTGAAACTAGATATTAGGGAAAGACTTTTCACCCAGAGGGTGGTTGGGCACTTGAACAGGCTCCCCAGGAAAGCTGTCACAGCACCAAGCCTGACAGAGTTCAAGAAGCACTTGGACAATGCACTCAGGCACATGGTGTGACTCTTTAGGATGGTCCTGTGCAGGGCTAAGAGTTTGACTCTGATGATCCTTGTGGGTCTCTTCCAACTCAGCACATTCTGTGATTATGTGAAAAAAACACAAACGAAATCTTTCAGTTCATAAAAGTATTTTTAATGGATTATGGAAGGGGCGCTCATGCTCCAAAAAACTCCATTAATGGAAGTCAATAAAAAATTAATTAAATAAAAATTTAGTAAGGATAAGAAAAATATAGTTGACATCCCATTACAGGAATGGAGTAGAAAACCTCTTCAAATTTCTTTCAGCTCTTTTTTTTTTTCATAATTCTACTAGTATTCTTGTGTCATTCTTAACAAAAACTTGCTAAACATTTATAACAAAAGATATAGTGTAGCTATTGAGGACACCTTCATCTGATAATGTGTATGGAACTACGTATTTTGTGCCTGTCCACTTATTTCCTTATAAATGTTAGTTCAGTTCAACGGGTGCATTTTTATGGTATGACCTAAAAATGAATTACAACATTTCAACATACATTGACTTGCTGAAGCAGAACTTTATTGATTTATCAGCAGGAATATATGAAAGATGAAATGACTCACATGGGAGTATCCATAGCACAACAGTGAGGAATACATTTGTTTGAAACCTGTAATACCTCAGACCTGAAATATCACATATAAGTAAGACTCAAATACAGAAAGTACAGATTTTTTTTTTAATCTTCTTCTCTATCAAACAACTTCTTATGTAATAAATTTTGTCACTATCTTCAGAGGGAGCTCCTGAAATTAAGATTTCTTTTTGCTGTGCATCATTGTAATTTTGGAGGTTCTTCATTCCAGTTTTCCTTCTTCATAGACACTTAAATGAAAGGTTGCTAGAGAATAGCCATTGATCATGTTAGAAGGTTTTTTTGTCTATCCAGTGAAATAATCACAGTTAACAACAATGTAAACAAGAAAGAGCATTTTCAAAAAGGTCAATTAATTCCCTATTGAGATAAAAAGACTTTCAGAAGA
Organism: Empidonax traillii; assembly: GCF_003031625.1. Lineage (NCBI taxonomy): Eukaryota > Metazoa > Chordata > Aves > Passeriformes > Tyrannidae > Empidonax > Empidonax traillii. The sequence continues at coordinate 563,889 of NW_020955281.1, forward strand.
ATTTCAGAGTGAAATTGAAATCAGTATGATTCCAAAAATAATGCAGTGTAATTTTTAATCAGTTGTTGAAGCAATGGCAAAAGCACAAGCATACTAACAGTACCATTAGTTTACAATCAGATGCCAGTGAGAAAAGCTTTAAACTACAGAAATTATTAGCTTTTTTTTCCCTCACTTCTTTTACACTAGCTCTTTCAAAGCAAATCATCTCTTCAAATGTTCTTCCTAAGGTTTTCTGAACAACTCACTGTCCTGTTGGCTCTGTTCTTATTACCTAAAAACATAATCAAAACCAGTTACCCCTTAAAGACTATAAGAAGCTGATGTGTGCATGGTTTCCACCTAAATGGCTTAAAATTTTTCACCTTGGTGATATAAATTGCTTTCATATTCCTTCCTAAGTTTTTTCTTTGATTTTTAGTTTTCTTTTATAAACATATTAGTTTCTCACTTCTTTTATAGGGTGAAGGGGCCCAGGTAGGGGCCTCTGCTGGACACAGACAGTTCCAGCTGTCTCTGACACAGGTATCATAGGACATGGCTGCGTTTGGCAGCCAAGGGGGTGCTATCTCAAGGAAAGGGTAATTAAGAAGGGTAAAACTCCCTGTCTGAAAATGAGGAGTGAAGAAAAACATGAAAAAAACAACCCTGCAGACACTAAGGTACTACCTGGGCCAGAAGATTTCTAAAAAACCTGGGTGACATTTCTATGGGACAGGTCCTAAGGAAACCCACTTGGAAAGGTGCTATCCTTGAACTGCTGTTTGTCAGCAAAGAGGACCTTGTGAGTGAAGTGGAGATTGGTGGAGATCTTGGCCATGGTGACCATGAGGAGATCAAGTTTAAAATCTCTGTTGACAGGAGGAAAAGTGTCAGCAAAACCTCAGCTCCAGATATGAGGAGAGCGGAATTTGGGCTGCTCAGGGAATTAGTAACTAAGGTCCTCTGGAAAAATGTTTTTGCAGGTGCTAGGGTGCATCAGTGCTGGCCACTCTTCAAACCTCCTAAGGGCAGGACCAGGCAATTCCCAAATGCTGGAAGTCAAGCAGGCAAGGCAAAAGACCAGCTTGGCTGAACAGGAGGAACCTTCTCTTGGATATAAGGCAAAAAATGGAAGATGTATGCCCAGTAGAAGCAAAGTCAAGTGACAGGGGATGAATTCAGAGATGCTGCTTGCCACTGTAGGGAGAAAATTTGTGTGACCAGAGCTTACTGGAATTGCCCAGAAATGTGGGTGACAAAATGAAGAATTTTTTCAAATACATCAATGGCAATAGGGAGTATAGAAACATACAATTACAGGATGAAGATAGTCACCACATAAACAGGGACAGAGATCAGACAGAGGTGCTTAATTCTTTCTTTGCTTCTGTCTTCAATACATATGACCATCCTTTCATGATATCTTATCCTAATTTTGTAGAGCATTTGAATAGGAGAGAAAACATAGCTCAAAAACAGTAAACTACATGCATATATTGTTTTTCTGTGAAGGTAGACAGATATCTCTCAAAAGGATGATTTTACTCAAAATCTCGTAAGGACGTTTTCTTTTTCCTGATATGCATTTTGTCCTTTTCACAGTGGTAATAAAAGAACGCATTTTCGTTGATTTTTCTACCTCTCATAATGGCTTTTAAACTTTATAGTTTTCTTTCAATTTCTTCTCTTTCACTCAGAATGAAATTTGTAGGTCATTGGAAATTACACAAAACAGAAAAAACCCTCACAAAACCCCTCAAATCTGTTTCTACTTTTAAAGTTGTGTCTTGAGAATTTTCAAAAATAAATGATGTGTCATGGATGATATATCAGGAATCTTCATTCAAGTGTGACATTGATATTCTTATACTGTTATACACACCCTTTGACACTTGTCTCCACACACAAAGTACTCAAATTGCTGAGCTGAAATGAATTCACTGAAGGGGAAATACCATACTATTTATATATTCCAGAGTGAAAATTTGCACCAAATTTCTTCTCAGTACTATGTCTGTAAACATTATGTGATCTGCTATTAACTTGTACTACAAAATGAGAAATAGGACTCAGACTCCTTGTCTCTGATAACTTTTTCTAAATACTGATTGAAAGAGAATAGTCCCTGTGGGTGACAGCAAAATTAACAAACCCTGATGCATACATGTGGAACAAATTCCTTGCTTGTCCTTGGAGTCATCATTATACAGGTTCTCAGTAGAGTGCTTTCTTTTAATCTTGCAATCTAACAATGAGTTACACATCCTTTATTCTTTCCTAAAACATAAAAGCCTTTGCTGAATATGATAGTTACATTAGTTGGGCTGGGCTTTTTTTGTGGTTTTGGTTGGGGGTTTTTTGTGTGTTAGGTTTTTTTTTCCCTTCCCTTTGGATTTTGTAACCTATGTAGGAAATAAAAAATTCAGGCCAGCGATTCCAACTGAAAAAGATCAAACAATGCTAGTTTTCGCAAGTAATAATTTACATCCCAGAGTAAGATACGCACAGAACCAACCTCTTAGACTGTTTAGACCTGTGAATATGCATTTGCAGTGTTTATGATACAGGTAACTATACCAAGCTTATTTGCAGTAATGTTTTTCTCCTCCCTCCACCGTTATGTGTAGGTCCGATACAGAGAGAACCAGGAGTAATCTCTATGGAAGGTTTGCACAAAATGATTAATTCACCTTAATTGTCTCTGTTAAATAAACCAGTAGGTATTCTTCATTGGAAGTCCATCTCCTGTATAAGGACTTACATAATGGCACAAATAAAGAAATAGGTAGGTATTGGTCACATTTGTTTAGCATGGGACAATTGTGTCACAATTGTTTAGCACGGGACATATTGCAGACAATATGTCTCATACCCTTTTTTTATTTTACAGAACCTGTAAATACTTTAAAAATAAAAATGTAATCTGTTGTTCAAAAGGAAAAAAAAATTAAGTATGAAGCCAGTGGTTAATAAACATTTCAGTCTGGATCAGGTAAATGCAGCCACTGTAATAGGAGGAGAACCAATGCAAATTCAGATTACAGAAATGCCTCAGTCATAAACTGGCAGTATTGTGTCAGGGCTTAAAATAGTAATTCATTTAAGAATATTTAAACCTTGGTTTCTCTACTGGCATAATGAATTAACAATTGTTTTGGTGTTGAGTTCCATGATTTGTGTTGGGAAATGGACTGAGACTACCAATTAATTCCTCGTTAATCATTCAAAGCTAATTACCTTAAGTTGCTACCATGTGGACTGGACTTGAAACAATGTCTTTAAGGATAAAAAGGATATTTGTTTACTTTTTAAACAAATACCAGAATCAAAATTCTTGTTAATTATTTTTATCAGTTTTGGTTTTATCATGCACAAGAAATCTGGGTAAAATGACAATACTGTATTTTGAAATACAGAGATAAACAGATGGAAAATTAAGGTGTAAAGTTCTGGCCATTACCAGAACACTGAATACAAGGTTCTACTTTTTTAAACTTTTTAAACTTTTTTAAAAAAAAACTTTACCAATACCTTAATTTTAAATTCAGACAGATAGACATAAGCAGATGGTTAATTTTTTTTTTACACTATGATAGTCTAGAATGCATTTAATAAATAAAGGTGTCACTTTTTTCCTAAATTCATTTTAATGAGTTGTGCACTCTATTTTTGAATCAGTTTACTACAATTGCTGAAATACTTGTCAACCAAAACAGCAAGTCAGTGTTTCAATGTGCAAAGGAAACTGTGACAGAAGGATTTTCTTGTTTAGTAATTAGCAGTCCTGAAAAATGCAATAATCAAATAGATTATTATACATTATAAAATAAATGGTTGGCTCTATTTTAAAAATTAAATCCTCATGAATTAATTGACTTTGAACAAGGTTTTACACAAACAGCATGAAAAAAGTGAATATTTGCCTGACAAGGCAACAGACATTTTGTTTCATTGATGCTGGATTAAATAAAACGAAGATGTAATTTAAATAAGTAAGTAATAGAAAGTAGTAGCAAATCCTATGAAGGAAAAGTCATCAAATTCTGTGGCAATAGCAATTATATTCCTGAAAAATTCGCACTTGAGGAGAGACGTAGAGCTCCCAAGCTCAAATATCATCAACATTGAAATGACCTTTTTTGTCTAACAGATATTCCACTCACAGTGTTATTTCCACACTTACAGTGCCCCAGGTTGCTACAGAGAATTGAAGATAGTATTTGTATAAAGAAATGCAGTGCCACCATATGCCCAGCAGGCTTAAAACTGTTGAAAACTTGGCCTGTAGAATTCATTAGAGTAAAACCTGGTTTAGACCATCCTGAATGAACTGCAGCAATAATAAAACAGCTCTGGTCTCAAGATACAGAAGTGAATTTTCTCTTTGTTATGAGCTATAATTGGTGAATATATTAGTATTTGCAACTTGTAAGGAAGAGAGATATTGCCTTCTATTTTCTTCACAAATATTTGTAACTTCTTTGCATCCTCTGCTTTCATGAAAGGTATGACATTCAAGTGCCATGGACTGGAATGAAAGATGTGTGATATTCTTCTTAGAAAACTGAATGTTCCCCTAGCTAGAGGACTGCAGCCAGGAATCTCTCCCAAGGAAAAAATTAGAGATGCATATTCATTTATCTATGGGAGGATTTTCTATAAAGTGTACCTCTTCTCTATACGTGGCACAGAAAGCAATTAATTAATTCCTAGAATTAAAATGAAGCAGGATTTATCTAGGAGATTAAGAAATAGCATGCAGCCTTGATGCATTGCCAAAGCTTGCTTCAGTTTATTTTTCAGTGATATGTTGCTTTTTCATAAATACACAATCAGTAGTAAAAAACATTAAACAAATGTTGTACAGAAGTGAAAACAAATCTATTTGCCAAATCAGTTATGCTTGAGGCAAACATGAGGTTAGGATTTTTTTGTTTGTTTTTATTTTTGATTTTTTTTAAAATAAAGTAGAAAGAATATTCATTCTCTTTTCATTTCCATTTGAGCATTTTCCTGGTTGATTTCTGCAATATGCTTTTATATGTAATAATGAAAAAAATACCATAGTTTTGGTTGTTGCTTTCATGATTTATGCAACAATTGGACTTAAACAATGTTAAGTATGTTTTTGAAACATATTTTCTTTCTTTACTTTCCTCTGAAAATTGGAAATAATTTTAAGCACCTTTATTACATATTCTCTAGAACATTAGCATAGGTATAAAAATTTACTTTTCTCCAGTACTCAGCTGGCAACAGATTTTGTGATTATGAAGCAAGCCCAAATCAGAGAAAAAATCTAGCCCCAGAGGAACAGAGAAAAATCTCACTCTTCAAAATGTTAAGTTATGCATGCATCTGTTCTGTTCATTATATTCATGAGGTTAAGGTGGTCAGAATATAGCATTTTAAATAAAATATAGCAGCATTCATCTGCTGTATGTCCAAGTATGCCCCCACGTTCATTTGCTGCCAAGTTACAGACTGTAGAACCTATTCAATAGCAATAAAATAAGCATGATATGAAATTTAGTTGGTCAGATTGACCTTCTTTCCCCTGACACATAAACAATCACATGCCAGCAGTCCTGCTATCTTGTTGCCTTAGCCCCTGATGGAAAGAAAACATTTTGAATGATAAGTAGATATGAAATTACAAATTTTAGAGTTTTAATCCAAAGAAAATATTTCCTTGGAACTGGCTTTTTAATTATTTACAAACATTTACAATATTTTTTGAAGTATGAAATTTCAGTGTGATATGGATTTTTTTTTTTTTTAAGTTGGTGTATTATGAATAGAGTCTAGGATGCATAACAGGGCCTTGACATAAGATGTGCTAATCTTCAAAGCTCTTCAACAGATAGGACTGAAAGACTGTTCAAAAAGTGTACATGCTACATTCTACACTTGCATCTTCCATAAGGATGGTCTGGCATAATATGCATAAACATGGATCTATGGCCAGGACAAGTGTCTTAGAGAGTGAAAAGATGGTAAACGTTTTATAGACTATGCTAGGGCTGGAACAGTGCTGACAGAGGTTGAAGACACCATAGCTCCACTTCAAACTCTTGTGTAGGAACGCTCTAGTCACTTCTTAGTAGGCATATGCCATTCTGTAGCAAAATATAGCCTTGTGGATACATCTTTCTTACTATTTCTACTTGCTCATCTCCCTTGCCAATGCAGTCTACTGCAGAACTGACAGGCCAGCTCTCCACAGAGGATGGTGAGTAGAGATTCAGTCTCAGAGATAGCATGCATTCAGCAAGAAAGGAGATGAAGAAAAACCAAACCCAACCTAACCCAACCCAACTAGCCAACCAAAAAATACCCAATAAAATATTAAAGGTTTAAGAACCATCACCATAGGCAATATGAGTTATTGGTATTATAAGAAAATGGCAGAATGAAGGCACATCTGTAGGAGGCTCCTGTTTTAGACAAGACTAAACCTTCAGTTCAGGATTTTGGGTTATCTAATTGAAATGTGAAATCACTGTAATGGTTTAACTCAGATGAAATTAAACATATGATGTTCTGAGTGCCAGTTCTGAGCTTGTGGCAAGATCAGTTTAAACAGACTTTACAAACTTAGTAATGACAGCACATAGAATACAGATTTTTCAGTCTTCAGAATAATCTGTGTTTTTTGGATAGGACATTTTGAAATAGTCTCCAAAATGCATAAGTAATCTGGAAATATTTTGTAAGAATCTGTCTTATCAAATAAGTATATTGAAACTGATAAACAAAATTCCAGGTATACAGAACATGAGTTCACCACTGACTTCATAAGTGAAGGTCTTCAAAATACAGAATAATAGCTTTTGGGACCTTTTCTTTTTTTTCCTGAAGAAGAAGAACAAAAAGTACTGCATAAATTATAGTAAAACATTTTGGTAAAATCCTTGATCAAATATTCAGGCCAGATAATCTCTTTTCAAGGTGGGGATTGGACTACCTGAGGTTTTGAGGTCATTAACAGCATTCTGATTTTATGCATTGTGATCAAATTGAATTTTTACTGGCCTTTGGTATCATAATAAGAACTTAAAGCATTTCAAAACCGAAAAATTTAAGCTAAGAAAAAAATAAACTGGTGGAAAAAATCCTTACTCATTAAACAATATAATAATTTCAAATACATAAATATATCTTATTTTAATTGCTAAATAATAGTCATAAGTTTCCAAAATAAATGTCATCATCTAACTAGCATACTAATTGTTAATAATCAGATCAGTATTAAGAATAAATTTTGCTTTTTTTTAATAGCATTGCAGTAAAATTAGTATAATTTGCTGGGTATTTGGCTGTGAAACCCTAACTGCCTTTCATTTGAATATAGGTATATATAGTAGTGTATAACTTAGTTAATAAGAAAAAGTGTAACACAGAGAAAATAAGATTTTTTTTTTTTTTGAAAATAATGTAGAAAATTAAATACTGGAAGTAAGATGAATAGATTTCTAATATAGGTTACTCACAGAACCCATGGTCACTGCCACATATAACTGATACAAAGCACATGGCATGACTCTTGGGGATGGTTTTGTGCAGGGCTAAGGGTTGGACTTGATGATCCCTGTGGGTCCCTTCCAACTCAGCATATTCTGGGATTCTATGATTCTGTGATAACAGTTCTGGAATGAGCTAACTTTGAGTCCTAATGCATTACAGTAATCCTGCAAAAAGAAAAAGAATAAAATAATAAAAGAAAAAATCATATATATTTAAAAATACAGTAAATTTCACAATTGAAAGTTAAAAATCAGCCTCCAACTGAGATGAATGTATCTTGTTTTCCATATTGTTGCTTTAAGACTATCCAAGAGTGACTGGAAAAGTTTCATACCTCCCACAAGCAAAAAAGTTTCAGCATTTTCTGAATCAGAACAAGGATATTTGGCTATGAAATACAGTTTGGGAATTGCCAGAAGTACTGTGAACACAAGAAGTCTCTTCAAGAAACTGGAAGATCTCCTTGCAACATCTTTAAAAAAGCTAACTGCAAATTACCAGATTGCCGTGGTTTTATAGCTTAAAGCATTCACAAATGACAGACATTGCACTAACTGCAAAGCAGACGATTTTAATTTGTCATTCTGATGTGTGAAATTCTTCCTATTGATTCCAAGATAATACGTTTTTCCATAAGCTTATGAAATATCAGAAATTACTATAATTTAAGCATTGAAAAATGGCTAAGCAGAATAGGGGCTGGCTGTCTTAAGATATTTCAAATCATCACCTATCTTTGTGTTCATGGTCTCATTCAATACCAAGCATCTGCAATACATGCTCTGTAATTTATAGAAAAGCCCATACATAATTGCAGATTGTTAAGGCTTTTGGCCCTCATTGGTCACATTTCAGGGTAAAATTTCTTTTTTCTTACTTAGAAAAAAGATGGATGTTTGTGGGACAGTGGGAGTTGTAGGATATGAAGATGAATAAACACTGAACGGTTCTGGAGAAAAGTTTTGCATGTATATTTTACTGAATGATCAAAAGCTTCACTTTCCAGCTCTCCCCAGAACAATAATTCAATAACTAAATTTTGTCAAGAGAAAAGAAGGCTTTTGCTCCCAGTTCTTCTCAGGCTTAAACAAGCAACTTTTTAATGAAAATTAACTATTTTTGTAAAATGAGATTTTGTTTGTGCAGCTTACCTTTTTATAGTAGAAGTTCTGAAAGTTAATACCAACAAAGTTACTGTCAGAAGTTGGTGGAGGTCTGATGGGAGGCCAAAAATGCAAGTCAGAACCATAAAGAGTCAGGCCAAAGCCAAGACAGCCTTCTGAACAGTTAAATCAGATGTACAGGTCTATACAGCAGGTGTGATGAAACCTATTTTGTGAGTTGGTGGAGACAAGGAGGATGAAGATAAGGATGATGAAAACAATGTCTTTAACATCATGGACAACACCATTTTAAAAAAATGCCATCTATTACTGATTTGTGTTGTAAAATTTCACCAATAACATTTTCCAAGACAGTTTCCAAGACAGTGAAATTGTTTGAGAATTGTGCTCTCAGTTCATCATAATATAAAATATTGTAACATATGTTTTTATTTCCATACCCAAACCTGACATTTTTTTCCTAAATTTTTTTTGACATAATAATCTATATGTAAAAAAAAAAAAAAATTATATTTGGACACAAAAAGTAAGATTTTTTTTTTGTGGATTTTTTATTTATTTATTGCCATGATATTTATCACAAATAAACATATTATTTCTAGGTATGTTTTATTTGGGAAAAACAAGCAGATAGACAGAAAAACCCAAAACAACTTATCAAAAAATATACACAGCCCTAGCCTATTATTATTTCAAGAATAGTCATCTCGTTTAAAACACTAGGTCAAGAGCACCTCTAATTCTTGGTTTCAAAGTCTGTTAATTTTTATTTATTGTTCTGATAAACTGTTTCTGTTTGGCTAAGCGTTTCCTTTTCTTCATTTGTCTTCTGAGAAGAGTGCTAATGGAGACACTCCACAAGGAATACCATACCTACATGTCCTGTAATGTCAATCAACCTGCTGTTTGCCACATGGAGATCAAATCTTTGTTTAATTAGCTAGCTTTGATTATCTCAATCATATAGCAAAACATCATTTTCAAGCTTGAAATAGTATTGGAAACTCATTTTCCAAAATAATAGTCATGTCCCATAAGATATAATTATCCTATTGCATTTAAAGAAAGAACAGTGCAGATGCAGACATTTACTAAAGTATTCTAGCTAAAATACTGAAACATTATAACAGCAGGCTGCCATTTGAAGAATTGTTCAAGAATTTCTGCCTTCTCTTGTAGGACACACATGACAGGACTGCAATTCAAAAGGTACTCTGTTTGCATGTCTGTTAGCTTTAAAGTTTGTAGTAAGCATGTGGAATTTGTCAGTATAATAAATAAATAAATAAATAAATAAATAAGCTCTGAATAAATGATACTTCACACATATAGATACATGAGAATGATTACTTCTGTTCAAATGGGCATAGGAATTTTACATATATTTTTGCACTGTACAAAATGAAGGTGAATATTTGCCCTTTTACCTACCTCTTCTCACCAAAACCTGGGAACAATCTAACCTTTGTTTCTGGTATTCATTTTAAGAGTTTTGTTTGTTGTTTTTTTTTTTTTTCTCATAGTTCTCATTAAAACTCCCTTAACCCATTGGAGTACATAAGCAGGAAAAAACATTGCAATTTCAGTATATTTTATTTTACTCCAAACAGTTGAGTCTGTCTTATACAATCATTAAGACCTAATTAAAAACTCATAACATCTTTGTCTTATCATTATATCTCGTCTAGAGCTTAAAAGTAAATGGTGACTAAGTGCATTAAAAGAAGCCCCTAGGAAGATAAAAAGTTCTTAATTCCCAAGCTTCTACTGTTCATATATATGCCATATAGTTAACCACATTGTTTACTACAGTTTGTTCAATGAGGAGAAATTATGGCCATCACAAAAACTCTAGTGTCTTTTACACTTTTTACTCTTCAGTAATCAAAATGACCATCTGCTTACTTACTAATGTTCTCCTAGTCAATAGGAATATTTTAGTTGACAAACAAACAAACAGAAAAACAAACAATCTTGTTTCTAAACACATCCTCCCTATCCATCAACAGCAAGGATAGACTACCTGTAAACTTCTTATGCTTTGGGGTGTTTTTGTGGTCTGTATGAATAAGTATTAATATAAGCGCTTATTTTAATAACTCAAAAAGTCTTTTTTTCCAAAAGTTTGAGAACATTTAGAAAATTATTTCATAATTAAGATATCAAGGTATTAAAGATAATTAAACTGATATTTTCATTTTTTTCATCCATTAAATTAGTGCACAAAGAGTGAAACTGTAATTATAACAGTACTAGCTGATGAAATACTTCATGGTATGTACTTCATGGTATTGTCTAGTCAGGAAACCCAAACAAAACCATGGTTACATACAAGTAAAAATTAAATTTAACAAAATAGTATGTAAACACAGAAATTAGAAAATGGACAGGATTCTAGGGTCTAATATTTATTAGCCCCATAGGTACCCTCCTGGGAACTAGCCCACACTGCAAAAAAAAGACAAAATGTTCAAAAGAGATGGGTTTTTTCTGTCATATAACCTACAATGACTAAGCAATGTCATTTCTCATGCCTCCAATTCACTACCATCACGAAGCTACGCTGCTGGGGAATGGTTAGACTGTAGAAAAAGATAAAAAAATAAAACAGAAATAAAATTCAAGATGACTAAAAATAAGATAAATTAATGAGAAGATAAAAGTAATGGGTAAATTCGTATTTCATATATAACCTTTTTACTTGGTGGAACGCTATTAGCTCTTGTCTATTTTTGGTACAGTATGTCAACATTTCTTACTTCTTTCTAAGCATTATTTCTCCTTTAACTCTCTTAAAAAGGAAACTGTGTCTAATCATGCTGCAGTTGTTTACAATTTTTCAAGACATGCAGGAAATGGAAAATTTGGACAGACGTAGAGTTTTCCTCAGTTCTTGCTGTGCCTAGACTAAGTGAAAGTTACCACATTTTTTTTTCTTTCTTTTGATTTCTTATGTAGAGAATGAAATCATCCTAGAGACTAGCCTATGTTGTTCCTGATGCAGAACCTATCAAAGTGTATATAACTAAGATCCATTTAAATAGTCAGCGAGTGCAAGAATGGTCATCTAGAACAGCCCTCTTCTATATAGAGTCAGGTTCCTCGAAGTGATCACATAGGGCCATTAGGAAGCTGGATTACAGGAGTTCACTTGGAAAACATTTTAAGGGAGTCTTATATGAAGCTGTCATTACAATCAAACTCCTGTCACCATTCAGACAACAATTTATCATCTTCTACAAACAGAGTTTTAGTAGTTAAATTACCTTATTTTAAAGGAACTCTGTCTTCATCAGCATCTCTGTAATAGAAATGATAGCTGGAGGCTAGCCACCATCCATCAGATGTGTGCCCTTGTATATTCTTGCAAAAGACTTTTGGATAATGGGACAGAATTTCACCAACAATTGATCATTATGTTTCCCTAGAACTACAGTTGAGCTACATTGATTTACATATATTTGCAATTTTATTAATTAAGTTGAATTTGTTCATTGAATTTATCTATGTCAAGGGGAGAAGAATTCCATATTTGCATTAGTTAAGCTTTTGTTTTCAGGAATATGGCAAAGTGTTTACAAATTTTTCCTGCATTTTAGAGCTTTCTTGTGTTCAGTTATGAATCCATCTTGCTCACATTTGAAGAAAATATCACAGAGTGATCATCTTTTTATGTTGTGTAAGTGCTGCTTTCAAATACTGTCTTTGTCCCTGATATTTTATATCACCTTTTTACTTCATCTCCTTTAAAAACTGAATTATGAAGCATAACTCTCAATCTTTCAGAGTGAAAAATCTGGACCAATTTTATATGCATTAACAAAACTATATTCGAGAACCTCCCTTACTTATATCTCACACTTCAACATTAATTACATGATTTAGTGTCTAGCAACCTTATAGTAAGGAGCTGTGATTATGACTTCCATGGTCATATTCAAAGCAACATACTATTCTTATAGTATAACTGTGAGAGTTGAATATGTCCTTCATTTTCCTCTTTCCCTTACTTCTCTCCCTTCTTTCAGACATGTTGGATGCGCCTGAGTTATGCCAGTTTCCAAGTCAGAAACCTAAACGTGAGTTTATCACATTAAACTCTACTTTTTCTTTTGCAGACATCAGGGTGTAGATAGATCAAAATCAGGTGCCCATGTGTGAGCTACAGCCAAGTCTTCATCTACAGAATACGCACAACTAAAAATAAAAAATAAACTAATTAAGCCTGCATAATGTGAATTATATTCAATTTAGACTTACAAAAATGGGTTTACTAACAGTACTTCTTGTATAAAATTGTTCTGCACAGCCATTTATATTATGAGTAATTATCAGATTGCTGTTCTTTCATGCTGAAACTAGCTACACCTCGTTGGCTATTTGTGATATACTGATGTATTTGTGTCACCTGGAATGCTTTAACTTTTTGACTTCCAGTAAAACTGTTTGACTTCCAGTAAAATTGTTTATGGTAAGTTTTCAAAATGACATATAATTAACACAATACAGAAGTTCACAAGATCTTTAAAAAGAAAAAAATCTTCATAAAGACTTTTTTCCCCCAAAAAAACATTAATTAAAAAAAAAAGTCAGTACACAAAATTCATTACAATATGAATCTTTAAATGAAAATCAGTAATATTTTATGTTTTCTGCATTTGGCTTCAGTAATTGCCAGAAGGAATTGCTTTCTGTGTGTAATTGAGTTTGAAATGTGTTTTAGTGTTGGGGTTT
>NW_020955281.1:577665-581873 GCF_003031625.1 Empidonax traillii
TTTTTTTTTTTTTTTTTTTTTTTTTTTTTTTTTTTTTTTTTTTTTTTTTTGAGAAAGGATAGAAAAGCAGGTTAACTATGAACATCTTAGTGTAGATTTCAGTCCAGGTCTAAGAACCTAAAGGTTCCCATCAAGAACTCTTTTATATTGATCTAAACATTACAAAATCACAATCAGTCATCTTTCAATATATTGTCTTTTGTTAGGTTTGTTGTTTACGTGCAAATATTCTTGTAAGCTGCCATCACTGGTACCTTTGCAAAACAAGCAAACAAGTTTTATTTTTAGAAATTGTACAAAACATTTTTCATCCTTCCTTGGCATCTGTTCCCCTTCTGGCTTTCATGTAAGACTGTGAGTTCTTCAGGGTTGTAGTCACTTACTTCTGCTTGTAAGTAGTGAAGAATTTGCAAACCATATAATGCTATAACAGGGAAATGCCTTTGTTGAGATCTATTTTTAAGAACTAACTGTATGAGTGACTGCTATAGAAATGTAGCTCATGCTGCAAAGAATAGTAATGAGAAGAGGTTATAATGCTGCCTAATTGATCTTACTCAGCTTTTGAATAATGCAAGTGTAGTAGATTTGTATAGCAGGTTTTGGGGTCATTTTTACTTGCAGAATATCACTGTCTGTCAACTTATTCTTTTTCAGTTTTGTCCACATATATTTGCCAATTCTGAAAGACACCATAGGATCTCTTGTTTTGGCATCTACTATAATATCATTAAAACTGGCCATTTTTAAGGAAAAATACTGCCATTTAGAAGTATAGATTTGGCTTATTACAAAGCAATTTTGTAATTACAGGAGAATTCTTACATTGTGGGATTCAATTTAAAGCAAAATTCAATTTTCCAAAAGTTTAATCTTCACCAAATGAATTTTGTTTGCTAACAAATCCTATTAAGTTGCAGATAGAACATAAAAATAAATAGTTTAGTTGGTCAAAAAATTAATCCTATTGGTTTCCTTTTGTCTGGCTTAGGCCTGATTAAATAATCATAACACAAAGACTAACAATATAAAACCAAATTCCATGCTTTGAAAGGTAAGCTGTAATTAGCCAGGATGGAAGCATTCATAAATATTAATCTCTTTTTTGTTGTTGTTGTTGTTTGGTTTGGTTGGTTGGTGGGGTTTTTTTTTGGGGGGGGGGTTGGGGTTTTTTCTGTTTATTTGTTTTTTTCTATTCAGAGGAGAAACATCATTAAGTGTTAGTTAACTGACATTAACTTTCTCCTGGGCATGCAATCTGTTTCACCTTTCTCACAAATGCGAATTTCAGTTGATCATCAGCTTATCTGCATTTTCGCAAACTTTTACCTTGAAGCAATGAAAAAAGATTGTTCTTTTTGTTCAAGGTGAGTAATAATCTTAAAACTTCTAAATACAAGTCTAAAGAGTATTTTAACAGCTACCAGCATTTGAGGCACATATAGACTCTGCTTCATGAGGCCATTTTCATTTTCCAGCATTTTAAATTTGTATTCAAAACATGATTTTATAGTATATTAAGTTTGCCTACATGACAGGTTATTTTCCAATGCTAACAAAATCTTTTCTCTCTAACGGTATGCTCAATATTACATAAAGATCAGCTTTTGTAAGACACAGGGGAAAAAAAGTCCATTTGGCTGGAAAATTACATCAGCTTTACTAATTATATCAATTCACTACTTCTAAATTTTTCTGAACAAACTTAACTCATGTACACTGCTCCTTGTTATTCCAGTACTATACTTATCTTTTTGTATAAGGGAAATAAGCAGTGTGCTAATTCTTGATATTGGAAATCCAAAGAAGCCGTCCATGATAAGAAATATTTAGGAACAATTAAACTTTGCTTACATAGTTCCATTATAATGTAGGAAGTCCAAAAATCACCAAAGGAACTTTGAAGCAAAACTGGAAGTTTAATGTATTTATAAGCATGAGAAAGGCATGTAGGTTAGGAAAAAAGTACATTTGGGTAATTAGTAAGTTTTATAGCAGTTTCTTTACATGAACAAGGCATTGATTTGATTTTTTTTGTTTTTCTTTAGCATTGTTCCTTTAACATGTAGACAGGAATGATAACAAATTTTATACCTGTGCCATAGTTCCATTGTTTCCTGGAGGCCAAAACTCCTGCTCAGAATTAAGTCTTCAATGATTTTGAGAGTCTGTATGTGTGTGTGTGTGTATGTGTCCATAAAAAGTAAACTCTATAATTTCAAGTATGAGAGATGTAAGGTATAATCCTGCTTCCTGAAAGACCTAGTTTTATCTTGCTTCTAGGCTTTATTCAAATTCCAATTAGCCACTGGATTGTTCCATTCCAACTAATTCTCTCTAAGACAAAAGCCCATAAAAGCTATCTTGAAGAATCTCTTCCAAAGAAAACAGTATAGGTAGGAACATATTGGATATTGCTTATTTATATTCTATTTTATCAGAGCTCTTGAGTGTACAAGCACAAGACGATAACAAGCATCTGTGAGGGTATAACCGCCTTGAGTATTGCAGGCAATTTTGGGCATGTTGGTATTAGAAGGACAATAACGTGTTGGTGTGTGTCCAGAGCAGGGTGATCAAGATGGTGAAAGGCCTCGAGGGCAAAACTTACTAGGAGCAGTTGAGGTTACTTCATTTGTTCAACTTGGAGAAGAGAAGGCTGAGAGGAGACCTCGTTGCAGTCTACAACTTCCTCAAGGTAGGTCATGGAGGAGGAGGTGCTAATGTCCTCTCTCTGCTGACCAGCAATGGGACATGAGGAAATGGAATTAAGCTGTGTCAGGGGAAGTTCAGATTGGACATTAGGAAAAGATTCTGCACTGAAAGGGTGACTGATCACTGGAACAGTGACACAGGACGTGGTCATGGCACCAAGCCTGTCAGAGTTCAAGCATCTGAATGATCCTCTTAGTTCTATGGGCTAATTTTAGGCAATCCTGTGAGGAGCAGGGAGTTGGACTTGATGATCTTTATGTGTCGCTTCTAACTTGAGATATTTCATGATTCTATGAACTGTTCATTGTCAGTTATTGATAGCTAAAGAAACATAGACTTTAGAGTTAGATTTGACTGTTCTTTGGGCTTAAAAAAGGGGAGGGGGAAGGAAAAATAACTCCGTATTTCTGCAGATATGTACGTTATCTCATATTCAGAAAAAAAAAAAAGCTGACAACAAGAAGATATAAAAGACAGTTACAACCTCTACACAAACAGGCAAATGGTTTGCATTCAGCGTTCCCTGAGTAGTGTCTTGCCCCACCCAAGGACACTGCACATTATTAGCACTTCTACTTAGACATTAGCAGGTCTCCCTCCACCTCAGTAAACAGTTAGCATTGCCTTTTCTGATTCTACACACATAAGTGTGCAAATGAGCCTGCTGGTGGGTTTCTCTGGTTATTTTGATTAGCATTTCCTGTATTTGATTATGCTACTTTATAAAAATCTGCTGCCCTCCCACCCTGTGATGGACTGAAATGTTGTTAATGTCTTAGATATTGCCAAAATCATAGAAAGCCTTTTTGTCAAACTGCAAGGCAGAAACCGTCTGTATGCAAAAAAAGTACTGCCCCCTTCTCCTCTACCAATGCCTCCTGACTGGAATTTGGACTGTCTAATTATCTCAGGTCTGAGGGGAAATGAACAAGGCTCAGCAGGTAGTGAAGGAGAAGAGTTTTGGGGGTGTGATGGTGAAATCTCCCCACATCAAACAGAAGGAGCAAACCTCCCCTCTCCAGAAAGACCACATTCACGTGAGAAGCAGCTGACAAGGGGTCATAAACCATTCAAAGACCACCAAAGCTCCCCCCCACAGCTCGCTCTTGAGGCCTTCTACCACAAAAGGACTGCACGTGATCCATGAGGCAACAAATCCAGAATCTGTCTATAGAGACTGCAAAGCTTCCCCTGGTTGGGGAGGTGCCTGGGAATCTCCTGAATATATATTAATCCACTGGATTCTATGGTTTGTGGGATCCTCACCACCAAGGAGACCAGAAGACGACCCACAGGACGCTGCTGGGTTTCATGGAGTGGTGATACATTTTCTGTTTTAATCTTTCTCTGTCACCCTCTTTCTTTTCTCCCCTCCTTTTTCCTTTTTCTGTCTCTCTCCTTCTCTGCCTCACCTTTATTTACCGGATCAAAACACACCCCCCCTAAAAAAAAAAAAAAAAAAAAAAAAAAAAAAAAAAAAAAAAAAAAAAAAA
>NW_020955281.1:582099-682449 GCF_003031625.1 Empidonax traillii
AAAAAAAAAAAAAAAAAAAAAAAAAAAAAAAAAAAAAAAAAAAAAAAAAAAAAAAAAAAAAAAAAAAAAAAAAAAAAAAAAAAAAAAAAAAAAAAAAAAAAAAAAAAAAAAAAAAAAAAAAAAAAAAAAAAAAAAAAAAAAAAAAAAAAAAAAAAAAAAAGACAAAAAAAGCAAGGTTTAAAAATGTTACTAAACTCTAAGGATTTAAAAATGTCATAGACTTAATTAACTACAAAATATTAAATTTAAAATATTTTTTCCAACCTAACTTTAATGATAATCTTGTAAGCAAATAACAAATGTCTAGTTAGCTATCACTTATTTTGTATATCAAGCAAGCATAATAAGAAATGAAAACACAATTTAAAGCAAACAAAAAATAATCCCAAACAAGAGTGCAGCTACAGGATTATACCTTAGTGCCATTTATAG
This sequence comes from Empidonax traillii, assembly GCF_003031625.1. NCBI lineage: Eukaryota > Metazoa > Chordata > Aves > Passeriformes > Tyrannidae > Empidonax > Empidonax traillii. Next base: position 582,532 of record NW_020955281.1, read on the forward strand.
CAGAAATTCATTTGTAAAAATAATGTACTTCTAAAGTTGGAAACTAAAGTCATGGCACTAAAAAGAAAACTAATATGCAAGGTGTTGTAAAAAACAAAGGCTAAGAATTATACAGAAGCATTTATAATATTGTATCACAGATATTTCCAGTATTTTGTATTGTCTCCAGGAGGACACTGCACTTTGAATTATTAAGGTTTTCAAAGTATGGGATCTATCTTTCTGTAATTTCTACAGCATCTGGTTTAATAAGTATGATCATGAGTAAAACCTGTCAATGTCACCAGGATAAATTACAGGTTGAATTTTAACTTCAGCACCCGTCCTGTAATATATTGTCCATGAGCTGATAATGAAGATTAAAATCCTTTAATTCTGCTTGAATGTGAAAAACCTGGAACTTGAATAAGAGACATATTGTGAGCAATATTGAGCACCTGAAATTCTCACTGATCACAGCACTTCTTCTGATAAAAATCAGAGTCAAATCCCTATTCAGCTGAGGCTAATGAAAGTTTTGTCACTGAGTGCTGTTTTATCAGAATTTGATCCATAATATAAGTTGACACAGTAGTTCAGTTTAAGAAAAAGTACTTCTAAATTGTGTGGGAAATAATAGAAGCTCATATAATTGAACTCCACATAGCATATCTACTGTTTCACTTTATTCAGCCTAATGATTTCCATTATCTCTTTAGTTGATAGAATCCATTTCAAAAACCAATAATCTCTTGAAATCCAGTGAGCCACAAATTAGTCATTAGAGAAAACTTTCAGAGATCATTACCTTTTCCATAGATTTTAGCTTTTCATTTCCTAAATATCCATGTCTAGTGTTGTTCATAAGAAGAAGAGGGTAAATTATTCAGTTCCAAAAGAAAGATTCTAGTATTATTCAAGCTATTCACTTGTTTATTATTAGCACCAATGCATTTTTACTAAAGGTCAATTCTGTATCACTCTTAACCTTGAATTTATGACCTCATATACAATTAGGTTGTTAAGAAAAAACAAATGCCACCAACGCTGCATTGTATGCCACTTTGATGAGCTAACATTTTTTATAGGGGAAATTTATTGTTTTCTAAACTAGTAAAATGCTCCCCATCACAGACACACAAACAGAGGCATAATTTCCAAAGCAGAAGGCAGAGTAAGAAGTGCAGTTCCATTCTTCCACTGTCTTGGTTTGTTTTTTTTGTTGTTTGAGCTGAGACCAATTGAGTTCTTTTTTTCATTCAGAAAATGTTCAGTACACAGTAGGAAATTAGAAGATGACATAAATCCGAAATATTTCATGGAAACCCTCATCAAATCAATTTGAAAACAGGAAAATACAATAGAATTTAACAAGATATTAGGGGAATCCAGTCTTGGATTCCAGTCTACTTAATAAGTAATATTAAACAAAACTCTTCTGCATAAGTCTGAATACACCAAAATTAGTTACCAAATTATAATCATCCAATATATAATTCATCAGGTTTCCCATACTTGCATCACTAAATGTTTCTTCCTTCCCAATAAAGCATAAAAAAGTTTTGCTAAATAAGTTGCCAAAGTGCATTCTTCCTATAAGCAAACAGTAACAGCAGCAACAGCTGTGCAATCACTGGCAGTGATTTATGTTCCATGACGACATCACTGTGTTGTTTACTGTATGCTTATACTGCCTAAACTGGCAATTAGTTTCTGAGAAAATGTATAGAGCAACAGGGAGTTGAATACTTGTAAGGTCAAACCTGCAAACTATGTAAGGGCAACACAGAGCACTTTGGATTAAAACCTTAGTGTGGTCCTACACTGAACCTGAAAGTCTTTGGCCAGGATAGATTTACTCCTTAATAAATACTATCATTAGAGCTGTGACAATGCTTGACAGTCTTTTGAAGAGAAGTTAGATAGTTAAGGAGGAGAATCTTAGATCTTGTGAGGAAATTTGTCTAACATTCACCACTGGAATGAGGACATCAGAGAAGAAATGTTAAATAATACGTATATACACATGTAAATGATTTTTCTCCTCTTGATCATTCTGTATTTGCACTCTTAATATTTTCTTTCAAGGAAACAACTGTGTTTCTGCCTTTTCAAATTAAAGACACAAATATTTTGAATTACTTGTATCTCACAAGAAAGCAGGTGGTATACTGGATACATGGCCTATAACTTACTGTATGCAGAGAGGATTTGTTTATGTCTCTCTAGCAGCATAATGCAGTACTAAGTCAGGTCATAGCTGAAATGGATTAATTTGGGAAACAAAGGAAAATATCAGAGGTATAGTCAATTCTGTCATCCCCATGGCAATACCTCTTTTTAAACAATTATGCAATATTCGAAAACTTATTATTTCTCATATATACAACATGAATTTTTAAGGTATGGTAACTAAAACTTGAGAAGTGAGTTTTAATTTTGAGAAATATTGTGAATCTACATTTCATTTTGACTTGAACAGGTACTTAGGAGGGACATGAAACACAAGAGATGTGGTGTGAGAAGTTTGGACAGAAGAATTATTAAAGGAATTCTAGAAACATTTTCCAGCTTGTGGCAGATTGAAATCACAGAGGCAAGGAAATTGTAATATTATTAATAATAATAGTAATGTAGTAATGGAGGGGGAAAACTATCCATATTTTAAGACTGTTTAATTTCACTTCTACTGTCATTATGATTAGTAGTCTTCTGGAAAAAAAAAAAAAGAAAAAGGAAGAAATACCCTGAATAATAATAATAATAATAATAAACAGAAACCATGTTTATTTGTACGCTTCCATATCTGTTTCAAGTCAATAAATAGAACCAAGTTTCACAGATTTCTCATTTCGTCTATTGAGAGTCTTTCTGACTGAGATTATAAATGTGCCTGTCTGTTATCACTGGAAATTTGCATGAATCACATTTACATGATAAGCTGTGTTCTACTGATAAGTCAACAGCCCTCCTGATTTTCTAAATCTTATCAAAGTTGTCTCAGAAGCTGAATCTCATAACTGTTAAAAAAAAAAAAAAAGTCAGGGGTTGGGGGGGGAGCAAAAAGAAACAACTTACTGACATTATGCTATATATACGCTGGTGCTATATATCATCCAAACTATGTTTAATGTGTGTATTTTATTTTATAGTAGCTCTTCCTCCTCTTTTCTTCTCTAACAACATTATCCTGGTATGTCTCTTAATTTCAAAAGGAAAAAGTATTTTTACGTGGTAGCCACTCATTAATGACTGGAAGAGGTGGAAGAGATTAAAACTTCACAGATAGGTTATGTTTGAAGAAAAAAACACACTAACTCAGCACAAAAACCTATAGCACTCATTTGACAACAGGATACAGATATTTCTTTCAACAGCCTCAAAATCTTGCTTCAGGATTACTGCTTTTCCTAGAAGCTCTTCAGCATTTAAAATCAGGTAAAAATTCAGAAGATGTACATTCTTGTTATTTTAGGCAAATAGAATTTAATTTACTATTTACTGCAATCACTGAGCTTAACTGATGCTTTAATTTATACAGTTTTCAAATGCAACATTTGAGTACATCTTCCACAATTTCTTTGATTAGGCTGAAATGTTATGCTCTCAGAGTATTAAATCACCTCTTTTATTTTTCTTTGCCAGTGCAAAAATGTGCACAAATATATTAACTCCTGCTCTCCACTTTCATTCCCCAAAAAACTCCCAATAAATTAACAGAGAAAATTTAAAAAATAATGAAACAAACAAAAAAAGAACCCAAGAACAAAACAAGCAAACAAAACCTCAAATGTAATTTTTTTTTAGAACCATAGAGATTATTAAATTAGTTAGGTTTTTTGTTATGTTATCCTTTTTTTGCTATTTTATCAAATATTTTTGATTGTATAAGTGATTTTTTAATCTATCTGTGGCATATTTTCAACTTATTAAAAATTAATCACAGATCATTTGAACTGTTCTGTAAAAGAAAAGACAAAAAGAAAGAAAAACAACCAAATTCAGTAATATCTATCATTTCTGTATGGGTACTGACTATAAAAGCAAGCCAGCTGGGACATTACCATCTTTGCTATGACCTGTAGTTACATTAAAGTTGTAAAAAAAAAGGCATTCCTGGTATCCATCATTATACTTACCTATGAGTATCTGCTAGCAAAAATATTTACTTTTCACAAACAAGTTTACTTATTTCAGTTATCTTTGGCACACTTTTGTGGTCCAAGAGAGAAGTCTTTAATATTCCTTTGAAGTACTTATTCACCTTGTGAGAAATTGAGGTGGAGATAAAGAGACTCATTTGTCACTGTCTCTGCATCTACATTTAAAAAATAAAATTCCCATAGGTCATCACTAATCCATAAAGAAAAGTTTTCAATTTTTTTTTTTTTTTCTGTAGAATGATGTCATAGGATAATAGAATCATAGAATGGCTTGAGTTGGAAAGGACCATGAAGATCACCTAGTTCCAAAGCCCCTGCCATGGTCAGGGACACCTTTCACTAGACCAGGCAGCTCAGAGCCCCATTCAGCATGGTCCTGAACACTTCTAAGGATGGGGCATCCACAACTACTCTGGAAAACCTGTTCCAGTGACTCACCACCCTCACAGTAAAGAATTTCTTCTAAACATCTATTCTAAACCTACTCTTTTCCAGTTTGAAGCCATTCTACCTTGTCCTGTCACTGCACACCCTTGTTCTAAGTACCTCTCCGTGTTTCTTGTAGGCTCCCTTCAGGTACTGGAAGGCCACAATTATGTCACCCCATATCCTTCTCTTTTCCAGGCTGAAAAATCCCAATTCTGCCAGCCTTTCCTCATAGAAGAGCTGTTCCATGTCTGTAATCATCTTAGTGGCCCTCCCTTGGGCAGGTCCATGTTCTTCTTGTGCTGAGGAGCCAGGGCTGGACACAATACTCCAGGTGGAGTGGAGAGGCAGAATCATCTCCCTTGACCTGCTGTCCATGTTCTTTTGAAGCAATCCAGGATACAGTTAGCCTTCTGGACTGAAAAAATATCACTATCTTGATATATTAAAGAACCCTAAATATATATTTTAAAGTAAAACTCCTAGCTGAGCCCGTGAGCCCACAGCTACAGGGCTGGAATGTTACACCATGTTTCAGTTTGAAGGACATTATTCTGCTTCCTATAAAACAAATGACAGAAATAAACTGACATTTGTGCTATGTACATACAACCAAAAATGGGAATGAAGTAGAGAACTAAGTTGCTTGATATATATCAACTTTACTTTTCTTCTATGATTAAGGTATAAAACAGTTTATGCCCTAGAATAGATTTCCAGAATTACTTGACCTGTACATTAAATTCTCCTAAGTAAGCACCACCTCTGTAAAATAGATATAATAATAAAATCTCTATTACATAGTTTGTGTGTGTGTTATGAGTACATATCAATTGCCTAATGAAATATCGTTTTTTCCTCCTCTTGGATATGATGCAAATAAGTGCTGCTTACTGTGCAGAGAACAGAATTCCAGATTGGTGAGGTAGAAAATAGTACTAAAAGTGGCTCTGTGTCACTCTAAAATGCCAATGCCAAGTGATGCAAATTGAAAGATATATATATATGTGTAAACATATATCTCTATATATGTGTAAACATTTTAACTATTTCCAGCTATCAGAGTTGTATTTACTGGTGCCTTTTACAAGGAGGGGCATTGCAGTGTGGTCACATGAATCAAAGCGATTGTAATTGACATTTAATTTCTCTTTGATTCAGTGTCAGTTTTTTATATGTTTTGTATACCACTGGTAAAAGTTTTTTATAGGGAGAAATATAAAAAGAAATATGTGGCCCCTTGTCCTGATTTTGGCCAGGACAGGGTTAACTTTTTGCCAGTAGGGGGCTTGGCCAAGGCCTGGATGTTATTCTGTACCATCTCATGTCATTGCCAGGGATGAATGGAAAAAGGACTATATCTCTGGGAAGAAGCTGATATTTGTTTAATGTTGCAGGCTTCCCATGTAAATCTTTTTTTTGTCTTATACCTTCTGTTATTTATACTGTTGCTACTGATGTTTGTTTTGTTATCTCATTGCTGTTTGCAGCAAACTGTTCTTATTTCAATCTGTGATCTTTGCCTGTTGTGCCTCCAATTGGAGAGGGAGGGAGGAGTGATTGGAGGTGTGGTTTTAGCAGTACTAAATTGGAGAATACCATTCCTAAACCATAACACTCCTGTATCTTATATATATATATAATCTCAGCGTTGACTGCACCGCCAGGGGCACTAATAGCTAGAGTGGATTGACAGCACATTAACTAATCTACAGTAATTGCCCACGAGTGCACACTCATCCTGAGTGCCCCTGGTGGTGCAGTGGCTAAACCACAGCGCTGTCAACGCTGAGATCCAAGTTCGATTCCCGGTTAGGACACTCCCCGGGCAGATGGAGCTCGTTAGCCCTGTAAGGCAATCCATCTACATCCTGAGGACCTCACTGCCACAGTCCGAGCTCGCTTGGCCCCGGCAGATGAACCTCAGGATTAAAGGATGGGCTCAGTTCCGCGCACACTGTGTCTCACCAAAAAAGCCAGTGCGCAGGCTGGAAGGTGTAAAGACCTTCCCCGGTTCTTCGTTCAGTGAAGACTGGCCAACAACAACCTGTATCTTAGCAACTAAGTGAATACAACAATAATGTGAATGTCAGGAAAACTAATAATACAGGAGATCTTCTGGCAATATTTTGCAACCAAAAATACAATACAGAACACAAACAAACAAATCAAAAATTTGCATGAAAATCTGTGTCTAACAATACAGCAATAACTTAAAACCTGAATTGCATCTTTTAATTTTTGACAGCTCCTTAACTATTTATTTAGTGCTGAAATACCTTTCTATTCTTATGAAGAGAGTAGTAATACTGCTTGTGCACATGCCATAATTATGTATCATTTTACCTTTCATCATACTTTTCACCTAAAAACAATTAAGTTTTATGCTCACATTTGATTTTATTAATGACTAGAAAAAATATGCAATATATTTTTAACAGTAATTTTTCACAGATAAATTCAATTGTCCTGTTAAGCTGAAGGGAAAACAAATCCTTAATCTGCAAATTCATAGAAACATATTTTGAAACTGAATGATATGTAATAAAGTAATATGAAGGAACATATTACTTCTTTGAAAAGAAGCAGTGTGAGAGAATACTGGAGAAGGTACAAAAGGATATGAAAGACCAACTACCACTTTCAAAGTCTGGGTGGAGAAAGGACATTTTAGTTGGAGCCAGAGGACCTGGAGTTGTCTTTCATCATTTATGTATCTGATATTCACTGTGTGAATTCCATAGCTGCTAGGACTGTCACTCTCCTTTATTACCTATTGTCACAGGTTCTTAACCTATATTTTCTTACACTCTTTTAATGTATCTTTTTCTTGTTCTGTAGCTTCAGGAATAATTCATCTTCAGTCATCTACCTCCTCAGACTTTAAAGGGCTTGTTTTTCTTCTCTTTCCTTCTCTGAAATGTCTTTCCTCAGATTGGGGATGACACCTGAAAAGGTAGATTCTGTATTTTGGATACTAGTGAGGAAGCAGGAGATAAGAAATTAACACTATATCTTGCATCCAAAGTGTACATATATTGCAGTTTTGTAGGGTAGTAATGCCCTGATGACATTTAAAAGAAAACACTGTTAAGGCTATCCTCATTATGTCATCTGTAACATAGTATTTTCCCCTCCAAGAGCTAATATATTTTTTTCTCTTATGGAAGTCACACAACAGAAAAAAACAACCAGCAAACTAGAACCAGATTCAAGATTTTCAAAATAAATATACTGCCTTTACTCCAATATATTAAGGGCAAAAAAAGTGCAAAGCTTTGTTGGGTTTTTAAAAAATATCTCTATATCTTATCCGTATCTTAAAGGTTCTCCTTACAGTACAGCAGAAAATTAATTATTTGTGAAAGAATAAAAGACAACAGGGGGGAAAGAATGATTGTTGTATGCTTTAGTTGGTGATATTGGTTTAACAGTAACCAACTATATTTGGATTCAGACATTGCTCATGGCTGATAATGCTACTTTCAATAACAGAATGATGCATTATGAAGTTATGCTTTACTATGCAAAGAGGAGAAGAATTTGAGGAAATTTGGAGTGGGATGAACTGCCGAATAAAGCTTTATACAGGTCCTTAAGCTTATTATAATCCACTTATGACAAGGAACAATGTCTGTTGAATTCAGCACTACAAAGAAGCTCATGGTGCTTTATCACCCTGTGCAAATTGGGGGTGAAAAAAATAAAAGAAAAAAGTGAATTTTATTCATAAATAATTAAAGAGAACTCAACTGAAGGACAAAAGCTAGAATAAGATACTGGGCTTTGGAGTAAGTTACTAAAAAATTTAAAGGATGATGGGTCTCAGTTTTCTGCAAGATGCTAAGAATAAATCTAACATAGCTGTTATGCCTTGAAGTAAAAACTATTGGCACTACAGTGAAATCAATAAGTTATTTTGCAAAATTATATTCTATATATGCACTTATGGCATGGCAGCTTATATTTAGCTTTTAAGGAATAAAAAAGTTGTGACTAAAGAAACCAGTAACTTATTCAAATTACTACCTTTAAATACTTTTAGTAAAATCAAAACTTGTTTTAAAATATCAACATGATTTTCACTTTCCTCTAGCGCTTTTTACAGCTGTGTTTATTGAAATATAGTTTTAGGTAAATCTACATTTTTGCATTTGATTTTATAAATAATATGTACTTTTAGCACCATTTTCCTTTTTAATTAAAGTTATATTCAGATTTATTTTTGAATGAGTGTCTTCCTTCACAGTTGCATCAGTTCCTTAATCTTATTTGAGTGACAATAAAATCTCAGTCCATTGAAACTATTTTGCTTGGTATCAGTTTCTATTCACAGATCCATGATAATGAAACCAGTGACATTCTGGGTTTTTTTCTTTTTTTTTTTTGCATTGTACAGAAAACATGATAGTTTTTGTGTGGTTCGAAATTAATATAGACCTTATTAATGAGATAAAACTTTTATGTGAATACAAATCTGTTTTGTATATTTAAAATACTACTGCATTGAATTTTGCATTAAAATTTGAAATTCAACAATTTTTCATCAATAGTATGATACTATTACATAAATACAAAATTACATTTAATTTGAAACTTAAAATGGAAATCGCTGGATTAGTGTCTAATCAACAACTAACATTTTTAACTCTAGTTTTGCATAGACATATGATTATGTAAAGAAAATTTGAAAGAGATAGAAATAACTTAGAAATTTATTACTTTTCTTTCCTATATTGTTTGCAGGCAGATTATCCATTATAAATATCTAATTGGACTACTTGCCACTGTTTGTTGTATTTTTGATTACATTTGTCGAACAGCAAGTAAAGTAATAAGAAGTTTTTGACTGAACTTACAAGGTGTACTGTCTGTTGCCTATAAAAAGGTTTTAAGTGCAGAAAACTGTTCCCTAATTAGTTCTTCATAGACCAGTACATGATAGACCTGTTACACAGAGCCTTTGAAAGGACTTCATGGCATGAAAGGTGAAGTTGAATCCAAAATATCAACAAAGTAGATGAGTCAGAGGGTAATTGTACCCAGGATTCTACTTGCTCCCAAGTATTTAGTAGTTGTCCTCCTCTTGCAATCTGCTGCTAGAGTATATATAACCAAAACCAAATGAGATATATATGTCTGTTATCCTGCCTTTCTAAGGTTAGCCTGGAGTGACCATTCACAAAGCTAGTGTATGGCAAAATGTCATTAGAGGGCCTTCCTTTCCCAAGCCTGCCCATGGGGCCCAGTGTACTGTCAGAGATGTTCAGTTACATGACTGTCCTTGGAGCAGTCATGGAGACAGATATCTGGAATAAAGCAGAGAGCAGTTTTTTGCAGTAGCTTCAGTAAATAATAATTCACAGTGAGTTGAAAACACAGCTACTGAGATTGGGAACAGGCTGATACTGTGGAGAAATGAACCTTTGAGAAAATACATCTTCCAAGCAGAAGAAACATTAATTAAATTCTTCCATAAGATGCAACCAGTTTCTGGGAATATGATATTTACCTTAGGAATGTAATTGAACATCTGCATTGCAATTTTCTGAACATGGCCAAGTTGACCTTGGCAAGCAATGAATTGTCTAATGGAGGGAGGATGCCAAAACTAGATTAAAACAGAATAACATGGGTGTTTTGCAGTAGTCTTAGTTGAAAAATTAAAGATCATCATCTAGTAATTCAGCAAGAAACCTTCCAGGTAAAATTCCATCTGTCTCCAGAAATGGCTTTGTTTACAGATTTGCTTCACAGATTATGTTGCTCTGAATGATTATCTTTACAGAGCTAATGTAGGTCAAACCCACATCAGCAAAACAAACCTTTATCAGCAGAGATTGCAATGTCTGTTGCTATAATACACTGCAATGGTTACAATATGTTTGAAGAGTGTTATTTTATGTCCTGGAGCATTAATAAACCAAAATGACCAATGGTATCCATAGTAACAAAACCCCAGAAACAGTCAATTGCAGTACCATTCCCAGACAGGCTAAACTCCTTCTGAAGCTGGATCTTTGTTCCAGCCCTACCTCTTCTGTATTATGAAAAACCCCAGCATTCTCTAATTTAGGAATCTACTTTCAGATTAAAATTTCCTCCAGAACAATCATGTCGAGCTACACTGTTACTAATGGAAATAAATGTAAATTTACAAAATATCTGGCTTCACTGTCCTATATATCTTGTTGTAATAATTAGATAATGAATCAATGTCTGATAATTTTCTCAGGTGAATCTAAGAATTTAAGGTTATGATGATGAAGTTAGATTAAATTTTTACTTAGAAGTTAGAGAGAAACTTTTTTGTATGGTCAAAGAAAAATCATACTGTTTTTCTAAACTACACTTTGATTTTTCTTTTTTTTTAATTTAATTATATGTTAATTACCTAAAATCTGTTATATACTGAGAAAATGTTTTGAAGAAATTAGTTTTATTGATTTCCAGTTAAGTATTACAAGGAAGTATTTGAGATAGTGCCAATATCTTTTATTTGTCATGTTATCAAATTAAAGCCTGCTAGTTGATGAACTGATGCCTGATTTGTAATTTGAGAAGAATGTAAGAAGTTGGTACTCTTAAATATATGTTAGTAATCTTGATATATTTATAACTTTAGCTTTAGAAGACATCTGATATTGAATGAATTTTTTCAAAATCAAACTTTTTTTTTAAGAAAAAAAACATAAAATACTACTTTTCCTTCATCTCTGTAAAGCTTGTTTAGTATATAGCCCAGGATTTTAATTTGGTTTTTTTGGAGGACAAAATTTTATCCATCGACTAACAGTAGGGAATCCTCTATTTCCTGATCAGCAGACGGAATAAGATCTGAAAGACTCAGTGTTTCTAACGAGAAAGTTAATGTGTTTTTTGATAGAAGGATGCAGAGGAAAAGTTAGTTTATTTCAATTCTTGCCTTCTTGTGTTTGCAACAATACTAGATAATATTTATGAAGAGGTTTTTAAATGAAAAAATATATGTAAAAAAATGAACTAAACCCCAAAGTTTTTTACTTATGTAGATTTACATTATTAGTTTCTGATCCACTTTTATGTGTGCAACAGCATTCTAGATTTTCTCTAGCAATTTTAATTTCATGTTTATTACTCTAGAAATCTTATTTTACAATTTTTCCCCTACTGTCTTTTGATTAGGATAGTTAATTAGGTGAGGATGATGTATATCTCAGCCTCATACTGACAATATTTAAGATGTAATGAGTATGCGAACAAAAGTCCCAAAGGTCTTCCATGTGCACTGGCATTGACTAGACAGTGTTGCCCATCTCCATTTATTCTTTACAAATTCATCCTTGAATAGGATCTGGGAGAGTAAGTTTTAAGTTGTGTTATCAACATAAAGGAACAGAGATTTAACTTGTAGCAATGCATTTCCATTTCCCACCTGCTGAATTTTTCTCATACAGCTCTGTGGAGAGGTGTGCTTTTACCTTACTTTGAAAAGAAAATACGAGAATGAAAGAAGAAATTGTAGTAGATATCTTGACTAATAGCAGAGTTAGCAAGCATAGACCCGAATAAATAAGCAAAAAATATATCAAAGCTAAAGTATGAGATATATCTTTTTTAAAAGCAGGATTGGAATCATATCCTGAAAAATGGTGGATAATTTTGATATGGCTATCTTATTCATTTTGAAGTCATTCTGAATTTTCACCTGCTCTGCATTCACTCATGACCCTCATATTTGGGTTCTAGATCATGAATTTACTTGCACAATATATTTGAAAACACTTTTGTTCATGAGAAGCTTTTGTAAGTAAAAACATTTTTTGAAAAGAGATTTAGGGGTTTGTATTCTAACATTACAATGAGAAATCCACAAAGGTGCTTAGATAGGATTTGGGAGTGTTAACCCCTTTAACATCGATAAGACCCTAAATGGTTCAACTGTTCAAGTTTTCAATGGCAAATTCCTTAAATGACCTGGGACAGGGACAGCTCCTCAAACTGTGTGCTCCAAATGACCTGATCTGAAGTATAAAGAAATACCATCTATAAAGAATTTTTGTTTTGTCATCAAAATACAGAAAAAATTCATAGAACATCATTAGTTCACTCTAGGAATGTGTCTTTGGTATGGTTTCCTTCTATTTGTTACAAAGACTTTTTTTGAGCAAAGGATAGATTATTAATGTACTTGAAATCTTCAAGATCTAACCAAATAATTAGTAACAGTGCAGATCTAATTATTATCAAAAAACCCCAAAACAGCAACAAAAACAAACAAAAAAATTAACAAAAGAAAATAAATTTATTCTTGCAAAAGATGTCTCCCATCTCTTTGCTTACCTCAGAGGCTGCAAGGAAAAACTTAGTAGTCAACATTACAATGTTTACTGTCATTCATGGTTACCCTTCTGTAGTGGTGATGCTGTGCATATAGCTAGCTATTAATCAGATACAATTCACACAGTGGAGACATATCTACTCTTTATCTGTCATAGATTTTACATCTATCTTTCAAAATGCTTCTAGGCTCTGCAAAAATTCTTTGGGAACTCTCGGGGTCTTAAATAAAAGTAATACTCCCAGTAAAGCTTGAGGCTTCAAAGTCAGGGTCATCCAGAAGTATACCCTTTAGGATTTGATAAGAATAGAAGTAAAGCCAAAATAAAGTAAATATGACTCTATTATAGCCCATCCATCATCAAAATGTATTTAGTGATTTCTTATTAACACAGAGCCAAAGAAGGGTCACAGTGAAGAGCCTCTGTATACTCCAGAGCTTCAGAGCCATTCATGTAAAGGAAACATTAAACCATTTTTATGTTCTGGATTTTTTTTTTTTTTTTTGTAAGTATCAGAGTAAACTGTGTTTCCAAACTGAATAATCAAACTAATATGTTCTAAAATTCCAAACTGAGTATACCTCAAGTGTATGGAAGTTTTCTGGGAGTTGTTTCCATATGAAACTTTACAACAGGTGGCCCAATTTTGTGAAGCGTTTTTTTTTGCTGTGGAAACCATATACACTCTGCCATAGACAAACTAGACTTTCAGGGATGTGTTTTCTAATAATCTTCCAGGTTTCTTTTCTATATGTAAACAAACACATATTTTTTAAAATTAGTTTTTTATAACTTTTGCATGTTGTCTTATTTCCTTGAGGATTCTGGGCATCTTCTATATTCATGCTATATTCTTTAGTGTTCCTAGCTGGAAGAAATCATGACTCATTTCTCAAGTTTCTCTTGACCTTATGCCTTCTACACTGTTCAGCTTAAAAGTGAGTAAGTCTGTCATATGGCTGTATATGCTACAAACTGTTCTTGGGTAAAGTAATTTATTGTGTCCATGAAAGAGCTTCCAGTTTTGCTATTAGGTGGGATCAACTTCCTATAAGATAGGATTGTTGTGTCTTGAATATGCATTTTACCATCTCATCTTCAATCAGTAGTTTTGTGTTAATTACTAAATAAACTTACCAAATAAACTTACCTTATAATATGAACAATTCAGTACCGAAGCGTCTGTTCAGTTCTATCTGATATATGATTTTCAAGCATAACTAGGGGTAACAGCAGTAAGAATGTAAAACTGACTTTTAGGCATTGAGTTCAGATTTAAGAAGTGGAAAACAGGGATCTTTTGGTTTATAAAATGAGCAAATTTGATGTGTGAGCCATTTAGAAAAAAAAAATGAAGTGGAACCTCAGAGTATTACTCATCGCATAGTCATTTGTACAGCCATAGTCTTACTTCAGAGTCATGCCAGTTTACATCAATATAAGTAAAATCTCCCATCAGTACTGTTTTTCCTTTATCATAAATTCTTTTGCTTTCATAGGCCATTTTACAATACTTTCTATCCTGTGATCTACAAAAAATTCCTGACATAAATTTGGGTCTATTGCAACACCCATTTTTCTTCCAGAAAAGATTTCTAACTTGCCTCCAGTAACTTCTTCCAGGTTACTTTCTGTCCTTCTTCCATGTATAAGCCAATGATTTCCCCAGCTCTTTTGTTTCTCCATAAAAATCTAAATTAATGCTAGTATGTCTGTCATACCATTCACTATATTACTTGATATAAGAAAATGACTTTTCCTGTTTCCATCTCAGCTTAGTGAAAATATTTCCACTTTCTTTAATTGGAAGTCATATGAGCTCCAAATTTTCACTAGGAAGGGCTGTAAGATTCAATTATCCTTCAGATATTGACAATTCACTCAAGAAGTTTCATAGTAAAAACAGGCTACATAGTGTAATATCCCTTACCCAAACACTGTTGTGAATAAAAATACACACTTCATTTGAAACTTGTTTTTTTTTTTTTTTCTTTCTGTTGCAGCTAGTGGAGATCATACTTAAATTGTTTTAAGGTGCATTTTCTACCTTCCTGTTATCCACTTCTACGAAAAAATGAGCATATTTTTCTTACTTTCCTGAGATTACAGAAACTGATGACAGATTATTGTTTTCACTCTAAATTATGTCATTTTGCCACCTGTCTCAGTGGTAAGAAAGATTGGGAAATTAAAATAAGGGGGATAGAATTTTTTTTGCAGCAGAGCCACCTTTATCCTACTTAGTAACTTCTGCTTAAAAACACTCTGTTAAGAAGTACTGACTACCTAAGCTATTGACTTTGTATGCCTGGGCCTCAACAATTACATTACAAGATAACCAGAAGTTAATGTAATTTTCACCCTAAATAGTACTGGACATCAGTGGTATTGTGTTCCAACCAAATAAAAAATAGACGGCAACTTTGATCTCAAATAGAAATCCCGTTAAAATTCAAGTCACAAAGACTACTCTCAGCCCAAATATTTACAAGTAAAATCAACATAATTGGCTTTTACAAATTAGAACACTTAAAATAAATATATCTAAAGATGAATCTAAGAGCGGTGTCTAAGTTTGGTGAGATTTTACAAATGTGCTCATGCAATTGTAGGTCTAGTAAAGAAAAATAATTCATATAACTTGAAAGCAAATTGAAGAAAAGTCAAGTAGCAGGTTAAGGGGTAATGATGTTAAACTAGGATTGATTTAGATTAGCTGTAAAAAAGAAATTTTATACAATGAGGGTGATAAAATACTGGAACAAGTTGACCAGACAGGCTGAGATGCCCCATCTGTGGAAACATTCAAGGTTGGGACAGGGCTCTAAGCAACCTGATCTAATTGAAGATGTCCCTGCTCCTTGCGAGGTTGCTGACCTTTAAGACGTTAAAAAGTTCTCAAATGCACTTTGAGAGTAAATCTCAAAGACAATTCATCAATGTCAAAAGCAAAAAACACTGACAAGAAAGACTATTGAGTGTCCAAAATTTCACAAGCACTTCATGTTGAATCCAAGACTCTAGATTTAGATTTTCGGTATTCTAATGTCATCTTCAACTGTTTCTCAACTCATCCAAACAATACACATGCAATGGAAGAGAAATCCGTGTTTATAAACTTACAGGAAGCAAGCAGTGGAACATTTCTGATTTCTTATGTGTGAGCATGAAAACTTGAACACTGAACATTCCCATGAAAAATGATCTGGCTGTCAACACAACTGACAATTCTACTGCTCAGAATTTAGTTAATCATATAAAAAGCCAGATGACTATTTATATTGCAAAGCTGGTAATAAGTGCCATTTTGTGGATAAAACATTAAAAATTGTAACTAGTATTTAGCTTCCATTTGTGAGTGAAGGTTGAATTTTATCAGACATCTAGCTTCCCATCAGTGGAATAATTTTCTTCCAAGGGGACTTAAATTTCTAGCTCATAAGAAGCTATTCTACAATTTTTAGGAAAAATAATTCCCATTCATAATTACTAAGTTAGCTGAAGTCCTTCGGGGTGAATATAAGATTTTTTCCCAGTTTTCCTGTATCTTCTTATTATAAAAATACTGTCTAAAGAAAATACTAAAAACTTAAGCTGCAGACTGTTTCACATTATGGATAAAATAATGTAAAATATGGGAAGCTGACAGGATGATACTAGATATGTAGCAAATCCTGAGAAAATATTGTAAAGTTCAGTAGTCTGTTGTAGGTTAATGTCAACTTTTTGCCTTCTTCATTGTTAAGGGTATGAAAATATATAGATTGTGTGAGAGACTAACATATTTTTACGGGATTTGCTTTGCAGTACTTTTGCGGTTTTGAGGAGCTCCATAATTACAGGATTTAAATGTACTTTGTGGCAGTCGAGCTCGCCTGGTTCATGAAGTTTGATAGGTAGACATTTTAAGTTTTCATCCTTGCTTTACTACATCTATATCTCTAAGAATTCTTCTAAGTTTTAACTGGCTCAGTTCTGAGTAATGCTAAAAACAGATTTTTCAAATCTTAGCCCATTTCCTGTCTCTTACAGAGTGCTTTGATTTTCTTAGGCACAATGTTCATACACAGCTGATTTCTATTTTGTCTTTCAGAGAAAGATACCTTTCAAGGATATTGATCTCAAAGTTCATGACACTAGCTATCACTCGCACTTAACAAGAAAGAAAACATTCATTCACTTCTCTACCCACAGTGTGCTCTGAAAATAAATGAGAGAGAGAGGGGAGAGAGAAAGAGAGAGAAAAGAAGATGGTAGTAAACTAATCTCCCCAAGATCACAGTATTCCAAAGGTGGAGCCTCTAGGCAGCTCTTTCATATGACTGGAGGACCAAATAAATTCTACTTAAATGCTGCAGTTTTGCTTGGGGTTGTTGTGACCCAAGTGCAGGACCTGGCACTTTGCCTTTTTGAACCTCTTATAATTGACCGTGACCCATGATGTCCTGCCCAGATACCTCTGCAGAGCGTTCCTGCCCTCCAGTAGATCGACATTCCACCCAACCTCATGTCTGCAAACTGAGAGAGGGTGACCTTGAATCTGAGTGTCATATAGTTTGATAGGGCAATAGGCAGTATATATCATATATATCATCGGCCCATTACAGGATGAAGATAGTCACCTCACAAACAGGGACAGAGACAAGGCAGAGATGTTTAACGGTTTCTTTGCCACTGTTTTTGACACAGAGGACAGACCAAGAAGGTCTCAGTGCCCTGAGCTGGAGGATCATGTCTGCGAGAATGATCAACTCCCAGTCAACCTGAAATGGTGTGGGATCTGCTTCTCCAGCTGTATCCCTACAAATCTATGTGGCCTGATGGCATTCATCCCAGAATACTCAAAGAGCTGGCTGATGTCATTGCAAAAACTCTCTTGATGATTTTTAGCGCTGTTGGGAATCTGGAGAGATCTCAGCTGACTGAAAGACAACTGAAAGTCGTCCCAGTTTTCCAGAAGGGCAAGAAGGAGGACCCCAGAAGCTACAGACCTGACAGTCTCACTTCAGAGCCTGGTAAAATTATGAAGATTGTTCTGGGAAGTACTGAAAAGCACCTGAAAGACAACACAGTCATTGATCACAGCCAGCACGGCTTCATGTCTTGCTTATCAAACCTGATTTCCTTTTATGACAAGGTAATCCACCTAGCTGATCAAAGGAAGCCAGTTCATGTAACTTTTTGGTCTCAGTAAAGTTTTTGTTACTATCTCTCACAGTATCCTTTTGGACAAAACGTCCAGCAAACAGCTGGGTAAACATGTCATGTGGTGGGTGAGCAATTGGTTCACAGGTCGAGCACAGAGGGTGATAGTGAATGGAGTAACATCAGACTGGTGACCCATCACTAGTGGAATTCCACATCTTGGACCTTGCACGCTTCAACATCTTCATAAATGACTTGGACACAGGACTGGAAGGGAGAGACCTCAACAAATTACACGGCTGGGCAGTCAGCAACAATATGAAGCTCAACAAGAGGACATGTCAAATTCTGCACCTGGGATGGGGCAACCCTGGATGTACGTACAGACTAGGGAATGAGATGCTGGAAAGCAATGCCGTGGAAAGGGACCTGTGGGTCCTGGTCGATGACAATATGGGTTAAATATGAGTCAGCAGTGCCCTGGCAGCCAGGAGGGCCAACCATGTCCTGTTGGGCATCAGGCAAAGCATTGCCAGCTGGTTGAGGGAGGGGATTGTCCTGCTCTGCTCTGCATTGGTGTAGCCTCGCGTTGAAAATTGTGGTAGTTTTGGGCTCTTCAGTGTAAGAAAGATATTAAGCTCTTAGAGAGTCTCCAAAGGAGGGCAACAAAGATGGTGAAGGGCCTTGAGTGGAAGCTGTATGAGGAGCAACTGAGGTCATTTGGTGTGTTCAGCCTGGAGAAGAGGAGATTGAGAGGAGACGCCATTACAGTTACAGCTTCCTAGTGAGGGGGAGAGGAGGGGCAGACATTGATATCTTCTCTGTTGTGACCAGTGACAGGACCTGAAGGAACAGCCTGAAGTTGTGTCAGGGAAGGTTTATGTTGGATATTAGGAAAAGGTTCCAGGGAGTGGCTGGGCATTGAAACAGGTTCTCTGGGGAACTGATCATAGTACCAAGCCTGACAGAGTTCAAGAAGCATTTGGATGATACTCCCAGGCACATGGTGTGACTCTTGGATGGCCCTGAGTAGGGTAAGAGTTGGACTTCGTGATCCTTGTGGGTCTCTTCCAACTCAACATATTCTGTGATTCTGTAATACAGAAACCTTATATGTCTGTCAGCTTCTGGTAACTTGTTTTCAGGTCTTCAAAGATGTAAAGATTGACCATGAGTATTGTTCACTGCATAAGTATCAAACTTGGAAGGGCAGGAATAAGTGTGCACACACATGCAGAGATTGACTTCTATGTTGGCTGATTTTATCAGCTTCAAGATCTGCTACCATGGCTTTTTGTCTCTGTTTTGGCTTCTTTGCTTTTTATGCTGCATTTCCTATACATTATGAGCTAGTTTACTGTGAAAATAAAACAGAATATTATGGTAATAGGTGCTAATATATGCATGTCCATTTATCCATAATAGTTGTTTATGTGGCTGATACTACCCCAACTGGTGATATGTGAAAGTGTTTCAGGATGGAATTAGTAACGTACAATTTCCTGTACAATTTCCTAATGGTTGCCTTATATAATTTTGTATCAGAAGACTTTTTAGTTCCCTGTACCAAACTGTTTAAAATTCTAGGTGCTGAAGTGTCTAAAGCAATTGATGTTTGGTGCTATTTTTCACATGCATCTAAAATACATCATGTCTGAAACTGTATTTTGTTCCTTTGGTCCAAAATATAAAATACTAATGCCTCAATAGGAATAGTAAACCAGAAGTTAACTCTGGTTAAGTCGGAGGACATAGAGGCATATTTCTTAGTCATTAAGTTCTGTCTTCTTTTTAAGTGCCAGAAACATATATTTACCACAGGAACAGGTTTATCATTTACTTCATACCCATTCACTTCATGCAAATTTTTTTCATATATAATACTGTTGCTCTTTTTTTCCTGTTGAGTATCTTATTTCTTTAGAAACATAAGTAAAAAAAATTCAACATCCTCAACATACAATTAGCAACACAAAATCTTACTAAGGAAAGAAAACAGTTTTAATTTATTTTTGTAGCTGATAATAACTTGTCTTGCCCGGAACCTTGCCTTCCCTTTTGCAATTCTTTTATCTGTAAATGAACTCATTTAAACACTGATGGTAAAAAAGCCCATCATTTACATAACAAGGAAAAGCAGGTAAATTTCAGCAGTGCCCCACCTACTGTAAAGTATTAATAATATGCTTCAGCAGTCTTAATTACTTTGGTGACCTTTTTAATTTAACAGATTTGACTTTCCCCATTTGTAATTTTGCAGCAATAATTGGATAACTAGGCAATGCATGTACCTAAACAAATTAGGGCTTTTTTAATAAAACTTGATTATTCACAGTTCATTAGACAAAAAGCTGAATTTTAATATTAATTGCAATCACTCCTGTAGAATGTCATTCAGAATTAAATATTATGCTCTGGTTTTTATGTCCGTAGAATCTTAGAATGGCCTGGATTGGAAGGGATCTTAAAGATCATCTATTTCCAACATGAGCAGCGATGCCATCCACTAGACCAGGTTGCTCAGAGTCCCTGACAACCTGTCCTCGAACACTTCCATGGATGGGGCACACACATCTGTCCAGCCTGTTCCAATGCCTCACCACATTGATAGTGAAGAATTTCTTCCTTATAACTTAATCTAAACCTACCTTCCTTCAACTTAAAGCCATTAGCCCCTGTCCCATCATTACGTCCTTAAAAAAAACCACTCTCCACCTGTCCTGTAGGTTAAATTTATGCAGAACAGTGAAAAGCTGTATAGAAATTAATACATCTGAAATATATCAAAACTGCTTATATAAATGTTTCTACATGGATGTTTTGACCTAAAATCTGCTTTTTGACCTCACTGATGTCAGTTCATTCCAAAGTTATGGAATAATTCAGTTTAAGATCCATTTTCCTTTTAGTTATTTACATGTCTGCAGTAATACTGACTTGGAATTGCATCACTGAAAATCACAATATCAAACAATATGATGTCCTTAGCTATAAATATCAAGGTCCAAAATGTTATGGTTGATTGACTAATGTGCTAATGTTTCAAACATTTCTTATGAAGCCAGAATTTTAGAACTTATTTCAGGTAATACAGTCCTATTCTCACTGATAAAACTCCTATTCTCACTGAAAAAAAGAAAAGTATCACATCAGTAATAGAAATATGAATAATAGGAATATGAAAATTGCTTTCTTTAGTATTGATTTTAAGAATATATTTTCTATCAGGTATTTTGTTGATTTGCATACAGTTTTAATGCTGATTATGGGCTTGCTTCAAAGATTTAAACTTGAGTGAGATGATACAAAACGTTTGTTTTGTCAAAACCGCCAGTGCTGAAATAAAAAAATGGAAAATGTGGAGAAACACCTCTGACAGGAATATTCCTTTTCGCCACAAACTTCACAGTCTTCTGTTATTCAGTAGGTAGTTTTTTGTAAAATTTTTTCTTATTCTCAGGAGATATTTTTTTATTAGAAATTAGCTGCTTTGTTTTATGCATATTTTGAGCAGTTTTAAAACTCTTAAATATCTCTACACAATGTATGAGTAAAAGAAACCCCATGCATCCTAAAGCAGGCATTATGCATGGAGAAGAATTAAATAAATAAGTAAACATTGCCTGCCAACTTACTCTTGAGAAATTACCACTATATTTTTTCCTAACCTAACTTTTCTGTGAGCATTCATATTCATGAAGGCAAAGGGTCAGTTGCATATATGACTTAACCACAGGACATTTTTATCCTAGATCCACATCTAATTGAGGCAGCTGAAATGTGAGCATATCTTGCTTATCCCTGACCTACAATTTCTGTCTGTTCTAAAAGCGAGAATTAGTTTGGTCACCCTGCTGTCAGCCCAGGGCATCTTCTGACAAGAGATTTCTAATACACTGAACAGCACTTTACATTAAGTGGTACTAATTACTTGGGCTGGGTAATCAGTTTGACCAGAAGTTGGAAGCATAACTGCAGACTATTTGAGAATTCCAGCAGGAAATACTGACATAATTATTACTATTTATTTTCCTAATTATTAATTCCGTAAGAATGAAAATTCTTAAAGACCAAATATTCTCCAATGTCTATGTGTGTATTTATTTACAATAAACAGTGCATTTTAGTATGCATTTGTTAAAGAAAGTCACAATTTATACCCATTTAATAAATAAGGGGTAGAAAAAGTTGGGGTCAAAAAGCCTCATGGAAGTCTCTGCTCCCCAAAACTCTGTCCATCCTGAAACATTGCATCGCTGTTTGGAAACAAAAGATATCCTTGCAGGAGTGTCAAGAAGGGATTCACCTATTTTTTAACCTCTATTCTAAATTACCATTTGGCAGTTATCTCTTCGCTTCTCCGTTGATTTGACAGAGATGGTAGTACTTGACTTCACAGGATGGTATATATATGTCAAATTTTAAAACATTCTGTGAGGAGAAAATAAATTATTTTTAACTAATGTTATTAGTATTGATACATTAATCCTGTTTGCCTTGGGAGAAGAAAGTTGGAAAAAATTGATAGTTTATCTATCTATTTATCTATTTATCTATCTATCTATTTATTGTCCCTGAATCTGAAAGGAGTTTCTTTCAGAGTATTTTCAGTTTTCTATTGCTTTTACTCCATTTGCATTCTACTTTTAATTTCAAGGTACCAATGTACTGTGAAGAAGGTTTTTCAAGGGTTCCACTGAAAGAAGAGAGACTATTGATCTTGGGAGGCCCCAAATAGAAGCTTGTTTGAGATTTTTTTTTGTTTGGGGTTTTGTTCTTGGTCGGTTGATTAGTTTGGGTAGTTGGGTTTTTTTTTTAATTTATGGGTTTTCAGGCATGTAAGGGTATCTGTTATTATCTGTGAGAGTTCAAATTTTTCCGGGGAATTTTTACAGAGGTTGTGGAAAAAAAAAAAGTCTGTGAAAGCAAGTCCCTTGGAGCTCTGGTAACAAGTGCATAGTTATTCAAAAGGGCTTTTATGATACTCTGTCTTTCCTAACACAGTAGGATACTATGCAGATAAGGGTCAGTTAGTATAGCGTAGTTTTCCTCCATTTTCATAGGTATGTGCTTTCTGCATTTTATTTGTTTACTTTCCTTTCTTCTCTCTTATACTTGGCTTTTCTGTAAGTAACCTATTACAATGGAAATTAACAACATACTTGCATTTAGAAGGATATGGTTCATCTGATAAAAGCAGATGATTTCAATGTCTCTGCCTGAGATACCCTAAGCTGTCTTTACAGCTAATAGACTGAAATATGCACATCTAAAAGATCATTAACTTTATACATTTTAAGGAGGTGATTGTCCCCCTCTACTCTGCACTGGTGTGGTCTTCCCTCAGGTTCTGTGTGCAGTTTTGGGCGCCACAATATAAGAAAGATCTAAGGCTATTAGAGAACATTCAAAGGAGGGCCATAAAGATGGTGAAAAGTCTAGCACGAAGCAATATGAGGAGCAGCTGGGGGCAGCTGGTTTTATTCACCCTGGGGGAGACTGAGGGGATACCTCATTGCAGTCTACAGCTTCCTCACAGGGCAAAACTCAGGGCACGGGCAGGTTCTGATCTCTTCTCTCTTGTGACCAGTGACAGGACGTGAGGAAATGGCCTGAAATTGTGTCAGGAGAGGTTTAGGTTGGATATTAGGAAAAGACTTCTCACCCATAGGGTGGTTGGGCACTGGAGCAGGCTCCCTAGGGAACTGATCACAGCACCAAGCCTGACAGAGAAGAAGCCCTTGTATAACACTTTCAGGCACACAGGGTAATTCTTGGCTTTGTCCAGTGCAGGGCCAGGAGCTGGACTCAGATTATTCTTGCGAGTCCCTTCCAAATGAGAATATTCCATGATTCTGTCATTCTATCCTGAGAAAACCATTTATAATGGATCAGATAGCTTCCACCCTAAAAGAAACAATTTCCATTTTGGGACAGAGGAACAGCAGGGCCCTGATCACACAATTTAGTTCATACTGGAAAAGTAAAAAAAAAAAAAAGAAAAGTCTCTTGTGTGAAAATTAAGGATACACTCAACCATTGAGTGATACCATACATAGTGCAATCATCAAGCATTTTTAAGTTCCTATCTATGCTGTATGTATGAATGTGAAATTTTGTCAAGTATTGGAATAGAAGGTTTTTTTTAAGAGAGCATAATATTATGTCCTCTGAGTTCCCTATGCTCATCTCTAAAACAGATAGAGATTGTTGTCTTATTTTCTTTTATCTTCTTTTGTAGAGATTGACCATTTTTCTATAATTTTAGTGAAGACTGTTCAGAGTTTTTTTACATATGCATTGCTTGAGTTATTTGCAGACCAATCCAGTTTCCTAAAAATGGTAATATGGTATTATTTGAGCTGGTCTAGCTTAGCACATCACTCAGCCTTCACCTTCAGCTCTGGAAGTGTTGCCAGATTTTAGGAACTCTCTAAATATGGACAAAGAGTCAGGTTTAGAAAGGAGACATTGTTTAGTCTTTGCAGGGTACAAGATGGAAGTTTTCTACAAATCAAGTATGCAAATGAGTAAAAAGTGAGACCATTTCTAAACTGAAGTCATCTTAAGAGGACAATTATATTCTGTCTAATTTTCAATTAGATGTCAAAGGTTTTATTATTATACCTGCATTATCTTTTTGCAGATATCTCAGGTTTATTTACTAATTATTTATAGTTTGTTAATTAAATAATTAATTGGTTGATTGATCTAATCCTTTATTTGAAACAGAATTACAGGACAGACTGTTGGTAAAACCACTCTTTGGAACAGGAACAGCACCAGATTGTCTTTCTTTAAGACAGAAATAATCAAAATTCACACCTTTAAATTTATTTTCTCCCTTTTCTCTTTCAAAGGCATATAAAATATCTGTATTTTATTCAGGAAGAATAAAGGTGAAAAATAAAACAGACTTTTGTAATCAATGTTATTTAGAAGGCAGAATTTACTCAATTTAACTAAAAAAATTCATATCACTTTATCGTTCTTGCATTTCTCTAATTATTGACAGAATGAAAACCCAACACCATTCTGTACTTATCTTAAAATGCATTTACAAATACATATTATGCATTTTTAATGGAAAAAAGAAATCTTGAATATTGAAAAGCAGGATACTTCTGACTGAGAAAGGAGAAGGCTTTTGGGGCATACCTAAATAGGTGAACTTCTGGTTCTTTGTACTTACCTGAAATTTCTAGGATTTTTAAGATTCAGATATTTTAAGTATTTCCTATATATATATATATTCTTATGTTGTAACCAACCAATTAAAATCAAAGGTAGTTCAAGCATATAGTGAGAGAGACAAAGTTATGATTTAAACTTACCAAACAAATTTTAGAAAATGTTGTATTCCTCTGTAAGTCAAAACTGTTGATCACATTTTTGCATTAAAACCACATTCACATTGAACTGGCTATGCAAAAAGAAAGAAATATGACCATAATAAAAATGATGACAGACCTGTCAGCATGCTTACATCTGGAAATTGAAGTTTGCTCCTAAGGAACAGAGCACTTCAACAAATATGCTGGCACTTGACAGATGTACTGTGGCCTAAGGATAATAAAAGCTGTTCTTGCTTTCTCACCTGAAAACCTGTTTGTCGTATGATTCAGGGTCCAGCCATGCAAGTTGGTAAGTGCTGTCTGCAAGGCCACAGATTCCCCCAGCTTCAAAGTATACTTTCAGAGAGTACTTAGTAGCTAAAGTCATACAGTTCAGATCTTACCTCCTTCATATGAAAGGTCTGTGAAAGCACTGCACTGAGGTGAGTATTGTGGATGATACTTCAGTTCCATAATCATGTAGACACAAATGTGTTCCTGCAAATCTTTCGACTTATTATAACTCCAGGAGCTTCAGTGACCATTACAATTTAAAAACAAGAACAACAAAAAAACCAGAATGTATTTATATTGATATACTAAATGACAATTTATGACATTAAAATATATGCTGCCAGTGATTTTTTAATCTTTATTTGAGGCAGAATATACAAAATATTCCTTATTTAATCTCAACTAGGAAATTATTCTGATGTTCTAAAGTAACCATTAATTAGTGCTAACATTTTAGCCTTTCTTTGAATATTCAGAACTTCTTTCTATGCCACCTACCAGACTACAGATAGGCGAAACATCAAGCATGTCCTCAACTCTAGGAAAAAAATTCAAATATGAATTCCAGGAATAAGAAAGGGAAACTGCAGTTTGACATTGGTTAACACAGGAAGTTAAAAGCAAAAGTAGGTCTGGATTCATCTGTCTCTCTTTTCACCCTGACAGGGAGAAAAGGTGGTAAAGGTAAAAGCCCAAGTACAAGAGTCTCCACAAATATGATGAAATTTTGCCTTTACAATTTTCTAGCTTTTTCTGGCATTAGTTTTCACTACATAATCCTAAGGAATATAAAGCCCTGGGTCCTGAAGAAGTGTAGGTGATGAAAATGTTTAGTTCTTTCTCAGAGAGTTAATTTGGACTGTGCACGCTGACTGAGTCTCTGCAAGGATAAGCACCATAGGCAATATCTTACCATCTGTCTCCTTGCAGGACTTTGTGCTGAAAGCTGTGATTACTCAGCATACCTTTGTCTCAATAAAAGGGGCAAAAGGCAAACAAACAATGAAGTAATTCTTTAAATGCTGGCATAGAAGAGTGTGATTATTTGATATGGTCAGATACAATTGTTGAATGTTATGGTGAGGAAATATTTCAGGACTTTCAACAGATAGCTTTTCCTATTCTATTAACTTTCATTGCTTCCCTCACATATATTGGAAATGTATACATATGACACGTACACATATAGTTTTACAGATATATGAAAAAATGAAATCTTTCAAACTAAAATATAATGTCAGTTAACACACTGAATTGTTTTTAAATCTTTGGTATAACACACAAACCCCATTTTCATATCATGTTGAAGATATTATGGAAAATGTATTGGCAAAATATTAGATTTTGTAGCAACTTTTAGATTCGAATGCAAAATTAGAAAGATTTTTGATTTTTTAATTTTTTTAAATTTTATTAATTTTATTTCTCTAAGAATGAACTAAACTTTATGTTTTAAGCTAACTACACATTACACCTTATCATATTTGTTAAACTTGTTTGAGAGGTCACTAATGGTCAGCTGAATTCACTGGTTTTACAACTAATGTAAATAATGTAGATTGTTTAAATTTAATGAACTTTCATAACACTAGATAATGAGTAAAGAAGTAACTATGACTTTGAGCTACACCATAGTTTCCCTAACTGCGAATAATTAAAAGAGCCATTAATTCAGTGATGTTACAAGTGCATTACAACAAAAAAAAATACACTTTTTACATTTGTGTATGTCATATGTGATGTTATTAATCAGGCACTACCTCAGTCTTTTCCCATGGAAGTGTAACTGACTTGAGCATAAACTTTCACTTAATTTAACCATACAGATAAGGAAGTGGGCCATGGTGATTTTCCTATGCACAGTGAGAACAGTGGGGCAATATGAGTTAGAGATTAGGGTCCTCAAACAAGAATTTTAAAGAGACTATCATTCCAACAAGTTCTACACAGGACTACTCGTACAAAACTACATATTATTAGAGAACTTCAGAACCTACAATTTTCATTATGTTTGCTGGGTTAAAGAGGTGGTTGAAAGAGCTTTAACAGGAAAAGTAGCTGATGTTATTGCTTAAAACAACTTTACTAAGAAAAGTATCATTGTTCATAATTGGCTATTTTTAGCAGTCAGATTTCATTGCATTTCTTTATAGATTTAACTTAGGTACCGATTCTCTTAATTATAACTAACAATATTCCTAAATGTTGAGTGGAATCTACAGAGATGAACAAAACTAGTTCTTGTTTCTATTTTCTCTGAAGTCAGGAGTGTAGAACAGAAATACTCATTGAAATTCAAATAAGTAAGATCATAAATTATTGGAAACTAAACTCCATTATTACTGCATCTGCTTTAGGTGAACCTTTGGGTTATAAGCTGTGAACAGTAAACAACTATATACTATAGAGTGTCTTCTAACTGAAATTCACAGGTCTGCTCTAGCTACATTATTTTAAAAAATAAACAAAAAACCCCCAAAGCAAAAAAAAAAACAAACAAAACTCTTTTCCCTGTTAAAGCAGCTCTAGCATTTTTGCTAGACTTGCTAATATTCTACAACATAATATCATATCTACTGCAATTTGACAGCATTACTTTTTTAAATGTTGAGTACAGGAAAGCCATGTTAGTTTTAGAGTTCACAATAATTTAAGTTTAGTGGAAAGCATAGGCAGATATTATAAGTGCTCTTTAACTGCAGAAAATTACACCGTTTACTGTGAAGCATTTTAAATTGTGTAGCAGGCAGTGTCTAAAATTTATCTAGCTTGCAGAGCTGTAAGCCATGATCCACTTGAGTGTCACAGAGAATTATATTTATTTCTATGACAAGTAGTAGTGTAACTATTACCTGCATCATGTTATCCCTGACCAAATGATCAATTTTAATAGTTTCATATCAAAGAACTTTACAAAAATATGTTTTACATTTCTTTCTTTTCCTGTTATTAAAAAAGAGCATATGACTGCACAGGAATATTAATGGTCTTCTTGACAAACATGGGTGTGAATGCTATCTTTTTGTTAGTTTTTTATTTTGTTCTTTCTAAAATTAAGACATATTGCCACTAAAAGTAGTGATAAAACTAGAATCTTATACTGCAAATAAATAAAAATAATACAAGAAATACCTTTTTTTTTTACACCAATACAAGACAGTATTTTGAAAAAAGAGAAAATTTCATCAGTGAAACCATTAAAAGTTTCTCTTCTGTGTGCCATTATTTGATTGGTTGTATTTCTCCTAATGTCCTACCGATATTAATTCCAGATTTCAATTCTTGACCTTTTTTTTTTTTTTTTTTAATAGAGGAAGTTGATTGCACTTCTTTGTAACTTTGTGTTTTCACTGCTTGTAATTTTTTATTTTCTATTACCAGACTCTTCATATTGATTTATAATTTTTTACCTGGAACTATAGCCTAAAACCTAGTTTACTAGTGTTTTGTACCAGTTTTCTATCATTTTTATGCAGAATTTCAATAGATGGGGATTAGAATGCTGTAAAGCATTTCTCTATCAGTGAATGGGACTGAGAAAGAGGCATAACATCTGACAAGAATCAGTCAGAGCTATCCAGAAGCCTTAAAATCGTTCCAGAAGGTGTAATATTGTGTCAAAGGAGATGAGGAAGAGGAAGAGAAGATGAAGATAGTGGTCTTTGAGACTTCTGACTCAGATTTGGAAGGTGTGTTGGGGTGGGGTGATGGTGGTACTGTGGGAGGGATGGTTTTGGAAGTGAATGTAACAGATCAGGTAATGTCCAAACATTACTAGATGATAGTATAAAGTTGTAACACCTGTGTAGTTCAGGATGCACACTTTGGAAAATATTCCTGTACATCTGGTGTGCTGTAATAAATGAGTGCTTTTGCTTTCTAACATTCAAAAGAGCTTTAGAGAGTTATTTTCTGGCTTTCGGCATCAGTATCTCCCTCTGCCTTAATCCTGTTGCACATATTTTTGTATGTGAGTTAGCTTACATTTTTATAAAGATTACATGCAAGACACCTTGCATACCAACAGTCTGTAACTTTTTACATATTTGTGCAATTTTTGCATCTAGGTAATTTGACTATTTCACAAAATCACAGAATATGCAGAGTTGGAAGGGGCCCACAACGATCATCAGAGTTCAACACTTAGCACTGCGCAGGACCATCCCCAAGTGTTACACCATGTGCTTGAGAGGGTTGTCCAAATTGTCCTTGAACTCCTTCAGGCTTGATGCTGTGACCACTTCCCTGGGGAGCCTGTTCCAGCACCCAGCCACCCTCTGGGTGAAGAATCTTTTTCTAATGTTGAACCTAAACCTCCTCTGACACAAATTCACGCCATTGCCTCAGGTCCTGTCAGTGGTGACCACAGAGAAGAGATCAGTGCCTGTCTCTCCTCTTCCCCTCATGATGAAATTGTAGACTGCAATGAGGTCTCCCTTCAGACTTCTCCAGGCTGAACAGACCAAGTGACCTCAGCTGCTCCTCATACAGCTTTCCCTCAAGGCCCTTCACCATCTTCGTTGCCCTCCTTTGGATGCTCCCTAATGGCTTGATATATTTCCTCTGTTCTTCAAGTCACAATCTGGGCTACCTAAACATTCATCCTTACTTTGTGATTACAGGAATTTAAAACTATATGGATTAAAAGAATACTTCAGTCTTTTCTTCCAAACTCTGCTGTGTTCTGATTTCCAGTTAAAGAGATATTTGGATTAGGTTTATTAATTTTTTTAGTCTAATTCTTAAAATTATTTTGTTGCTAATTCCAACATTTCACAACTTCATTTGTCTTTTGGAAAGACTGTATATAGTATACAAAATTTATCACCTATGTATGTATTTCTACTTCTATTTTTTCTTCTCATCTCATTATCCAAAAACCTGTAGGCTCCAGGAAAAAAAGATACTTACTTCTCTAAATTTTATAAAGCTGAAATTTTCAGAGGAATCTTAGATCCCTAGTTATCCCTAAATTCCTTCCATGAAAAACTTATACTGCTAAGAGTGAACCATTTGTTAGGGAATGGGGTTGAACTCTGAGATGATAGAAGCCATGTCCTGGAGGGAAGGCCCAATGTGTAAAAGGTGTTTACTAGTAGCTTTGTCTATCTCTTGTGACATACTGATACATATATAAGATAGTAAATACAGAAAAATTCCTTATCTTCTTATACTCAGTTGGAAAAAAAGAAAACAATTTTACAGCCTAAATACACTTTTTTCCTTAGTGTTACTTTATTTCAGCTCTTACTTTTATGTTAAAATTCTGCCTGCAAAGATCTAAATCATGCAGTTCCTGAGTTGAATTGAAAACATTCTATCAACTATTTAAACTTACGATGAAAGAAATGTGTGAAACCAGCATCAGACTAGAAAACAGGGAGCCTGTCTGAAAGAAGAAAGATATCAAAATACAAATAAAATTACCCTTAAACAGATAACCTTCTGATGTGCATTAGAGGAAATTACAAGCTGTAGGTTTATATACACGCATCAAATATTTCTAAGTTCACAGCACTCCTTTCAAGTTTAAGAAGGAAATTAAATAGCTGTCTTTTATCAGTGAAATCTGAGCTACCTTCAAATATTGTCTACGCACTAAACTGTACAGAAAGGTTGGAGAATAATAAAGATTACACAAGGGTAATTGTGTTTTTAAAAAATGGTTATTTGTACAGAGAAAAAAATATACTAGACTTACAGGGGTAATGAGCACTGAAATACTGCAAATGAGAGGCCAGGAAGGTGGTCTATCAAGGGAACATAAAGTAAAGAGGAAAAAATAAAGGCTTTCAGTGTCAGAAGGTGGGTCACTCTATTCTCTTGGAGCACATATGAAAATAAGCTCCTATTAAATAAAGACATCTGAACTCACAGGAGGTGAAAACTGGACTTCCTTAAGAGCAATGGCTTTTTGAGTGGCTTTATTTTCATGCTACTCTCAATAAAAATGAAATGTTGCATGTAACATGAAAAAAAGAGCAAAGCTTGAATTTACAGAGATCCCATCAGGATATTAAGTTTATTTACTAAAGGGATAGATGTGGTCATCATACAAAATGAAAGTATAGAAGGCTTAAATACAGTCTTTCACAAATATGAAAGGAAAAAATCAATAAAACGACGGACTTGGGTAACAAAGTAAAACCTTTATGTAATTGATGTGTGAATATTTCTATTGTCTTTAGTACATGTGGAGTAAGATACAAGGCTGATGGAAATACACAGTTGTATTGGATCTGGCTGAGTTGGAGTTCATTTCCCCACAGTAGCCCTCCCAGTGCTGTGCTTTGCATTGGTAGCTAGAAGGGTGTTGATAACACACTGGCGTTTTGGCTACTGCTGAGCACAGCATCAGCACTGTAACATTCCTTCCTCAATCAAGGGCAAGGTCCTGGGAGGGGACCCAAGTAGGCCAGCTGACCCAGACTGACCAAAGGGATATTCCATGGCATATGACGTCAGCTCAGATATAAAAGCTAAGGCAAGGAGCAGGAAGGCAGGTGTTCATTGTCTCCAATGGCTGCCTGCTGAGGATTTATTATGCATGCTGAAGCCCTGCTTCTTTGAAGTGGTTGACCATTGCTGCCCATGGGAAGTAAAGAATAAACTGTATTATCTTTCTTTTCATTTTTGAGCGCAAGCTTTCACTTTGCTTCTGCTTTGATAAACTGCCTTATCCTAACCCATGAGTTGTTTTCCATCTTACTCTCTCCCTGTCCAGCTTGGAAGGGGAGGTGATAGTGCAGCTGGGTGGGCACCTGGCATCCAGCCAAGGTCAACCCACCATGACACCCAACACAAAATGTGAAAATCTCATTTCAACTTTTTTAATAAGGAAGATCTGCTAATGCCTATTTATCAGATTGGGATTTATTCAAAAATGGAGAAATTATGAACACCCTGAAGATTAGTAATCTCTGTATGACTCTGAAAATCAGACAATGGACAAAGATTCAAAGATTTTGAATTCAGAAGAGTATTGAAACAGTTTCCACTACCTTTTCAGAGGAAGGCTTAAGTAAAATGAAAAGCTGGATCCAAATGACCTGTGAAGGCACTTTGGAAAGCATTTCAATACAGAAACCTTTGTAGAATCAAAGCTGAGAAATAGACTGGGTTATAAAACTTTTATAAAAGATTCATTTGAAATACTACAAGAGCAATTGCTAGCTCTAGGGAAGCATCTTTAAAAGAAAGTTGAAAGTACTAATCTATTTCATTTTATTCTATATAAAAAACAATGCATTACTGAAGTTATTCCATGTGGAATAGCGAACAGTCTCCCTAATGGAAAAGTTAGACTAAGGTTTTATAATCCAATAAAAACTATAAACTCCCCACCCTCTCCTCTGTATAAAAGTGGAAAAAAAAATTTTCATCTACTTTTTAAAAATCTAGTACTTAAGAATGATATTGACCCCAGAATATATTTTTTGTCCACAAGAAGTGGGAAAAGTGGGTAAAATTTCTTCTTTTTACCTCCTGCTGGACACCCAAAATGTTGCTCAGCTGGGTAACTGTTCTACACCTGTCAAAATCTTCTTTATGCAATATTCTATGAGTCTCACCTCTCTTCCTGTTTCACAAGTTTTTGGATAATATTTCAGATATCCAACACATTGTTTAGACAAGTCTGTCCCCATAGCTGAATCCTTGTTTTAAACTGAACGAGTCTAGGAAGTGTGAGCATTGGTCATGAATTCACTAGTAGTCCTGAAACAGAAACTTGATAAAATCTGTTAAATCTTCAAGCTCACAAAAGGTATTTCTGGACAAATGGATATTTCAGGTAGATGATCATAACTGTACAGTGTTTTGGGAAGTCAGACAGCAGACTGTATCAAGATGGATTATCAATCAAGAGTACTAGTTCATCATCTCTACCAGCATGCAGACAAGTTTTTATAAACTTACTGGTAAAAGAAGGCCTTTCAAACAGCTAAGCTTCCACCTGGACATCATAGCATATTGTGGCTATGATCTTTATTGTGAACGGACTATGCCATTTAGTGTTATAGACTGCATCTGATAAGGGATGTATATGCTGTTAAATTTCCCTAACTCAGAGTAGGCAGTCAGTGCTCTATACAGCTCCAGATTCTAGACAGTTGGCATTGTGAATCAATTTTTTTAAATTATTATTGTCAGAAGCAGATGAAAGGAGTACAAACAATACTAAAGACTTTCAGTGGTCATTACTGAGCTAACCAGTCTGCTGCACTCATGATTTAGTATCTCTTCAAAAATTTTCAACTATGTTTTCCTTCCTAAAAGAACTATTTGCATACAGCTATTAAACATAATCAGTTTACTGATTAGTTTGAACAATAATAATCAATTTACCATTTCATTATTCTTTAAGACATGCCCACGTTTACACCCTCTTCAACTCTCCATCATTACCTCCTCATCTTCATCATTACCTCCTCAGAGAAGAACCATGCAGCTATCTGGGGAAGGGAGAGAAGACACTTCTAGTGAGGGAGCTTTTGTAAAGGGTGCCAAAAGTACTTCCCAAGTGGTCGCTGCATTTACATTTTTCCATCACTGTTGCAATTTGGGTGAGTTCTTAAGTGACTCTCGGCCACTCTGTGAAGGTTCCAGGGCTGAAATCACCCCCCCCCCCCCGCCCCACTGCCCATCCCTCGTGGCAGGGACAGGCAGTGGAGGCACCTATGCCAGGAGACAGAGACCACGCAGCACCCAGGAAGTTCAGCAGCAAAGAAGGTTTATTCAAATCTCCCCCCAGCTTATAAGGGCTGGAGGGGAAAAGAGGGGATTAGCCATTTGGCTAGCCAATGCAGGGAGATAATATAATAACTATGGCAACACAGGAACCAATGATAGGCAAGAAAGTTAACAACTTCAAACCCCTGCACATCACTAATGAAAATTTCTACTCTGCTCAACTGAATTGATCAGTAAATTATGTCAAAACACACAATTTGCAGAGATAAAATGTAATAATAGCTTGTGTTTGTTTTTATAGGGAAAAGCTATTAATCTAATATATAATCAAGTCAATTTACATGAACACTCACCATCATTTGGTAAAGCAAGGGCTTGGCTTATGAAGAGTTGGATGACAGCTGTACAGGAAATATTTCTTACTTTTTTTCTATCTTACTAAATATGAGAAAAATATAGGGACCAGATTTCAGACCTTACAGAACAGTTTTTCAAACAATAAAAGATATTGTTCATATGACAACTTAGGAGTGGAGTTGTTAGCCACTACAAAAATCACTTTCTGGGGACACAATTAATGCAAAAAATGGCATACATAAACTTCTGTGTACCTGTTTCCAGGAGAATATATGTCTCATTCTTTTCATTCTTTCTTTCTTCACTGCAGGTGAATTATAAAGAATGCTAAACTACTGATATGAAGCCTCAGAAGATTTGTCCTGAAGAATCACAAAGAAAATGGAGGCATGGTGAGCTGCACGGAGACATCATTTGTATAAACATCTTTAGAAAATATGTAATAGTAAAGATGCTTTTGCTGACAGAACTCAGGACATGTAAACAGCCAAGAGTAAATAGGTTCAGTAATATTAATTTTAATTTTTCTACCTGAAAAAATTGTTTTCAGATCTGGCTATGGTTTCAAATGAATTTCACATAAATGAATATCAAAGGGCAATCATAGAGAAAAGCACCATGGAGAGGTGCCCAGGAGTATTTTGCATAGTTCAGCACAAACAGATATTGATGAAGGACAAAGGGACATCTGGTGGCTTTAGAGATATATACATTAATCTTAATACTCTGCATTGCTGTCAAAGATCTAAGCTACAGAGAACTCTGTCTGTCCAGACTAAATTGTCACTGTCTACTTGCATAATATATGCAGATTCATATCACTGATCGCATAAAAAGCAGATACTGAATAAATTATGTTTAAATCTAATTCCATGCCTGTGAGTATCTCCTGAACAAAACAGGCAGTCACAGTTGCCTTATCCAAAGCACACGGAGGAGTTAGCTGTGCTGGTGCATTACCCTAGTCCCTCTATATGGACTAGAGCAGTAAGGTTTTTTTCACTAAAATTTCGTGAATGTAATGTGTAAAAGCATGTAATTAAATGTATTAAAATGTAATTAAAACCACATTTTATATATATTATATTTAGTTTAATGAACCTAGAAGGGCAGTTATAAGATATATACGTTTCCTTCACTCAAATTCAGAAAAAAAAGAAAACTGTTGCTAGCTGTTGAGTTCTTTCATGTTTTAAAGTATGCTTTCTTCTGTACTCTAGGTGTCATGCAAGCAGCTGAAAAGTTATTTTTGCCGTTGGTTAAAAGCACCACTATTTTGTTCGCTGATGCTTATCTCTCCATTTTCTTGAGTAGAAAAAAAACCCCCTTGCTTCTTTGAGGAATAGCAAATTTTTCTTTTCCTTTCTGAAACCCAAGCAAGTATTATTGTTCCTAGATAGCTTCAAAATGTAGTAATACTTTGCAAGCAGTAATTTACCCATTTCAGCATTGCAGCGTATTTTCTAGTGTAGGAAACATAACATGCTTACAGATTGAAAATTTCCAACCACTGATACTGGTGAAAAGCAGCAAAAAATGAATTCTTCTGCCTTCTCCCTCTAGTAATGAACAACAATGAAGAATTGCAGTTGAATGTAACAGTCAAGCTATGATCTCAGCTATTAGTACTCATAAGCAGCGATTACACAATATTAAGTATTATAACATGATTTTGTGCTGTTATGTCTCAGAATACACTGCAGAAAACCTTAAGAAAGTCAAATGAATTAGACCATACAAAAGTCTGATTTCTTTATTTCTTTTTAGCTACTTAGCACACCAAAATAATTTTTCTCATTTAAAATTTTAAATGCAAATTTTAGAGGAAGATAATGAATAAGAGCACTAAACAACAGGAAAAATGCTAAAATAATCTCACAGTATTATTGCAATAGCTATGTGAGCAATATCAATTGACTCCCTTGAACAATAAGATGTAAATGACATTCACGTTTTAATTTATCCAAATTATTAATTAAACACTCCCTCTAGGGTTTTAAAATCCAGCTCATTGTTTTTAAGTTTCTCTTGATCAGAGTAAATCCCAGTTTTGACTTTCCTTGGTCCTCATTATCTCTTCCTCAAAACCTTAATTAAGTGCACTTTTCCAGAACTTTCCAAATTGGCAATCTAGCCCATGATCAAACCCCTTTGCTTGCCCTACTGCACACATATTCAACACCTCTAAATAATTTATATCTTTTCAGAAGTACCCCACTATCTTTTCACAGATCCCATAGTTTACAAGCTCACTTAAGGAGCAGAATAAAACTGAAAAATATGACAAATTCTTCACGGAAAAATCATTCTTTTTAATGGTCTAAAGAAATAGGCATATATATTAAAGAAAGAATATCCATATGTCATTCTTTCCTAATATTTTGTCAGTATTCTTTCTGATTTTCAGATGTCTTTTTCTTGAACCTATCTTAGCTTTCCTTTTTATTGCAGAGAAAGGATTGCTCTAACAAGTTCTGGTGCTTTTTTATATTTATTCTACTTTTGACTTTTCCTAATCAGCCACAAAACCTTGATCAACCACAAAACTCAAGTTCATCTCCTGAGAAAATTCTTTGACCATTCAAACCTGTTTTCCCCAGGTGGTAGTAAGATCTTTTTCTCCTGTTTTCTCATTTTAAATAGAAGGTCACTAGTATTTGATAACAATCCTCTTCTACACTTTGAATAGTGATGCAGTTTCATACACTGTTAGTTGATGACTTGCTTCTGTAAAGGCAGGTTCCATGATCCCATCCACGGCCCTTTTATTCTGTTCTCATCCTGCTGTCCTAGGACAGCCAGTTATTTGGTCACTGAGTCAGGGAGCATATCCAGTTGATTTAACACAAAATATACCCCTCCCTTGAAGCCAAGGTACGAACTATAACATTCAACTGACTCAACAGATGCTCACTAACAGATTCTATTAGCCTACAATAGTAAGGGTCTAGTGAGGGAGTACAATAAAATGGAACTGTGCTTGGTTTGTTTGTTTTCTGATTACGTGGGCTTGAACATTTGTCAAATTAAGAGGGTTTTTGTTGTGTTTATAACCCCAGCCAGCAATTAAGTGTCACGCAGCCACTCACTCATTCCCTGCCCTCTTCCCCTGTGTGATGGGAAGGAGAATCAGAAGAGAATAAAACCTGGGGATTCACATAACAACAGTTTAATAATTAAAATAAATTGAAATATGACAGTAATAGAAATAAAAGTAATGGGAAAAAAACTCAAGAAACAAAAGGGATGTACAATAAAATTACATCCACCGACTGATGCCCAGCCTAGCCTAGCCCCATCTGACCAAAGGCCCCCAATCAGTTCATATACTGGGCATGATGTTCTTTCATATAGAATATCCCTTTGGCCAATTTATGTCAGCAGTCCCATCTATTCTCCTTCCCAGCTTCTTGTACACCTACTTGCTGTCAAAGCTTGGGAAACTGAAAAATCTGTAATTTAGGGTAAGCACTACTTAGCAACAACAAAGCATCATTCATATTCTCATACTCAATCCAAAACACAGCACTATACCACCTACTGAGAAGAGAAGTATCTCTGTCCTAGCTGAAAACAGGACACAAATCTTCGGATGAAAATGACTGTAAGTAAAATGCACTCAATAAATGTAAGAACATTAAAAAACCCCAACCTTACATAGTTTCTTAATTAAAAATAAATAAATAAATGTTTGACAGCTGGAAAATCAGTCCATGTTGTTTAAAAATACCTTCAAAAATATTTCTAGATAATTTTATAAAATACCTCTAATTAAAGGTCATTACAGTAGGAAAATGGTTCTAAATAGTCATAGTATACCAATAGTTACATGTAAAAATCAAACAAATAATGATAATGACAATTAATCTCCTCTAACACATAATTAGCATTCATCATTGATATATTTTTAAATAGAGAGACAAATAATAAAATAAACCCATCCAGACATCAGTTCATTTACTTTTTTTACTATTTCTTCAGTTTCTTTTGCCCTTCTCCTTGGCTCCACTTTCTGGTTTTCATCTCCAAAGCTTACTCACTGTGCGAGTAGTACTAAATAACATCGATCACCATCAGACAATTCAAGGATGTAAACTAATTAAAGCTACCAGAAATTCACAAATAACGTATTACCTACCTAACTGAGAACTACTTCATGAAAAATATCCTTAAAATAAAAGGTAACTATGGGGTTTTGAAATTCCTTACACAGAAGTTTGAGATGAAAAATTAAACTAAAATCAGCACATAACACTAGAGAAAGACTATTCACACTTAAAAAGAATAATGGGTCCCTTATTCTGATTTTATAGCTCTGTTTATTGACAAGAAAGTAAGAAGAGGTTTTTACCAGTTCTTGCCAGTTCTTCTACGATGCTGTCATGATTTCTAACTAATCTCAACTCTACCACTCAGGGTAGGCACAGCTGCAATCTGAATAGGATAGCAGGAGTTGGAGAAAAAAAAGGTGTTCTGCCACATGGCCTCAACTTTATCATATAAAGGAGAAACATGCATCACCATCTGGTTCTAATGATGGGGCCAAAAAAAGGCATTGTGCTTCTTCAGCAAACCTCTCTCTGTTTCTCTTGATTTGTTATTGACCTTGGACAAGTTACTTCAATGCCTTTGCAACTCTGTTTCCTTGCCAGCAGAAGAGGGATGATAACACCTACTGTATGTTCTTCTGATAGTGTGAGGTTTACTTAATACAAGTGAAGCACAAATGTATTTATCAGCAGTTATATGCCTCTCATCATCATCGTGTGAGGGATCTGTTCAATACTGAAGGTAAATCTGAAGCTTACATTGTTTTGCACATGCTAAAAATACTGGCAGAGCTAAGTGCAGGCAAGTGATGATGTTTGCCACCTTCGAGGGCTGCTGTGATCAATACAGACTGAAGGTTGCGTGTATTGTAAACTTGGCTGTGTCGCAAGATTTATTCTACATTTATTTCTTGATAGGTGCCTGAGATGAAAAACACTACAAAAGTCCTAGGCATTACATCAAGTGGTGGGCATCTGTATCCTAGAATTTTAAATCTGAAAAGTGTTTTCTGCAAAGATGTTAAATATAAATAATATCACTAAATAATTTTTCAATATTTTCAATAAATAAATAAATATATTTATTCCATAAATTCCAAAGATCAGCTCCTCACCTGATGTTAATGAGTTCTATTTTATGTAACCCCAGATAAGTATAAAATGTATCAAAAGTGTCAGCTACTGACATGAGCGTTAAGAAATTCTTGGGTTATTACCCTTAAGGTTCAAAATGCATGAAAATCTGGAAAGATTTGAGTGAAGATGAAGTTTGAATCAATCTCTAATATAAAGACCATTGACAATTTTCAACATCGCTATTGTACAATCACTGCAAAAAAGCTAAGGAAACATTGTTTGGGGTTTTTTGATGGTATAGTCTTTCTTAAATGATATTAGGGACAAATAAAGTAATATCTCATGTTTGCAAAAATAAAAAAAGACTGGTATTCTCAAGATTAAAACATACTTGTCCACCTTTACTTTTCATAGAGATTATAAATCATAACAGAGTCCTACATTTGGCAGATACAACCTTCTGGACACTGCTCACGTGTAGTATATCAGTGAGATAAAAATGGGATACAACTGCTAGTCAGTCTTAAATAAACTTTTGTAAACTGAAGCTTTTCAGAAGCAATTCTGCTGTTCTGATGGGGAAAAAACCATTTCACCGAGTAATGAGGCTCAGAACAACAAATTTTGATACTGTATCTTTTAACATTACTATTGCAACCGATGTGCAGTAGTAGAATAAGATTTTTCAGCACAAAGAGCTTGTCAGACTATCCTTGCTCCTGTGGGAATGGCGGTATGGGACTCTGTTTAGTCTCCTGTTTTCTTTTTTTCCTTTCCAGGCTTTAACTCTGTTTAAGAATTTCCCTTAATCCTAGCCCCTAAGAGTAAATGGTACTGTGCTCCTAGAGGGAGCATTTGCTAAAAGCTCATCAGCTTTTCTCTCTTCCGTGAAACGGGACTAGTGGCAATTAGTGGCTTTTATTGTTGTTTTTACATTCTTTAACTGATTTTTTTGCTGTTTCATAGGAACAAAACCTCGTTTTGCATATAAATAAGTTTCTGTACAAAATCACCTGCACCAAGTTTTCAGTGCTGTGTATTGTTATAATAGAAGATTTCCTTCAAGTCATATTGAAATTAGCAGTGAAAACTAGGGGAGAGTGTTTAATAGAAAATAAGCTATTTATAAAAGGGAGAAACAAATCATGTGTTCAATAGTATTAACTCATTTATGTCACTTTGTACTTGTAAATTTAATATAAGCTTCTTTTATTCAACTTCCCTTTAGGTCAGCACTCTGCCTCTGTGAGCCCACAGTGGAGATTTTATTATGCCAGTCTTTATATTTTGCACAGGTGTTGGACTTTTAGAGGAGCTTGATGTTTACCTACCTTCAGCTATTAATTTCCCTGAAAACAGCAATACTTGAGACTATAAATTTGTGTCAAGATGTATAGGTTACATTCTCTTGTTTACCTTTATATCACAGTAAATTAACATGCATATGTGTTGAAGCTCTAGTTGGTGACCTCTTCAAGTTAATAAAGCTTGACATTTTATTAGGATAAACAAATATTTTATTTGTGCAACGTTGAGTATTTTACCAATGATCTGATGTGATTTGTTAGATATTTGTTCTTTATATAGTAGAACTCACATGTGCTAGATGACTTATTATTCTGCTAATTCATTGAATGCATGCTATAATTTAAAGGTCAAGGCTATCCATTAAACTTATCAACATGGTGCAAGATACTTTAAATCAAAAATGTTCCTGTGTGAACTTCATTAATTCTATGGCATGAATGCTAAAACAATAGTAAGAAAAGTCAGTGCTCGAAGCTGATGGATTACAGGCAGTGACTCTTATGACTACAGACCTTCAACAGAGTGGAGTCACAGGTAGCTCACAAAAAAAGTAAGTAGGTAAATTTTCATTGGAACTTATAATGTATTTCCCACTAAATAATATCATTACGAAAATAATTTAAGAATTGGTTCCAGGACTGTGGAGTATAATCCCATTATTTTATTGGAACATATAGTGGATCAGAGTAACACAATTTAGACCTGATTAGCTTTCAGTTTGATTTTGTGAGGTGATTTAACTAAGACATTTTGGTTGAACCAATAGGGCAACTATGCACCTAACACCCAAACCTGATGCTATTGAGTTCATAGACAATAATGGATTGGTCATGTATTCCTGTGAATCTTTCAAAGATGCTATGTTTTTACGTCTTAGACAAGTTAGAGAACATCTCAATAGACATTATGGCAAATAATATTCTAGGATATACAGCCATATGTAGCAGCTATGTTGTTTGGTCATGTAGATAAGAAGACTAGATATTAGCTTCATTTATACTGTTATTTTAATCTTCTATATAACACTGTTATTTATTGTGATTATCCTAAGTGTCTAAATCAATGCTGAAAAGGCTACAATGGTTTGTTTTGGTTTGGAGTTTTTTTGTTGGTCTGTTTTGTAATTGAGATTTTAGAAAATATAGGTGGAGCTCCAAGCAGCATGCAAGTAACAAAAAATACATTGACAATTGCAAGTCCACTGGCAATGTTTATTTTTGGGTGACCTTTAAAAAAATATCTTCTGCCTTCAGGCACACACATGCTATTTGCACTAATCCTCTTAAGATTTCCTTACGGCTCCAGTATACTGCTGCTTACCCTACAACTTTCTGCATTTGGACCTATTTCTCTATTTCAGATTTGTTTTTTAACTTCTGACAGTAGCTGCTAACAGGGCAAACTTTTCCCCTAAACTTTGCAAGGACTGTGCAGCTAATTTCAAAAATCTCAGGATTAGCTGAGTACAGCCTGAGAATAAGAAGAAGGCATCCCAAAACAGCCTTGCAAAAGAGTTGTTTAGAGGTAGAGTGCAGAGGCTAGGAAATTCTATCAAAAGTGATTAAGATACTCAAAGAACATTTAGGCAAGAATGGATTTTTTTTTGTATTGTTATATCTACTCTCTTAATTTCATCAAGAATTGATTTTCTAATAATAAGAAAATAACATTCAAAGTTTTTTATTAAAGAATGAAGATTAAATAATTTTTCATTGACACTACTTTTATTTCTATGGAGTGCATTTTTTCACAGCTTTTTTCTTGTAAATTGTAAATTTAATTACAGTTAGTTGTATATGTACGCCCAGACAATACTGTTAAAAAATACTGTTAAAAAATACTGTTAAAAAATACTACCAAGAAATGTGCAACGCATACTTGCAGACCAGAAAGCCAGACACATCCTGGGCTACATTAAAAGCAACATGTCCAGCAGGCTGAGGGAGGTGATTCTCCCTCACAACTCCACTGTCTTGAAACCTCACCTGGAGTACTGCATTCAGCTCTGGAGCCCCAACATAAGAATGACATGGACATGTTGGAGGAATTTGTTCAAACTATAAATTTTCCTTTCTAGATGAAAAAAAATTCCGAATTCAGTTTGCATTCCTTGGATTTGGTACTTTTATCTGTGAATTATTCACTGAAGACAGTTTGAGCTACATCTAGAAAAAGTTAGGAGTGTCTAAGAGTGAGATGCTGCAGTTTAGATATTGTTAAGCCAGCGTTAGAAATAGAGAAACTTGATTAATTATCCAGACTGTGCAGAGGAACTGCTGAGTACCTCAATATGTATATTACACTAAAGTCACATTGAATGTGTAAAAATATAGACATTAGGAAATTGTAAAGACAGGATCCAATCTTAAATATCATCCTGTTATTATTCTAATGAGAAATTTATTTACTCATAGTACCTTAAAATCATGAAAATAGTTGCCTGGTTTTTTTTAATTTGTGTCTTTTCATTGATTGATCAATTTAATTTTGATAAAACAAATCTTCATTAAATTTATAAATTTAAATTTATATTCAGTACAATAAATTGTGGAATATTACTACGTTTGTTTTCCACAGAGAAATATAACCTAGAAATATAACCTAGAGAAGGGTGTTGTGTGACAGTTTGAAAGTAATTAGACCTCAATCCAAGCACTAACCACCCTCTTATTTCTGTAAAACTAGTAGTAACCTACTCATCTTTCAGACTCATACCCCTCTGTTAAGTCTGCTTTAAATCACTCAGTGGGTTCATACAGATGAAATAATCTCCTTTGATATTTAGGCAATTAGGTTACCACCAAGCTTTGTCTCCCACACAGCACAGGTGAACATCACTAGTATGTTTATCTGAAGCTTTTCCGCAGTGGTCAAAGGGCTAGTCACACTTCTCTGTGTGAAATAGTCTCAACTCATGAAGATTTAAAGAATGCCCTAGAAACTGGTATATGCCCTGTTTCATTCTCCTTTCTTTCTCAGTGAAAAATGGATAGGTGGGTTGCGGGAATGGCCTGAAACTGAGAGCTATTGAAACCTGAGATTTAAATATGATGGTTTACATATTGTTAGGAGTGAAAGAGTAAAAATCTGAGATGAGTATAGCAAGGAGTCATTTGTCTAAT
The DNA here is from genome assembly GCF_003031625.1 of Empidonax traillii. Lineage (NCBI taxonomy): Eukaryota > Metazoa > Chordata > Aves > Passeriformes > Tyrannidae > Empidonax > Empidonax traillii. The sequence goes on from NW_020955281.1 coordinate 626,798, forward strand.
AAAACGAAAGAGGGTCGTGAAGGAAGTGAAGCTTCACCAAATCAACAAGGATGCTACTATAGATACTCCAAAAACATTAGAGTGACTTGGAAAATAGAGGGTACAGGTAAGAGAAAGGAAATGAGACATATAACTGAAGTTTTATTTTGAGGAGATGGAAGAACCAGGAATCAAGGTAGAAAGCATAGCACTTGAACGTAGGAGGTTATAGGTCAGGACATCTGAAAACAAAGAAGTGTGGATTCTCAGAAGTCCAGCCACTGCTGGTTTTAAAGCTCCCTCTCCTAAACTCATTCTCTAGCACCTAGTAAATTGAACTTGCATGAGCTGTTTTCCCAGTTGCAAGGCCTCACTTTTAGACTTGTGAAGCTTTGTGAAGCTTGAAAGAATACATGTAGAACCCTCATATATCTGTCCAAACTAGTTGATATGAAATATATTTTTTAAAAAAATATGTTTATGATCAAATAAAGTATGTTTTTCTGTCAAAGCAGGCTGAACAAAACCCCAGAAAATCCAGAGTTCCTTTCTTTGAAGTAGATGTTCCAGCTGTAAATATATTTAGCTATACTCAGTTCTCAGAACTCCTTCTAACCTCATAAATCTTGAATTCTTTCCTGCATAGTGACAAAGCTTCTAAAAGAGAAACGAAGAGTAGTCCAAAAGACATAAATAACTTATACCCTGGCAGTTATGGCACTTAAAAGTAAGTGATAGTTTGTAAAGAGTCAGATCCTATCAGTGTCTGTTAGTCATGCTCTAAGAACGTCTCCCTGATTGAGTCTTTGCCTTTATCAAAGATTGCTGTGTTCAGTGCCCTTTCCAGATGAAAAAAAAAAGCAAAATCTTTAACTTCCTAGGAATATTTTTATCAGGAAACTACTACTCAGGCTGAATGCAGCATTGTGGATATTTAGTTTCTTAATATTGCTAGACAAGAAGAAAAAAAAAAACAAACCTCCAAAAAAACCCAAGCCAAACCAATACCCCTGTGAGAGACTGAGATGTTAATGGTAATGGCTCAAACATTGTTAAGATCACTGAAGGACTTTTCCTTCTATGACAAACTATATAAAGAAGCAACTGCTCATCTCTGACCACGGAACCCAAACCCCCCCACCAGCCCTGCCCTTGCCCTGCCTGAATACGCCTTGGTGAATTTCTGGAAATTTAGACAGTAAGTTAAGCCACATGATGAGAACTTGAGATAAGATAAATGTGGTACTATTGTCCAATTGTTTCAGGTCCAAAGTCTATTAAACAAGGTTGGAGACAGAAGAACCTTATCCACAAGGAAAGCCAACTCAGCAGTTGTCTTGAAAATCAGCCCTGGCTGGGTCTGGCAAGGGAAGGCCATAACCCACAGCCTCATTTCTGAGGCCTTCCACCAGAGGACTGCACATGATCTGCAGTGTTGCAGAAAACAGTGTAAAACTTCCTCCCCACAGGGGAGGTGCTTGGACATTCCCACATATACCTGAATGTATGTTAACCCATTGAACTCTGTGTGGGCTGCCCTCACCCCCCTGACAGATCAAGATGGTGGCCATCACTTTGACCAACAGACATCTAAATTGCAGCAATGAAGTCTTGACTCTGGATTCATGGGTGATGATATCTTTCTAGTCTTATCCTTTCTTTCTCTTTCTTTCTTTTCCTTATATATTTTCTTAAGTAACATTTTTATGCTTTTATATTGCTATGTTACTATAGATATGTAATAACCAAAATGGCTACATACCTGCTTTCCACTACAACCAAATTGTTCTTAAAAAAACTCCACACAGATATATCTTTAGTCATTTCACTCTAACCGGTCTCAAGGGATCTATTAACAAGAACCTGGGTTACCCTTGCTTTCAGGGACCGGTCACAACAACCCCAAACAAACATCAACAGAAAAAGGACACACAAGGGTGGGACATAAAAGTGTCTAATTTCTTGATTATGGAAGTGAGTGAAGAAGTATGGCCTTGAACTAGGTTAGGTTGAGGGGAAAAAAAGAGCTCAAATATCTAAATGCTCTAAACGCTCTAAATATGATGGTTTACACAAATGGTACTTAAGAGACAACTCTTTTGTGAAGAAATCTGGACCCTACATCAAGAGCTGGGAAAAGGGCATTGACATGCTGAGGAAGGTACTTGTAATATGAATGGGGTAGTCTCTAGTTGCAATTTTCTGTACTGAGTAGCTTCTGTCATGTTTTTTCTTAGAATCTTTTTTTTTTTTTAAAGAAAACAAGGTTTAAATTTTCTTTGCACCAACACACCATCTTTCCTCACTTCTCCATCAATAACTTAGCACTTGATCAATTTCATTCAATTGTTGGAGAGAATGAAGGCCTCAAAATGAAAAGAATTTCAAGGGAAAAAAACCGACAGATTAATAAAAATTAAATACTTTATTAGGCTGGCTTATCAGCACACATATTGAGGCTATCAGTCACACCAAGCATATTTCTGAGCTCACAGAAATACAAATAATGTCTGTCACTAGGAAAAAGAAAGTCAGTAAGTCAGTATTTTTATGAAAGGGCTGGAAAGAATGAGGGGAAGAGGAGGAAAAGGATAGTTCTGAGATCAGGTTGTCATGGGCAGTATATTATATGGGAACATAAAACACCTATGCATGAGTTAAACTTTGTTGCTGCAGTTATCATGAAAGAGGTTGCTTTGCAATGCCATTTAAAAGGCAAACCTACACAGACAGAAATAAACATTTTAGAGTTTACCCCCAAGCTTATCAGATGCTGTCTCTGAAGCTAACATATCTTCCCAGACTACAACTGACTCAGAATATAAGCAAAATGGGGTGGGTTGTCTTGGTTAAAAGACAAATTCCTACCTGGTTGCTCAGTCACTCCACATCCTCAACTGGGTAATAATTCACACTTTGTAAAAGCAAATAATTAGTGCTTTTATTTGAATATTCAGCTGTTTGCAAGTTTTTTTCATGAGCATAGTGTTTCATAGATGTTCAGAGTGCAATATTGCCTTGCATAGTTGGTTTACTCTTCTTTATAATGGGGGGGAAACAAAAACCTCAACATAAACCCCTAAAGATTATTAAATTTGAGGGTGTTTAAAATGTGTGATTCTAACCTTTTATTAACCACAGATAAGTTGTTGAAATCATGTTTGTGCTTTTCCCAGTGTATTCATCACTCAGAACCAATCTACTAGTTACACAAACTAAAATGATGCCTTCCAAAAAAATGTAACCTTTAGACTTTTCTTTCTGATCTGAGTCTCTCCTTTGAAGAACATTTTCCTCGCTGCTCTGAGTTTTAAACGTAAGTACCTGACTTACTTAGACAAAAATAATTTATTTGTTTCACCTCTATTTCCTTTTTGTCCATCTTTTAAAGTTTATATTGAGACATTTTCACTTTATTGTTTAAAAAAAATGCCACAATTCTTAGTCAATCTACTTTTGAAGAATCCTTTTAAAAGAAGAGGTGAAATGGAGCCATAGAACTGAATTTAAAACCTATAGGAACTTGAGATTTATGAAGACGTTGATTCCATTTCTTAACTTTCCTATCATGGCCTTGTCTTGATGCATGGTTGCATAACTCTGGTAACACTGTTCCTTTGGTGCTTTGTCTCAGCTGCTTTTCTACAGAGGTAGACAGTAGAGACCATAATCAATACCATCGCTCTCAGTATTAACTTAATGCAAAATTTTAGTAAAGGTTCATGGTATGACAATGCTTGCAACACATCTTTCTCGGTTCACTGGGGAGCTATGAAGTGATCTGGGAGAAACAATGGTGCAGAGGTGGATAAGAATTGGCATTTTCTTTTCAGAAGAATGTCATAGTTTAAAAAACTCTCATGTCTGAAAAGCAATTTTGATGCAAGAAAAAGATATCAAAACTCTGAGATGCTGTTGATCTACCTGCTTCAGAGCAGAAACATGAACCTTACAGACATACAAAGCTCAGTGATGCTTAGTCTTTCAGACATCTTAGCTTTGTTTCAGAACTCTGTTATGCATCTTTTTTTTTCAGTCCAATACGGTATGAAAACAAGTCTTAAAATACACTGTGAGATTAATTTCCCCTTTTCTAGGCAACTATAAATATTAATCCCTAGCCTATGTCCTAAAACCTCTAATGACTGAGATAACACTATTGGCATCTAAATGCAGATCTTCTGTAGGCTGTTGAGTAGCATTCAAATTAGTAGCAGTATTGGAGCAATCCTATACTAAAATCCAGCAAATTATAGCTCTTTTAGTATTTGCTCTATGTGCATAAGCCATTTCAAACCTCAGTTTAGGAAGAGAAAGACAATGTGTGTAAAAAACAGAGTAATTTTTCTGCTTTAAGTTTTTTTTTAAGGAACCTCACTTCTTCCTTCTTACTTGCAGTGCCCTCTGACATATGTGCTATTATTCAGCAACTGTTGTATTAAATCAAATTTGTTAAAGAACAAACAGGTAACTATTAAAAAAAAACACTTAGGTATTTTATTGTAATTTTAGTACTCAATCAGTTATATTAAATGATTCATTATATAAATGAAACATCTATTTGAAAGTGGAATAGCTAAATCCATATTCATATGTGTCAGTATAAAGCACAGTCTGAACACTGATGCATATACTTCCGGAAAAAGCTTACCTTGATTCTTCTTATCAAATGATTGTGCAAGGCATATAATTTTAAGTTTTTTAGCACTGCAAAACATGGAATGAACACGAATTTGTAGAAGCTAAGGATTAGTTCATTAAAATCTCCATGATTTTAAAGCTATAATACTGCATTGATAACATCCTTCGAAAAAGAAAATTGTGTTCCTCAGAAAGTGAGAAGGCTGTTGGCACCATTTTTTGTGTGCGTGTGTGTCTAATAACATTCTAACTGTACTGAAAATATTTGTGGTTCTGTGGCCTTGGCCACCAAGACACTCCTCAACTCCTCCTCAACAGCTCCTCCTCCTCAACAGAACAGAGGGACAAAATACAATGAAAAGTGTTGTTATTTGAGATAAGGACAGGGAGTTCATTCACCAATTCCCATAATGGTAAAATAGATTTGATTCAATTTGCTTGAATTTATTTCTAATTATTAAGAGCAAACCTAAAACCACCTACTCTCTCACAACTCACTTCTTTCCAGGTTCAACTTTTCTCCTGACTCTTCTACATCCTGCCCCCCAGGTAGCTCAGGAGGATGGGGAAAGTAGGTTGTGGTCAGCTGACAAAGCTTCACACCTGTTGATCCTTTCTCCTCACACTTGTACCCTGCTACATTTTGGGTCCCTCCAGTGGGATACAGTCCTTCACAAACTGTTCCAACATCTGTCCTTCCCACGGGCTGCAGTGCTTCAAGAACAGCTCCATCGTAGGTCCCTTCCAAGGCATGGAGTTTATAGTCCTTTAGACTGCTTCAGGGTGGATCCCCTGAAGGCCACAGTCTCTTCCAGAAAACTTGCTCTAATTTGTCCTCCTCTGCATGGGCCTCATGTCCTGTCAGGAACCTGTTCCTGTGTGGGGTCTCTGTGGGCTGCAGCTTCATTCATGGTTGATGTGGTCCACTGTAGGTTCCCCCACAGACTAACAGTGGATATCTGCTCCACTGTGGTCCTCCATAGGCTTCAAGAGGACACCCTGTGTCACCATGATCTTCTCCATGAGTTACAGGGGTTTCTGTCACAGTGTCTGAAACACCTCCTCCCTCTACTTTGTCTCTGATCTTGGTGCCTGCATAATTTTTTTCTCTCTTTACTTAATCCTCTCTCAAAGGTGCTGCACAGTGATTTTTACCATCTCTTTAAAATATGATATCACAGAGGAGCCACTGGCATAGATAATGGGCTCAGCTTTGGCCAGGTGTGTGTCCATCTTGGGGGCAGCTGGATCTGACTCTTCCTGATACAGGGACAGCTCCTAGACTTTTCTTGTAGAAGTCACCCCTGCAGCCTCCCTGTTACCACAACTTTGCCACGTAAACCCAGTAAAGATTCTAAAGGCTTACACTGTAAAACTGGAATTCTTATGCAATAACTAAAGATTCTCAGAACGGAGTCAATCATCTTCAAAATCTGGCTTATACCTTCATGAACAACTTATATGACCACCTATGTTGTAGTAAATAGAGGACAACTATGGAATAAAAACTGGGCACCTCATGATGATGGCCTAAATTCAGCTTTTATTGCTTCATTCAGTATATTACATCTTGTTCTCACACAGCTGCACTCACACTCTGCCTGTAGAATCTTACATACCAAACTATTCTTAGCTCTATTATCTATATATTATTACCAGCCATCACATGTGATTGGATGTTCACTTCTTATTTACATTCTTTTCCTTGCTGCTAGGCTCCATGACCTTGCTGCATCCTCCAACACACCTATTTTATAGTTTGTTCACATATCATTCAAACACGATGACCTTTTGTTCTTTTGAATACTTGCATGAATTTTCAGCAGTGTTTTTATAAATCTAATAAGTAACTTTTCTACAAGGGGTATTACGGAAGGAATGCTTTAATGGATATCCCTTTCCCAAGAAAAAAAATATTGAAAACTATTGTCAATAAGAACATCAATTCACACATTAATTCTGACACATTCCACTTCTGCTGATATACTTGGTTGACTTGGATTGCATTTGGTTTTCAAGGCCAATCTTTAGGAAAGACAGCTATAGTTGAGGGAAAAATGATAGTATCAAAATAATTTATTTCAAATTTTTACTCTTTCTCAGATTCTCTTAAGGATCACAGGAAATGATTCTTCTTTTTCCCAGACACCTGTAAGGGGAAGTCAGAAACATATAGGTTATTTCATACTGAAACTGTTCTTTTAGAACTCTCCTCTTGTTGTTCACCAATTCCTTCTGGGAATTCAAGTGTAAGATCTGCTTCCCTTTGATTACCAACAAATGTTTTATGCTAAAGCACTTAAATTAGAGATTAAAACACTTAAAAACTATGGAATCAAAGCAAGCAAACAAGCAAAAAACAAACCCCAGGCGCAAAAACAAACCAAAAGAGTCAAAAGTCTTGGATAACACTCTCATTTTTCATTCTAGACAAGAATGTGTGAAAAAAACATAAATGAATCTTCATGTTTAAAATTATATTTGATTTAACTGGAACAAGATAATTAAACAAAAAAGGTCTGAACTGCTGGATGAGAAAGATAAAAAAGGTTGGAAAATAAATCTTTTTTCCTTCCCACTGTATTTCTGGAGTTTGAAAGTATTACTTCCACCCTTTTGCATATAAATTTCCTCTTTCTCCTCTGGACTGTTTTTGTGCTGCAGATTCCCTGATTACTGTCTTTCTTCACCCATCCGTCACTTCCCTCTGGTCTAAAAAGTTCTCATCAAACCATGATCATTTTTTTCTGTTGAAACAGCAATCTCCTTGTCCTTCCTTGTTTCCTGAGGATTTAGTCTGATAAAATGTGCCGTAGCAAAGATTATACACAATGATAGTCATCACCTCTGCTTCTCAGTGACAATGAATTTAACACTATATGCTTGGTCTCTATAACACCTAGGAACAGACTGCATACTTTTACTATTTGCCATAGACAGGGATTTATGTATTTTGATGCATATATCTTTTTTCCTCATCCCTTGTTATCTCTTATACTATCTAGCATTCTCAATAGAAATGACAATTGTAATAAGGGTTCTGTTTTATGGCCTTGAAACAGAAACAAATAGAAGTTTTGCAGCATTATCAAAAATGTTATATTTTTTACATTCTCCTTTGGAATCCTTTGTTTCAGTAATATTCGCAACTAACTTACAGTGTAGTGAGTGATTTTTTCTGGTTATCACTGATCACTGATGATGCTTTTTCTCCTGCCCTCTATAACATTAACTCTCAAATTGATTTATGAAGCTTTAGTGGATGTATAACTTGTTACCCCTTTGGCCTCCTTGTGGAAATTGGTAGGAGTGTCGGGCTCTGTGTACCAATGCTGCAGTGACCTAGTTATATGGATCTGTGCAACTTTAGTAAGGAATATATTGGGTAGTTTTTTTGATACTACCTCTAACTTATAAGGTTATAGTAAAATGCAAATAATGTGTTTATTTACAGCATCTGATAAAGACAGGATAGTTAGAGATGCTCCGAAACGACAAGTGAAAGAAAATCAATTCTTAATTTACACTAACATGTTATAAAAAAGATCTGTTTGGCTCCTCAGTACCTCACGTTTTGAGTTGCATTTGTCAAGGAGAATAACATCTTTACAAATCCTCTTGGCTTTAACAGACAGTTTTATTCTTAGAGTCCTCTCAATATCACATTCAGATTGAAAACTTTTCCCCCATCCTTCACTTTACCCACCTTCTCCTTTCCAACTTGTAGGCTGTTGGCTACCCTATTTCCATGCAAGGTGACAGCTATGAAAACTCCTTAAGAGAGAAGAAAAAAAATCCCTATTCAATAGGGAATGTTCCAGATATGTATTTTTTTTTTTTAGCTGAAAAATTAAAGTTAAAAAAAAAATTATATCATATCATTTACAAGAGTGAAAGTTCATTGTTTGGTTTTTTTCCAGAGGAAATGAACAAAGCATTTTTTCCAAGAGGCAACCTCAGGTATAAGCCTTGGATTTGCACCAGGGCTTTCTGCCTGCAAAATACTCTTCACAGTCAATATTTATATTGGTTGATTGGCTCTGTATGGTAAATCCCTTTTTTACACGTTCTCTGATTTACTAGTTCATGAAGGGTTCAGTAGTGGACTTAGGAACTTGACTTGGTGACATAGACCTGATTTTGGAGCTAAATTGTTTTGAGGGTTTATCCTTGTGATAACATAAAATCCAGTCCACACTGTCATGGTGTAGATGTGGTAAGTTAAGATAGTCTCTCCTCCATTTGGTAAATCAGAATTTTTGTAGGCCAATGACTTGATATTTTTATGGTTTAGACAGAGTAAAGACAGAGTAAAGATGGCCACAACCAGTTATAAATATGGATAAACTATGTTATTTTCCTTTTTTGCAGAATATTTTTTGGGGAGTGGGTTGTTTTGCTTTCTATGCTATTTTGTTCATTAATAAAAAAATAAAAAACCACACACACAAAAACCAACAACAGCAACAAATAAAAAAAGATAAAAAAAAATTAAAAAAAAAACAAACAAGCAAAAAAACCCAACAACAAACCAATAGCAAGCTATTGAACAAACCTTTTGCTTTAAACCAGAGTGAAGTAACGCCTATTTTAACAACAAAGACAAAACCCCCTATAAAAACCCAAACAATCTCAAAACAGAGTAAACCCACCCACACAAATTCAAACACAAACCATGAACAGCTGTCTGGACAAGCACTATAAGTCATTGCCAGTTTCTCATATTTACAGAATACGATCTTTGAACTAAAACCTATATTTGATTATATGTGTGTGCACAGTTCCTAGAAAAGGGATAGTGGCCTTGATGAGAGTTTTAAGCACTATAACATGTTGAACTGAACTGCAGGGAAGAAGAGGGGAATCCATAAAATAGAATTTGCAATTTTCCTCTCTTCAGGAATTATGCAGTACTTCTTTCTTTGGTATCTGTAATTATATAAATCTTAAGGATTAAAAGCTTGGATCTTTCTGAGCAGAATGAGACACCAAGTCTCTTTCTATAATACCAATAATTAAAAAATAGATGGGTGGATGATCAACACATTTTAAAGTTGATATTTCTGAAAATCAGCCTACAGATTTAGATCTTGTAGACGATTAAAGAGCCTGGTACACAAAAAGTCTCACTGAATTGATAAGCCAGATTTTGATCTTATCTACATAGCAAATTACTCCACTGACATCAGTTGTTATACATCTTAAGAGAGAAAATCACAAGAAGCTGATTGAACTACAATAAATGTATTCCAAGAAGCTTATTCAGAATTATTTCTCAGAAAGGCATAACAGGTTTATTTTTTTATGTTTTTATATTCATTGACAGAGCTTGTAAACCTTGAGCATCCTGAACATCAGTTTATATAGCTCTTTTCCTGCAGAAAAACAAATCCAAAACCAACCAACCAAACAACAAAAAACCCCAAAGCACTGACAAAATAGAAATGCGACCATAATGCATTAGCATAGCATCTCCTGGAATTTCTTAATTTCTCATCATATCCTAAGAAATGTAATTTATGTGGGATTTTATTTTTTAGAAAATACTTGTGCTGGGAGAACACACACCCTTGCAGATGAACTGGATGTCCAGATGCTATCAAGTTTTCTTTTCTCTCAAGACAAAACCTGTATAAGTGGTCATCATGAGGAAAAGTGCTTCTTATATTGAATTCTGATGGAATAAACTTTCATGTAGTCAATACTTGTTTACTTTTATAGACAGTTGGTCCTTTGTGTAAAACCTAAGCATAAAACTTAGGATATGGGTCCAGACCTGATCTCAGAGGATAAAAATTTCTCCTAGAGTGACTCTATGCTTCTTTGTTTTTTTTATCTGTGGAATTTTTGCCAGTTTTGACTTTTGCTCAGCTAAGTAATCTTTAAGTGAATGAACGATTTTCTTAACATTTCTTACTCTTCCAATCACTACTGGAACACAAGTAGATATGAATAACAAAATTACAGTCCTTTTCTTTCATAGTACACTGACTTCTTTAGAGCAAAAATCATTCAAAAGTAATTTTAAAACCTATAGACTATTTTGTGTCACATATTTTTGAAGTAGTTATTGATGTATTTTACCAGTCTGAAAAAATTGCAAAAATAGTCTTTTCTTTGCAAAAAGGCAAAGATCATGGGTTGAGATAAGAACAATTTATCCGAAACAGCAATGAGATAAGAAAACAAACAGTAACAGCAACAATATTAATAACAAAAGTGTACAAAAGAGGGAGTGATTTACATGCAAAATGCTCAGGGAGCCCAACAGAATGCAACTGTAGCCATAGGTTATCTCAATTAGCATAGTGATGTTACTCATCTCCAAGGTATGATCACTCTTCATTGAGTAATATGTGTGACTAGAATCACTCAGGGTTCACCCAAACATAAATAAATGCTATAAAATTAAGTTAAGAATGGGGAAAAGTCAGGAAAGACTCCATTGTAACCTTTGGCGTCAGTTGATGGGCTGACTTATTGGGTAAGATCCATACTCTATGCACACTGAATGATTACCTCAAACTAGCTTTTGTTAGGGATTAAAGTTTGCTAGTATATTGCTTTGAATATGTTTTTGCAGTCAGATACTATCACTGGCGACCCTCAAACCTTAACCTGCCACAATTTTATTAATAAAGAATGCTCTTCTGCAAACTGTTAGTCCTCCAAGGGCACTAGCAGTCTCCCATAGTGTGTAAAAAGTGGGGTCTCACTGTTGGCATGTGACCCTGAACAAGTTAGTGGAACCGCTCTCCGATCCAGTGGTTTAGTGGAGTCCCTAAAACAAGACCCTGACAGACTGGTCAGGCATAATGGTCTCAGCTTTTCTGGGGTGCTGGCAGACTAGTAAAACATTAGGGGTTTGAGGAAATCTCCCATTTTCATGTGACACTATGAAATATCAGTCTGGCAGACTCCCACACAGATCTTAAAAATTTCAGATATTTAAAACTGGAAAATAGTATGTGCACAAGTACATGTATGTGTGTGTGTACACATGTTCATATATGTGTGCATACAGCGATGTCATTTGCCATCCAGAGGAGACCCAGAACCAATACAATGTCAGGCAAATAGACTCAAACTAGTGCTTTTAGCCTCAAAGCTAAAGAACAAATACTGTCCCTCTTTTATTTCACAGTTTTGACATAATTCATTGTACTCCATCATTATTTGCCTAAGGAGGCTCATTGAAGTCAGTGGAACTGTTTGTATACTAAACCGCCTCTCTGAGCAAAGATACAGAGAGTTCCTTGAAACATTTCTGAATTTAGAATAGCTGATAATCTATGCCAGAAATAGACTCATTTCCCAGGATTGTATTCACAGTTAAAGGATTCGAAAATTATTTCACCACACTGCTGAAACTTCCTTCTAGCAAGAGGAAAAAGTCAAGTATTGAACCACATTCAGCACTCTCTTTGTTTTATTCTTTTGTTTTGAAAGAAATTTCATGTTATTCAGTTTACAAAGGTTTAAATTATATCAAAGGCATGAGGCAATGCCAAACCCAGTAAGCATAGGAGAGGAAGTCACTTATAAAGAAAAATAGCATTCCTTTCTTTAGAAGCCTGGAGGGAAACATCCTTCTACAAAAATAAAGGCAATGGAGGAAAGCCAGTGCTCAGGAGGAGTGTCTTGCTAAGAAAGATTTTTTGTGACCAGACTGGATTATGACTTTGAAATGAGACTAGTAAAGAGAGAGAAAAATGTGTTCTTTTAGAAAAGGGATATTGAATGGATTGGGTTTTTGATGTATAATGATCCATATTCTCATCCAGATGCTGAACTAAATTTTCTATATATACTATTACGTCCACATACATCAGAAAGCAAGGTGCCTGCCCCTTTCTACTTAAGACAGGAAAAATCTCATTTTAGATAACACATTAAACCTAATGTTCTATGAACATATTTGTAGAAACCTCTCTATGTACATGTACAGCTATGGTAAATGTTTATGTGGAAGTATGACAAATTAGACCAAAAACATATTACTCTTTTTTTAACAAGTAATATTCTGGGTTATTTCAATACTTCATAGAAGTTATGAAAATTACACATGCCAGTCACCATAACAGAGCTCAACTAGCTTTCTGCTGAATCAATAAGCCAACAGATGTATGCCACTATAGAAGTACTTTTTATTAATAGCACTACAGCTCAAGATGGCTGTCTCCGAAGAGGGGCCCGGAACAAAGAAATCCCTGGGCAGTTAGACCCTTACAATCTGAGCTCTCCACCTCTCACGCAAAGTTTGGGTCAATAATAATATTAGGGTCGAGGGTTTCCCTGCTCTTCATTGGGTCCTTTCACAGGTGAGTAATTTTTTTCCTTATCTCTAGGCTGCAGCTTCCTCTGATGATTGTACCCCTCCCTTATCTTCAGTCTCAAACAATCTCTGGGGCCTTCTTTTACTTAACTAGGTAAAAAGGTAACAAGGTAACAAGGTAACAAGGTGAAAGTTCACAGCTTGCAACTTAAGGCGTCAGCAAACTGAACTACTAAAGCTAATCAAGTTATGGGAAAAAAGTTCTATATAAGTAGTATACCAAATCACATGACATATGTTAAAAGGCTTTCTCTTTCTTGCACACAAATATACAATTTACTGATAGAAAGAAATATAAATAAGATTTCATATAATTTATTAGGTGATTAACACTTTGACTAACACGCAACTAAAAATCTTTGGACTAAGATCAGTAGTTCAGTCTCCTAAGAAAGAACTTTACTGTATTTGCAAGTCATTCTTTAACTTGGGTAAGTGGATTTCTGCACAAAACCCAACATAGTTTCTGAATGTATAAGAAATTCTGACAGCCCTTGAAACTATATGTGATTTATATTGCTTTTGTACGTTTTTCTCATGACATTCTTCTACTCAGTAAAAAATACATTAAATGATGCATTACTTGTTCTAAAATAACAATAAAAAAATCATAGTTTACAAAACCAGCCATTTGTACTAATTAATCCACTAGGGAAAAGACCTCATCTCCTACACATAAATAATACATAATTTAATGAAACTACAGGACACTAGAGAGAAGGAATTGCTTGTTTCTATGTTTTGAGCACTTAGATTATTTATTGAATCTTGATGTTTAGTTTTAAAATAGGTTATCTTATTTCAGCAATATATTTTCCTTTTATCTGCAAAGAGATCCAAAAAAATATAAAATTTTAACCTGGAGACAATTCCCATTAAATCCAAGCAGAATCTGAAATGTAATGGGATGTAAATAAATGCATAAAAATATAATAAATGGTGAAATGAAAATAAAAGAGAGCTAGAATATATCATCAGATATTCTCCTCACACTTTGCTCTGTGTTCTTGACATCAGTGGAAAACAGCAGAACGTAATTTTGTTTTATGACTAGTTTAGATGTGAGCATAAAGACATAGGACATATTTAAACCAATGTCATTTAACAGAAAGTATTATAATGATGTGAATTTATTAGGTAAGAAGAGACAAGATCAGAATCTTTCTAGTTTGTATTTTGTTTTCGATGACTTCATTAGACCTTGAATAAGAAAATGAGTGACTTTCACACGAGTACTAGCTGTACACATTGCAGTCAATTTTGGCTGCTGAAGAGGCTCCTGAGATGACCTGCTCTTATACCACTGAGTGCTTTGAAGATTAAATTAAGAACATGCATTGGGTCTTAGCTACATGCAGGAACTCATTAGACCAAAAATATTGTGATGACATGCAGTAAGATTCTTTGTTATACAAAAAATTGCAAAATATTCTATCAGGTTTTAAAACCCAATTTTTATGCGTGATTTTAAGTTTTGTATCTGCAAATATTTTCCCCTTTCTTTTCCTTTTGCTTCCCCTTTCCCCTTCCCTCCACCCTTCCCCTATCTGTTTCCTTCTGTTCCCTGTATTTATAGTTTGATATGAAGAGAAAATTCTCTTCTTAAAAAAAAAAAAAAGAAAAAAAAGAAGCCTCTGTCCAAGAAAAAGGAAATTTTTTCTACATCTCTTTCCATACAAACCTGTAATTTTCCTGAAGAATTTTTTTCAGGAATGAGAGCAGTTTCAGGACTTGTGCTTGCAGTGGACCTTTTCAATAGTTTCTTAAGTGCCCAAAGCACAGTATTGACAATTCTGTATAATTTACTTCCAAGTTGCAGGACTCTAAATAAATAAATAAATAAATAAATAAATAAAATGTAAATTAATCCACTGTATTTTTTTAAAGTCACTCACTGCAGCATATATAAAATACAATTTTTTTAGTCTGCAATCAAAGAGTAAGTACACACATGTTTATTGAGATTATATCTATTGGTAAAAGTCTGGAGGATATACAGAATTTATAAAGGCTATTTATACCTCTGTCAATTTATCTTCTCAATAGAACTAACTGATTTATCACAGCTATGTCAGCAATAATCTACTTCCAGATTTTCTAACACAGTCAGGACAGATGAACAGGTTGAGTGGATCTGTATAACAAGTCAAAGTACATATATTTTGTAGCCCCACTGATTAATGTTCTCAGATTCATATTCACAGCACCACTCTACATCTGAAAAATTCAAAATATAGTAATAAAAGTAGCATGTTTGGCAGACTTACATTTATAAGCTAACAAGTTTATAAAGACTCATAGATCTGGTCCTTTAATCCATTTTTATGTGCATTTTCCTAAACTAAATTTTTCACATTATAGACAAGATTAGAAAAAGAAAATGAAGAGGAAGGAAAGAAAAACAAAAATCAATCAGATTCCTTTCTTTTCACACAATACTATCATTCTGTTATGTCTAATTTTGCTTTCAGGATCTGATTTAGCAGTATTCAAGGATAGAATAGGCCATGAAACAAAGAATCTACTCTGTACTCTCTTCAGTACACTTGAGGCATACAGCACATTTTCACACAGTGGCCAGTTCCAACACATATACCTGTTTCTGGCAAACAGTGGCACAGTTCATGGTGGTGCTATATGGTGTCTGGTAGATATTCAGAGACAAGTGCTTTGCACCAGCATGGATATCATTAATCGTTGACACAGGTAGCCTTTCTTGGACTAATGAGAGTAGAAGCCTTTGTGAAAGAGAAAAAATTATTTTAGAGCTCAGTTACTGGTCTTTCTAACTTACTCAGCAAAACCATATTTATGATTAATTTGACACATTTCTTAGATAGATTTGCCAAGTGAACCTCTTGTTAGACTTCTACCAGCTGTTGACATTTGGGTAGATTTAAACAAACTCCAAGGCATTTTCTTCCACACATTTAGCACAGAAGCATATTCAACCCTTGCATAAAGGATCAAATATGATCAATGAGCTGGACTTCTCTTTCTGCACTAGTCCATTCTACATATTTTGCACTAGCTACTAAATGTTTTGTGACTACTTTTAAAGAGGCTGATGATCCATTTGGAATTCAGACTGTGTATTATAAGCATAGAGTGATTTATATATAGGTATGAAGGTGACATATTATGCCCTGAGGCACAAATGCCCTGTGAGATCGCTTAAAAAGGGGCAGCCCATATCTAAAGTTATCTAAGAGCAAACAGAGACCACTTTCCTTTTCTCAGATAAGATCTTTAATAATCTTTGACAATTTTTGTGAAGCAGACTAGACAAGGCAACCATGACAAATATAAAAATCATGTGAAGGTGACTTTGCAAACTGCATCAATCTTTCCTGCACCACTAACTGCAAGAAACTTGATTTTTTTGTCATTCCCTTTTCAGTGCTCTTTCTTTTTGTACCTTTTTTTTTGAAAGCAGAGAAAGGGATGGTGAACAGTGCAACAGTGCAACTTTGCTAAATTAAGCAAAAGAAAAAGGCCTTCTGTATTTACATTTTGTTTGTCATATACTCCATTTAAAATCTAAAAGTGCAAACCACTCACATTTTATGCTTCACATCACTGTCAACTTGAGTATAGATTTGTCTATATTGATCTCCAGGGCAATCAGGATTCATTTTGAATATAATCTTCTGACTAGGTTAACAATTGACTTTGCTGTCAATAGCAGCAACATATTATCTGCATACAGCATGATGTGTTACTATTTACTGCCTCAACTTGCCTGTTTTTGGAATTTCTTGACCATTTTTGTCAAAGTTTCCATTACTATATTAAATAAGAAAGGCAATCAAGTATTTACTGTTTTTTTTTACTAGGTGCAAAAAAATAGAAATGGGTCGAGAGATGTAGAAATTATGAAAATTATTAACCTTGCATTACAGCGCAGGTATATTATGTAAAATTTCATCACATACTTCCCTCCTTCACCTCCTACTCAGCCCCAGTTCTTCATGAACACGTGATAATTTAATAGAATTAATAATTTCTATTATAAAATAAAAAAACTGTATGTGAAACATAGGAATTATGATTAACACTGCTACTGTATCTCCCATCAAACCATGGTACGTGCATCCTAGTTTCTAATAAGACAACCTGCTCATTTTCTTTCTTTTACTGTAAGCACAATGAGTTAAATCCCTAAGTATCTAAGGATAAACTGCAGAAATACCATAAGGGGAATAAGGGAAAAGAAAAATGCATATTTTTGCCTCTAAGGCTTAATCTTGAGGGGATATGTAGATATTTTTTTATATCTAAATTTGAAATGTTTGTTTATCAAACATAGTAAATATACCCATGAATCCTTGTGGTGGATGATTATTTATGTCAAGTTGCTTATCATGTTGTTGTGGTTTAACCCCAGTCAGCAACCAAGCCCCATACAAATGCTCATTCACTGCTCCACCATCAGGACCGGGGAGAGAATTGAAAGGATAAAAGCTAGAAAAGTCATGGGTTGAGATAATGGCAGCTTAATAGGGAAAGCAAAAGCTTCACACACAATGAAAACCAAGGTATTAATTCACTGTGTCCAATGGGCAGGCAGGTGTTGAGCCTCTCCAGGAGAGCAAAGCCCATCATACGTAATGGTTACTTGGGAGGACAAACACCATCACTCTAAATGTCCCTTCCTCCTGCTTTCCCCAACATTGTATACTGAGAATGATGTCATGTGGTACGGAATGTCCCTTTGGTCAGTTTGGGTCATCTGTCTCACCTGTTCTCCCAGGCTCCTCACCAGTGCGTCAGTATGAAAACCAGAAAAGGCTTTGTCTCCGTATAAGCACTTCTCAGAAATAACAAAAAAATCTCTATATTATCAACCCGGTGTTCAGCACAAATCCAAAACACAGGCCCATATTAACCACTGTGAAGAAAATGTACTCCAGCCAATATACATACAAAATTAAGGGCTAATAAAAATTTTATGCAAAGATATTTAAATACCTTTAAATGTTACCATTCACTGTTCTTAAGGTTCCTGGAAGTGGTCTTATACTAGTCAATGTAAGAAAAAAAAGTCTTTTAAAGAGACTGAAAACATTATTTATGAAAATTCTATAAAGTATTGTTCAAAATTTTATATCATAAATTAGTCATTGTGCATTGGTGTATACCTTTATTTGACACACAAACTTCTACTTGAGAAGTACTGTTTTGAAAAAAAACACATTTGCATACATTCAAAAAGCAGCAGAAAGATACATCTATTTTCATCTATGTCAATATAGACATAGTGTTCAAGTACGTTGAAAACATTCAAATACGTGTGTGTATATATATGTGTAGATATGCAGCTTTATATGTATATGTATGTGAATATGTATATGTGTATTTGTATGTGTCGCTTTTATCCTGCTTTGATAAATTTTAAATATTAATTATGCCCATCATATATGAAAATGATCATGTTTTTACCTTATTATGCAGTAAAAAAAAAAAAAAAGTGAAAATTAGAAGAAAAACAATTTTCTTTTTTTTCCCTGCCTTTATGTCATTCACTGCTACCAGTAAATAGTAGAGAAACAATTATAGGCTTGAGAGAGAAAAAGAATGTGAGAAAATCAAGCTGCAAAGGCTGAACATGAGGAAAAACATGTTTGCTGTTATGAAGATATACAGAAAAACAAAGGACAGGAACTTGGACAACACTGAAGAGCAGAAGGTTAAAGAAATAGTCAGGAATGAATAAATAAATAACAATTTCAGAGAAAACCTCAGGGCAGCTGGATACAAAAGAGACATTTCATATGAGATGGGTGTTTTGAAAAAGTAGGAAAGAGGAGAGTTTGAACTATTTTGCTTAGTGAATGGATTTTCTTTGCTTAATGAATGGATTTTTACAATTCATAGTTTGCTATTGATTTTGAAGGAGGACATTACTTATGGTAAATGTTATAAAACCTTGTAAGTTCATGAGATCATCCTTGTAAGCAAATATGAATATCAGAAAACATCAGAAGTACATATCATATTTCCCTGTTCTACAGCTAAAAGTTGGAAGACATTATTTTAATATTTTTCAGATTCTCAGTAGGTATTTTAGTTTTTCTTTGACGTACAGATACTTTTATGACAGTGAACAACAGCACTTCTTCCTTCATCCCCTACTTCCTCTTTCTAGAAATAGGAGAGACCAAATAGTACTGCAGTTGTGTGCTGTTGTGGGATCAGACTTTTGTTACAGCTGTCTTTAAATAAAGTTTGTTATTTCATAAGCAGCAGTTTGACTTCTGGCAGATAGCATGTTATTGCTTCTGTCTTCACCATCTGCTGTATAAAATATGTGTCTATATCCAAAGGGAATGTAAAAAATCACTCTCCTTCAATAAGGAATTATTTCTACTTATTGCATATCTGCCTCAAAGGAAACAGCAAAGTTCCTGATGAAATTCAGTGAGTTAAAATGTTACAAGGAATGAAATCAACCTAAAAATCCCTATTATCCTTCTGTTTTCCTTTGAACATAACAAAATCCTTTTCAAAATCATTTTTTGAAGTACATACTTAAAAAAGTTATTGAGAGGCTAAGGGTATCACTATTCTTTATATTCTTCAGTCAGTGTGGTTTAACATTGATCATCTTCGCTTGCAATTATCTTCTTTCAAGAAAGGCGTGATATGAAACTGAACAACCTGAGGAAGACTATTAGCACTTAATAACTAATCAGATTTATTTCCAAGGAATGTTTTGAGGTTGCTTTTTTTTTTTTTTTTTTTAATTATTAAAACCAGTAGTAAGATTTTGACTATCTTTTTTTTTTTTCTTTTTACTTTCTCTTGTTCTAGTCAGGGTAGCAATGATGTGATCTGTCCAAGAAGTGTTGACTCTCAGTTATTTGGATTCTTTAGACTGAACTCAGATGCCTAAAGCTGTAAAATGCTTTTTTAGACCCTCCATAGTATCACAGAATCACAGAACATGTAAAGGTGAAAAGTACCACTGGAGGTCATCTAGTCCAACCCCACCTTGTCAAGCAGGATACCCTGGAGCACATTACTCAAGATTTTGTCCAGATGATAACTTTTGAATATCTGCAGAGAAAAGACTCTACAACTTCTTTGGGCAACCTGCTTCAGTGCTCTGTCATCCTTACAAGAAAGAAATTCTTCCTCGTGTTCTGCTGGAATTCCCTGTGTTCTAGTTTCTGCCCATTGCCTCTTGTCTACTTCTCAGCACCACTGAGAAGAGCCTGGCTCCATCTTCTTGACATTCTTCCTTCAGGTATTTGCATACACAGACAAGATCCCCTCTCAGTCTTCTCAAGGCTGAACAGGGCCAACTTCCTCAGCCTTTGTTCATAAGAGATAGTCTTCAATACCCTTATTGTAGTCATAGCCCTCTTCTGGGCCCACTCCAGGAGCTCCATGTCCCTCTTGTCCTGAGGAGCCCAGAGCTGTTCACAGTATTCCAGGTAAGGCCTCACCAGGGCTGACTAAAGGGGAAGGATCTCTGCCCTCTACCTGCTGCAATTCCTCCCAGGATACTACTGGCCTTCTTGACCACAAGGGCACAGTGGTGGCTTAGGATAGCTTGTTGTCCACCAGGACTCCCAGGTCCTTCTCCACAGAACTACTTTCAAGCAAGTTGGCCCCTAGCCTGTACTGGTGCAGAACCCTGTATTTGCCCTTACGGAATTTCAGATGTTTCCATCTCTCCTGTCAAGGTCCTTCTGAAAAGCTGCACAGTACTGTGGGGTATTGGCCACTCCTGTCAGTTTTTTGTCATCCACAAACTTGATGAAGATGAACTCTGTCCCTTTATCCAAGCCACTGATGAATAAGTTAAACAGGACTGGACCCAGTATTGACCCTTGGAGGGCATCATTAATTTCAGCATTCCGACTAGACTCTGTGTAGCTGATCACAACCCTCTGAGACCTTCCATTCAGCCATTTCTCAATTAATCCTAAAGTCCACTCTTCCTGCCTGCACTTCCTAAGTTCTTAGCTTAAATTCCAGATGACCCTCCAGAATAGTAGACATAAAGCCCTTAAGTCATATCATGGATTCATAGAGTGATTTGTGTTCAAAGGGACCTTAAAGATCACCTGGTTCCAACCCTTCTGCCATGGGCAGGGCCACCTTTCACTGGACCAGGTTGCTTAGAGCCCTATCCAACCTGACCTTGAACATTTCCAGGGATAGGACATCCACAAAATCTCTGGGCAACCTGTTCAAATGTCTTGCAAACCCCACAGTAAAGAATTTCTTCCTAATATCTAATCTAAACCTACCTTCTTTCAGTTTGTACACCTATACCCTGTGAAAAGTCCCTCTCCTGCTCTCTTGTAAACCCCTTCAGGCACTAAAATGCTTCTGTAAAGTCTCCCTGGAGCCTTCACTTCTCCAAGCTGAACAAACCCAACTCTCTCATCCTGTCTTTGTATGACAGGTGCTCCAGCTGTCTGCTAATCTTTGTGTCTCTCCTCTGAACTTCCTCCAGCATTCCTCAATTACAAGAGTCAAACCCACAGTATTGTCTTGGCTGTCCCAGGACAGAGCTGGTGGCAAAGGGGCATATCAATTAGCAGCAAACTGAAGCCTTTTCACTACTCTGGTAGCAAACTAATGTTCTAATGAAACAGCAACTAAATAGAAATGATCACCTAAGCACAGGCAATCTTTGCCAATCCAATAGAAATATGTTAGGTCCAGGATGCTAAAGGACACTGAAATGCATTATCCTACATTTTACAATATTTTCAATGCTAATGAAGAATCTGTCAGAACCCTGAGTATACCAACAAGCTCTGATGGCCCTGACCAGGCTGTAAAGATCTTTCTCTGTAATCCTGCTCTACAAGAGCTACCCCGTGCCAGAAGTTTGGTTGCCAGTGTTCAAGGTCATCTCTGATGTACTGCAACTGTGCAAGCCTGGGTCAGACTGCTCGGAGGATGATGACATTGTAAAAAAGGAGCAGCAAGAACATGCATCTGGGATCTCCAGCCATGTGTCCTCTACCCACGGCCACAGGGGTTGCATTTAACTCCAGGTTCTCAGTTCTTGCCTGACCTTTGTCATCAGGAGGTTATATCTGGCTTTGTGCCTTGCTGATCCTGAAGCTATATCACATTATTACGTACAGTGGTGTGTCTTAGAGCAACAGTTGTTGCTATGAGGCTCAGGGATAAACTTACATAAATTCCCAAGGTGATTTTGATTACCAGATAATGATTTTCATCGATAAAGAGTAATTATTCTAGAGGTCTTTATAGGTTTTTGTGTTGCTGCCCCTTTCCTCACACCCCTCCCCCTCATTAGACAACGTTTTTCTCTGCTTGGCATATATACATACAGAGTGAATTTTGGACTCATGAATAAAAGCTATGCTTTCTGGATATAGGTCATCTTCTCACACACAAATTAACTACTTAATTCTGCTAACATATACCAGGAATGAAATAGATAGTGAAGTGTCATTTTGGAAATATAAAACTATTTATAAACTAAAGTTAAACCAATCAATTTTTTTCACCCAACTTTCAGGATAACTGTGTTTTTCCCACCATAAAGTCCACTCAGTAAGGAAGTAGAGACTTAGTTCACCAGATCCTGATTAAAACAACTAAAATAATTTAAAAACAGTCTATTCAAAATTTTATTTATTGTTAAAGGGAAATAGTAGTTTACACAGTGCATGATGGAATTTAGGAATTTAAGAAGAAGTTATAAGACATAACAGAGATTTTAAAGAAAGCTCTAGCATTGAACTATTTCATCTGACTCATTCTTAGGGAGAAAAAAAAAAAAAAGGAAAAAAATCCAGAATCTCTAATGTTAAAAAAAACCCTCTCTATTAATTGTACTCTAATTTTCATCAGAAACAGTCACTGAAATATAGCAAGTGTAATATTAAAGAAAAAATAAATAAAATAAATTTAAAAAATAAATATCTCCCAAAGTGAATAACTCAGTTGTTAAGAACATGATTCAACCCTTTTCATTCCTTTTATGTATTACATGCTTAATAAAGATAATAAAAGCAACTTCTTATTTAATGTTGTACTTCGGTGTTCTCATAAAAATAAGGGGACTCCCTACTCCACGCCCCTTTCATTTACTTAATAATTTGCAGGCTCAGTTTAGTTCAAAATTTATTTAAGCCACCCTTTTTCTGAAGAAGACAATGAAAACCTTCAACCTTCAAAATGCTCTTCAAAAATTAAGTTTCTTTTTTCGAAGGAGGAGTAAAAAACCAAGCAACATTGATTTCTCCAATGTGAGTCCTTCCCTTCCCACAGCCTACAGTTTTTCATTAACTGCTCCAGCACGGGTCCCTGCAGGGTGACAGCCTGCTTTGTATGGTGTTCCACTACAGGCTGACATGGAATCTCTACTTTGACACATGGAGCACCTTCTTCTCCTTCTTTGTGTATAATATGTAAGTTTTGTCAAAACTAACTGCAAATTATGGGAGAAAAAAAAAAAGATGACAATAACCTAGAATTCTATCACTTTTGAGGTTTTTGGTTCACTTGGAAGTATCTCACCACCCTAAAGGACTCAATTCAGGAATCCCAAGCCCCTACAAAAGTGATAGACATGTACCCGATACATTTGCACCTCTTTGAAGAATCAACAATATATGTATTCCTTGTTTCTGTCTTCCCAGCTCATATTCACACGAGTCAATATTCATACTTTAGAAATGAAACACAAGAGGGAAACCTATAGATATGTGTCTTAGATATCTAATCTATACTGTTAAAAGTATTTTGTATTTTTCTTTTCTACTTGTGACTATGTACTTCTTAGAGCCACAAAGTAAGATCATATTTCCTGGTAATAATAACAATATAACTCCTCACTAAACAACCAAACATTTCTAATTCTTTTGAAAGAGTAAGATTCATTCAAATTAATAGAAGCCCTGAAGAAAAAGTCAAAATATACAGCATCACTAAATGAACCCAAAGGAAAAAAAATGTAATCAGGCCTACATTTTACCTAAAATAAAAATTTTATCTTTAGTAGCAAAGGAAACATGATAATATAGTTTATGATAGTCAAACAAGCAATTAACTTGACTCGGGATAGCCATATTCAAGATACAAAAAGATTTTTGTGCAGTCTGTTTTAAATCACTGTCATGCAAAATGTCAAGCCCAAGAAAATATTCTAGCAGATTAGAGAAACAGCAAATATTGCAGTTTTCAAATACCATCCTGAAAGTTTTATATACTCTGAATTTGGAATATAAAGTCTTACCTGAATAATTGAAATCTATTTTATAAAAATAAGAACTTAATAAAGCTATTGCTGAGAATAGCCCTTTTGGAATAAAGTGAGATTTATACAAACTGCTAAAATAATTTCAAAGGATACTGTTAATTTTCTGAATGTACTGGAATACATACAATATTTGCAAGGGGAATCTAGTTAGGATGAAATATAATTTGATTACTGTTTTAATCTTACTTATCTCAATCAAGGATGTATTAACACATCCTTTCATTTGCATTTCAGGCACTAGTTTCATATGCAATTTCTCATAATGAATGATGACATACTGAGAGTAAGAGAGTATAGCTTTGATGCATTCTTACCTATTGTCATATTCACAATAAGCAAAAACTTGTTTTTTGCATACACTGAGAACAGAGGTCTAAAATATCTCTAGAGTATATTTTACAAGA
Source organism: Empidonax traillii (assembly GCF_003031625.1). NCBI lineage: Eukaryota > Metazoa > Chordata > Aves > Passeriformes > Tyrannidae > Empidonax > Empidonax traillii. The sequence continues at coordinate 651,417 of NW_020955281.1, forward strand.
GTTTCTTCTCAATGATTCAAATGCCTGTTTGCTTGTTCCTTTCTTGTTAAAAATCCGTAACATTTTTCTATCACTCTCTCTAATGTTGTAGTGTTTGGTGTTGATTAAGTAACTTCTCAGGATTTTAGAGTTATGACTAGTTTTATTAGTTTTATAGAGATTCATATTTTTCTTTTAGGACAAGTAAGGCTAGAAAAAATATTAGAAAATTTATTAGTTGTTTTCAGTGAGAAAAATGGTAAAGTCAGAACTGGTGCATTAAATGCAAATATTTAAATAAATATGGTTTGGAATATGCATGATCTTTTCATTAGTAGTGAAAGGTCACAGGCTATTTATTTACCTGACATAGTATCAGGATCTGTCTTGTCCTAGTCTGATTTTATTTTCTTTTTAGCAGCTCACATTCCACCACAAAGAATTCTGTTCTTTGCTATCTTCTTGTTACCCAAGCCCCATGCAGTTCAATGCAAGTAAGACTAGCACTGGTGAATTTGGGACCAAGTGAGCATAACAGAAGGGAAGAAAGTTAGATGCTGGGAAGTTCATGTTTAACAATTTTGATGGTATTAGTAGTGCATGTTTCTATTAAAACTAGAAAATTTCAGATAGGAGTGCAAGTAACATTGTAACTAAACTACTGATTTTGTTGTAGATTTGATTGCTATAGTATTAGTTGGACTAACAATAAATTTTTATTGCTTCCTTTTGCCCAAACAGTATTCTGAGTGTAGTTTCAGACTGATCCAAAATGGGGAGGGGGTAGGAGTCAATTACCATAGAATCATAGACTCATGGAATACACTCATTTGGAAGGTACCCACAAGGATCATTGAGTCCAATTCCCTGCACAGGACAACCACAAAAATCACACCATATTTCTGAGAGCATTTTGTTTTTGAATTCTGACACATTTGGTACCATGGCCACTTCCCTAAGGACTATTCCAGTGCCTGACGACCCTTTGGGTGAAGAAACTTTTCCCAGTTTTCAATCTAAATTTCTCCTGACACATAGCTTTTGAAAGGAGAATGGACTTGGGATTCTAAATGTTACTTTCTTAGACATCCAGAGTCATGCTTCTATTTCACGAGAAGGTAAGTGGGGGAAGAGTAAAAATGTTTGTTTGTTGGCAACAGAAACTTACCTGTGGGTGTCAGGGGAAAATCAAGATGCTCGTTCAAGAGGGTAAATACCCCAGCTACTGTACTTCCTGTACTGCCTGTCTGTCACAAACATGACTGCATAGTTTCTGCTCTGCTTTTCCTTTAAGACTCTCTTAGGCTTCAAGTAGTTCAACCTGATGAGTTCTCCTTACTCCAAAATATGCTTATATAGGTGGGTGTGTCTTGATTCAGTCAGAGTCAAACAGTGAGGGAGATGTTTATGTACATATATGTATATATGTATATATATACTAGCTCCTGAAAGAGAGAAAAAGAACAAGGGCTGCTTTGTGAGTAGATGCATGGGTTAGGTAACATGCCTTGTGCAGGTTATCTGATGTGGACAAAGGTTTTGAGAAAAATGTAGCAAATAATGCAAAGGGAGCTAGATAGCCCTTATTATACTCTTTGTCTTCTCTGTTTGTTAATAAGGTGTAGAAGTTATTGATTAATGAAATGAGTCAGTTAGGACCTTATGAAAATTATAGTTTTCCAGGCTGTATGTTATTAAAATGCTTCAATGACAGAAAACAAAAAACCCTCCAAACTAAACCAAATTAACAAAAAAACCCCAAACAAATAAACAAACAAACTCCTACCTTTTTTTTAGTTTAAAGGAATTATCCCTGTCCTACAGCAACAGGTGCTACTAAAAAGTCTATACCCCTCTTTTTTATAAATTCCCTTTAAGTATTGGAGGGCCACAATAGTGTAACTCAACCCTATTCGAGTTCCTATATTTGATTCACAGGACTTTCTGAACCTTCTCTCTGTACACTGCATATTCCATACCTTTGGTACAGAATTAGAATTCTACTCTGGAACTAAAAACAATATAAGATGTGCAACACATTTTCTAGCAATGAAACTTCTGTGTTATTTGCTGTATTAGCAAAGTCTAACATGCAACTCATAAGGCCTTATGTGATTTTAGTGTTTTGGAGAAAGGTTAATTAAGGAATTGTAATGTAAGTAGTGAAAATAAATTAATTTAAATCCTACTAATTCAAATTAACTTTCTTAGAGGACGAACAAAAATAGTTCTGGGGTATTTCTAGTGTGATATTTAGGGATGGAAGTTTTGGCAAGTTAAAACAAGGCAGTGACAACAATAATATGCAAGATGGTATTTAATTTTTAGACACAAAGGACTTCCTACCTACTCCATTTCTATTATATTTTAATTAGTTCCTAATATCCAAGCATTCTTCCTTTAGGTCAGTGACTTAACTTTCCTTAAAATGATATTCATTAGGCCAAGGTCTTAGAGAAATATAAATATATTAAAAGTCTGTAAGTTTGAAAGGAAATGTTTTTACATTTACAGGGTTAAGAGAGTTATGTGTACTGGTTTTGCCTGTGATAAATTTAATTTTGTTCATAGTAGTTGGTATGGGAATATGATTTGCATTTGTGCCAGAAACTGTGGGTAACTCAGAGATGCCCTCGCTATTGCTGAGCAGCACTTACACAGAGTTGAGACGTCCTCTGCCTCTCACTCTATCCCACCAGGGAGGAGGCTGGGGGTGCACAAGAAGTTGGGACAGGGAATAGCTGGAACAGCTGATCCCAGTTGACCGAAGGATATACCAGGCCACCTGGTGTCATGCTCAACATATAAAGCTGGGGGAAGAAGAAGAAGAAAGGGGCTGGGCAATATTCAGTGTGATGGTGTTTGTTTTCCCAAGTCACCATTATATATGTTGGAGTCTTGCTTTCCTGGGGATGGCTGAACGCCTCCTTGCCACTAGGAAGTGGGAAATAAATTCCTTGGTTTGCTTTCCTTTGTACATGCAGCTTTTGTTTTACCTGTTAAACTGCCTCTCTCTCAAACTAGTTTTCTCACTTTTACCCTTCCAATTCTCTTCCTCATCTCACCAGGTGAAAGTGAGTGAGAGGTGCTGTGAGGCTTAGTTGACAGCTGGAGTTAAACCATGGCATTATGTGAAACATTTTGCATCATGGTCTTAAAAGTAGGCTTGGTCTATTTCTTTACTTTTGACATGTGTAAGGTGACAGGGCTTTAGAATTACCTTAGAGAACTACCCAGAACACAATGGTATTATCAAATTCCTGAAAGTAATAGAGATTCTTCTCTCTTCAAATGGTTCTTTATTTCTCTGGCACATTAGTCCAGGTCTGATTTGATCCCATAAGCTCCCTGAGGGCATGATGGTGTCAGTTTTTTGTTTGGTTGGTTTTATTTAAACTATTCGTTAAGAATAAATAATGTATAACAAAAAAAAAATGTTCTTGATTGCAGTTTTGTAGCTTGTTGTCAAGGTTATTTGCCATAAACAGAACAAGCTGGTGTGAAAGGTGTACAGTTTCAAAGCTTACTGAAATAGTGATGGAAACCTTGGAAAACTTGATGAGGCCAAATTTACAGTTGACACCAAACTGCAGGGACCTCTTGGTACAAAACAGGTGGCAAGAAAAACAATTGTTAATTCATATTTCCAACTCTGAAAGTAGTCTTTGAACAAAATCTATCATATATGAATTTTTTTATTGAACCTAAGAAGCAGTTTATATATTTTCTACAATCTCGGGAAGGCTGTTTAGTAAAACATAAGTATTTTTAAAAGCATAAAAAAATACAAAGCCAAAAAAAAAATTCATTATAGAAAGAATAAAAACTGAAAGAGAAATATAATATGACTCGCAATTTTATAATTTTTTTTTTTCCAGCTACGTTCCTTTGTAGTTTTTTGATCCCTCGTGGTAGGGGTCTCCTTTTTTTTTTAGTATTTTTTTGTTGATTTTTCCTTTTCCTTTATTCCATTACTGTTCACTGGAGCAAAAAAGCCACTGAAGTAAAACGAAAGATCTATTGATATCTTTTTGAACTCATATTGTTTTCTCTATCCCTAGTTTAGAAATAAGAAAATATTAGAGAATTTTAGAAATGATTGAGAAATAGAAATCAAAGGTTTAGCTTTATTCTTGACTCTTACAGTGTGCATATCTTCGGTACAATTGGATAAATATAGGACTAGAAAAGTTAGACATATAAAGGTACAACTTTCTAATACTGTGCTCACAGGCTCACCAGATAGGTTGGTTAATTACAAAATTTAATTATAGTCTCCATCTTCCATTTTATTCCTTGAGACTTAAGTGACATTACATGAGCTCATCCATCATGTCATTCTTGTTCATCCTCCTTCCTGGGTTTTGTATATGAGATGAAATATCACTTAAAAAAATAAGAAAGGAAATTAAAAAATCTTTGACTAGATAGGTTTTATGCACAAGTAGAAAATCTGAGCAACTAGGACAGTGATAAACATCAGGAAAGAGTGCAAGATAAACAAGAAAACTGAAATGATTCTCACAATTGATCTAGGCAGTCACTTATGAAAGGCAAAACCTTCTGAATAATGATGATGATAACTGAAAAAGCTTAGGTGCAGAAGGTGCAGAATCTCCACAAAATATAGTTATATGAATTCATAAATATTAAGATACCATCACCTTACAATTAAAATAGTAGCTAGAAAACTTTTTTCATTTTTGACTTGAAACATAATTTATAAGTAGTCGAAGTAATAGCTGAACAAAGAGTAATTGTCATGTCGACATTAAAACTGAATAAGAGAAAGCCCAAAAGATTAGAATATTTGCTAAAAAATCATTACTGTCTAAATGGTGAAACTTTTTAATTCTAATTTGAATCATTCCCATGTGTATAGAAGCTTGTGTTCATAGTGGTAAAGGTAAATAGTCTGAACTTTATCCTTCGATCTAGTGGGGTAGTGAAGACAGATAGATTGCAGGAAATTAATCCCTGGAGATATTAAAAACAAAATCTTAAGCATCTTGATGAAAATCACAAAGTTGATGCTACTTGAGTGAATAGTTGGAACAGATGACTTCCAGAGGTTCCTTCCAACATTAATTATCATATTTCTATGACAACTGACACAACTATTTTTTATATATGCAGAATTCAGTAAAAATGTAAAGAATATGTTTAAAATATTAAGGAACTCCAAACACATATGCTTCCATTGTGCTTTAACTCTTTTTAGGGCTCTATTTAGAATGTCATTTATGACAGTGCAAAGACTGTCAGCATTTATGTATGGCAGTATTTTTAGACTGCAGAATTAACACCAAACATAATGGTACAGTATTGCACAAAGCAGTAATGCTAGCTCATGTCCTAGAAACTAGCTTATGAAGTGCTACGCACAGAAAAATTGATCTTCACTGCTTTGCTATATCTATCCTGTTTCTGGTTGTAGAATTATTTCAGATCACAGCTAATTCAGTGTATGTCACACTTTCATGAATGGTAGACACACCTCTTATGTATCTCAGCCTTTTTTGCTCAGGAAACAAGACAACTTTAACCAGCTTTGAATTCCTAATGACAATAAGAATTTGTATTTAATTTAATAACAATAAGTAAAACAATACAGAAGACAATACAATTGCTGATATTACAATAAAATGAATGATTGAAAGTTTTGCCATTGAATTTACTAGAATCATGCTTTTAAAAAAATTGAAATTAATAAAGGAGAACATGAGAAGGAAAAGGAAATGCAACACCTATGCAAAGAAGTCTCTAATTTTTTTAAACTATTTTTAAATTGTATTTTTTATTAAAATTATATTTTAGCTTGACAGTATCTCAACTCACTTCCTCTCTATGTATGAGAAAAAAGTCTCATCTCAAAATTGCTAATAATTACCAAACTTTTATTTCACCCTTCTAACATAACCCAAAATTGAATCCTTAAACAGCTCAGCAACACAAGAGAATTTTTGAGCACTGTTTTGATATTTTCTAGGTGGCCTCACTTCATAGATTTCACAGTTTCCTTCTGTTTACCAGATTTTTCTACTGGACTGTATGTGTAAAAATGCAGTGTAATAAGATAAGACATGCCCTCTCCTATAAAATTCTCTACAGCTATGGAATGGAGATACAAAACATCTTAGAAAATTATTATATATATCTGAGCAAGAGTTCTCAGAAGCATTTCTATTTGAAATATTTACTTTTAAATGAAAACTTTATGTGTACAATTTTGAAGTGAATCCAGAAAGAAGAAAAAGGATAAAAAAAGTAAATCAAATGGCAAGCACCTGAAATTTGTCACTGTATTGTCGTAGAAGAATCTCTAATCCCCATTTACCATCAGTGTTTTTTTCTATTAGTCTCAATGTAATAATCTTATTGTTTCTAAAAATTAAGTAATAAACTCTGAAAGTAATATAAATGGTATCAGTTTTTATATTGTTTATCCTACTTCATTGTTAATGTGACATCTTGGAATGGAAAAATTTCTTTAAGCAAAAAAATACACTCAAGATTTTAATTTTTCTTGTAATTTGGTATTACATGTATTTGGAATTTAACCTTAGACTCAAAAGTGTAATGTGGTACAATATATTTCCCTAAACACTTTAGTGTATTATATTGCCCCATACTCAGTAATATATTCTCTCTAGATGTACTGTTCAGTATCTGTTTGTGACAAGCAGGATGCAGAGTTTGTCTGTATCAGAATTGGTAGACAACATGTATGCTTTAGTTTTATTACAATAGCAACACAAGTTAATATTGTTCACCTAAATTTACAGCATTTCATTGTAGAACTATATAAAACATTTATTATAAAATCTTTATTTGTACCTTGCTGTATTGCGAGAAATTATCTTTTTCTTTGATTACATAATTCTTATGGTGACATTTAAAGCAAAGCTCAATACTTGGAAAGAAGAGAACACCTTTTAAAAATTTTACGCTGCATTATTTTTCTTTTCTTCAATGGATGCACAAGTTTTTCATTATGCTAGGACTGTGTATAAATTGTTACGCAATATAAAATTTGTCAAGTGGTGCAAGATAAAACTTACACATTTGAAATCATATCACAGTAATTCAGCATAATTTACACACTTTTTCAGAAACCTCTCTGTAATAATTTCCATCAGCCCACCACCTGAACCTAAGTAAACACAGGAAACCTTACTAACATGGTTTATGCCTAGGATGGATTGTAGTAGGTGATGCAGTCATGTGCATATCTGTAACCTGATTTATGTGGGTCTCCTCTCTGCCAGTGTGTCAATGGGCCAATGAGTGGGAAGTAGCTTGTACCCATTATGTCAAATTTTCTTCTCTAAGACAGTGCCAACTGCATCCTTATGATGCCTGAAAATGTCACTTGTTATAGATGCTCACTAGCATCAGCAGCTGGTCTAACAAACTAACATCTTAGGGAAATGCGTTGTAGAAAGTCCCATTCTTGGGAGATCACCATGTGATAAAAATTCATCAAACCTCTTCCCTAAATCTCCTGCACTGGTGCAATCAACTCTTGGGGGGTGGGGAGGAAATTAGTATCTGAGAAATGTCATAACGTACTGCAGAATTCAGATGACTCAGAAAAAGTCAAAAGTACTTTGGTATTTCCTTAAACTCCTGACACAAGTAAAGAAGAAATTAAACAAAACCAAACCAGTCTTTCTACTGTTACAAAAAATCCAAATCTACCTCAAAAATGCTAAGCCCTCAAAGGACACCGTTAGCTACTGAACTCTTGGAGAAACTATGGTTTCCTTTACTGATACCTTGGTTGGCATGAAGAAATAGTTACCTATTTCAAAAATTTTCTGAAACGCTTGGTGGTGGTTCTGGTAATTGGTTAGAACACCACTCTGAGTACTCTTCAAAATGACTAGTATGTACATGACACCTGATAGGATTTTGAAATGAGTAAAAGACGATTTTTAGGACTTTAAATCAAAGTCTTGTAGAGTCAATGGCAGGTATATATGCATTCCTAATTAAATAATGCATTGCATGATTTATTTCACTTATATAAACTATGGATCACCTTGTGTTTTCTTGAATGTTCAGTTTCTTTTCTATTTTATGTTTTTAAAATATATTACATTTTTCCCAAAATAGAATTAAAGAGCAAGACTAAAAGTAAGCAGTGACCAAAAAAAAAAAACCGTACGAAAACATTCTTTTCCAATCTACACATGTGGAACTGAAGGCATTTTTGTGAATTTCATTTCCATTTGTCTCATTTTGTATTCATTCAGAAAACAATATCTTTTGGATTTGTTGCATACTTTCAGAATTACGGTCTAACTTATTTAGTGCCATCTCCAGTTATGGTTGACTTACAGAACTGAGGGATAGGGAAACAAAAAATATTACTGCTGTCACACAGCAAAACACAAGAATAATGTAAAATATAAAGAAAATGTCATTTAAATGCAATGTTTTGAAAGGAAAGAAGGTGATTGATAGCAGTTGTAAACTCTACAAGGCAGGCAAACAGTTGGGAATTTACCAGCAGTTCTGCAATTAATTAGCATACAAATATCAGTATTTCCCTGTGTGGAACATGTGGTATAGATTGATGCATACATTTTATAAGTCACAAAAGATAATTCAAAGTCTTCTTTACATTTGGTCCTGGGTTATCTGTGCATTTAACATAATGCAACTTTTTAATTAAATACACTAACTACAAATTTGTGAAATTATTATAGTACAACATATATTTGATATAGCTATTTTCAATATGAAATTATTAGTGTCTTTATTTTTTTAATATGTTAAAATGGACTGAAGATGCTCAGAAACTAACAGGATTAACACCCTTGGAAGTGTGTACGTATATTAATGAGGTTATCATTTACTATCTGTATACGTAAGAAATACTCAAAATAACATATTATTTACTAAGGAGAAATCTTATTTTGAACAGCTTTCCTTCTGTACAGCACTACTGATTAATGTTAGTGTTTGTATATAAATTAAGGCTAGTGTTTGCATATAGATCTGAACATTGCACTATGACATGTATCCTCTATAAGAATCAGATACTGTTTCTAGTTTTTAATTATTCCTTAGTGTTTGGGGTTTATTTTTAAGATTCAAAATCAAAACAAACTGGAAAACAGCAACAACAAAACAAGCTAACAAAAACAATACAAACCCTCCAAAACCAAAAGATTTCTTTTTAAAAAGTGCACATCCAAAGTTTTAAGATACCTCTACATATAAATTTCTCACAGTTTAATGAAGGGTATAATGTTTAATTGTATGAGGTAGAGAATCTTAGAATGTTTATACATCAGGTCAGACCAAAGGTGGGTCTTGTTCAATATCTTGCTTTCAAGGGTAGCAGTATACAAAGGTATGGAGAACATGAAGACAAAAGCAATTCTTCAAGATACATCTGCTAGTCAGAAAGAGGGAATGCTATTAAATGATGAACATGTGACCATCTAAATGCTACGACTTGGGACCCTTCTCATATATTGAATTCCACTGAAATATTGATAAGCAAATAGCCATAACTTTTAAGTGTATAGTTAACAAATAGTTAATTCAGGCATGAGACCTTCATGAGTTTTTTTCTGGCATACATTTATAGAGTTCAACAAAGATACTGTTTAATGATGATAATTATACCGTTATATTGCTAGAAGCGAGAATAAACAGTCTTTTCAATGAGTTAAAAAGATATAATGAGAGATCTTAATTAAATACTCCTACAGTTTTCTCAAATCTACTCTAAATACCTTCTGGATTTTCTTGGAACAGTGATAACTTGTTCTTCTTTCTATTTAACAAGTTTAAATTTGTGCTATGCATCTTTCTCTAATGTGCTCAAGTTAAGGTCGCCTATGTTGACCTTCGTGTCTTTTATATGAGGCTTCTCAAGAAGGATGAAAGCATAATTTAATTTGTAATCTTTTGCTTTACAGTATAAATATTGTATCTTGTTAACCAACCAAACAAAACAAAACACTGTGAATTGCACAGCAATTCAAAATACTTTGTGTTTACCTTGTTGTGATCAGCTTATTCTAGCTCAGTGATAAGCTGCTGAGAAAAGGGATGCAGCTCATCATCTTCACATTTTTGTATGTGTGTATCTGTGTTTGGGAAGAGATATCTGAAGTGCCAGAGGGAGAAAACTGGAAATTAAAGAGATTGCCATGCAGCTTTGAAGACCTTCAAAAGAGCAGAGTGTCTACCATCTGACAACAGACCAAAGATAAACCTAAGAGGTAACAAAAGAAACTTTCCTACAAACCAAGAAAGTGAAATCTATGAAGTTCATTCAGCCCAGCAAGCTACTGAAAATAATGAGAAGAAGAGGGAGAGAGGGAGGGTGTGAGGAAATAGGGGGAAATATTCTTAAAAAACATTTTAAGAGTATAAAATACTGTCAGCTTAAATTATCTGTAGTTTGTTACTCTTGTTAGTGACAGTCTACAGCTACTTTTGAAATCAATGTAGATGAAAAGGAGTTGACATACACAGCAAAAATCTTATTATGGAGGATATAATCATCACACTGTACATATCTCAAGGTGTTTTATTTCAGAGTAACTTCAGTTTGGTCATATGTACTGAATGCATATTTTCAACTGAAGATGAGTTTTTACTTTTTGCTCTTTTTACTCCTGTACAGAGCAGAAAACTCTGTGAGTAATCTTCGTCCCTTTGAGTCCATTTGATCATCATCTGAGGACCTATGTTACTATTTGCATGCTATATAAACTGCTCTGGGACTGATGCATGAAGAGCATTATCAAGGTCTAAGAAGAGTTGCAAGTGACAGCGTATCACTGCAATTGTAATATGAAGCATGTATATACTCCTACTAATACTGTGATTTTTCCTACAGATTTCCCATTATTGTCTCAGAAGTTCAATATTTATTTCTATATATATGTGTGTGTATGTATAAATAATTTTTTTTGGCATATAATCCATATAGTTGATAGTCTGCATTCCCTTCCTCTGGCTGAGACAATTGTCTTCATACCAGCTTGTATGGTGCTGTGTTTTAGATTTATGACTGAAACAATTGGTAAAACAATTGTTCTAGCTATTACTGAGCAGTGCTTGCAAAGCATCAAGGCCTTCTTTGTTTCTCAGCCTTCTCTACCCTGAGCAAGTAGAATAGGGACAGGCAAAAATTTGGGAGGGGACACAGACAGGAGAGCTGAACCCAATGGATCAAAAGGATATTCTATACTGTATTACGTTATGCTCAGCAATAAAATTAGGGCTAATTTCTCTGAAGGAGTCAGTTCAAAGAATCTCTGAGCATTCATCTGTAGGAGGTGGTGAGTCATTGCCTTTCCATCACTTGCTTGCTTGTGAGGGGTTGTGAAGTGTGGTGGGTTTTTTGGTTGGTTGGTTGGTTGTGTTTTTTCGCTTCAGTTATTAAAATGAGATTGTTCTGACTCACAAGATTTTGTTATTTTTCTCTTCTGAATCTTTCCTCCATTCCTCTGTGAGGGACGAGCAAGCAATTGGTGGATGCTTAGTTGCTGGCTGGGGTCTGTCCACTACACCTCAAAATTCCCAGTTTAACAAGTCATGGCACAGCCAACACAGAAGCAAATAAATTAATGAAGTGCTATTGAGATAAAAGAAATGAGGCTACAGATAACATTAGTCAGTTCTGGGGAAAGAAACAATATTTTGTGCAGAACTTGAACACAGGAGTCTTCTGAGGGAAGGAGTTCTTACACTCTTTTCATATTAACAACAAAGGAATATAATTCAGATGTTGACTCACAGGATATTTATTTCATTAATATGAAATAATTTGTCATTTATATGCTTGAAAAGACATTGAATGAAAAACTGATATTTATTTTGGACTGTAACTCCTGAGTTTTTTCCATCTATATCATAAGGTGCGGCAACCATTAGAGGCTGATCCAAAAGTCTGATGATGAGAAAGTTATGCAGGATTGAGAGAGTAATGAAGGTCACAGTAGATTCTTAGTCTTCAATCCCTAAAGGAAGTAAATGGAATCAGGGAAACTTTTACCAAGGTCTAGAACACTCATTACAATTCACATAGAGGTAGGAGTTTTAGAACATAGAAAACAGCATATGTGTATTCTCTAATGTAGATAAAAAAATGCATTTAGGATTTTTTCCTCATTAAGTTCCAGGTTTAGAGATTTAAATTAATTAATTTATTCATTTCTATCTATAATGTAGTGAACTAATTGTGCTTTTCTTCACTGTAAGAAATTATATTTCTGGAAAATTGGAACATACATCATTATTCTTCTCTTCTGCAGACTTTCAGAAAAGTTGTTTTTTTTTTTTCCAGATTAAAAGGGAACACTACAAACCTTTAAATCATCAACCATTATCAGGATTGTTTGTTCTGTCAGGAGTCCTCCTCCCTGCAGAGCATTTTCACAAAGATTTTCAGTGAATATGCTCAAAATACAACTTGAGGTCTAAGAGGCTCAGTTTCTATGAAGACTGCTGTTAGGGTAGAAAAAAGGATGACAGATAAAATTTCACTGATTTAGAATTTCTGTAAACACTAACTTCAACATGATATTCTATTCATTTTAAATTTTGAGATTCAATTTATTCTTACTTTATCATCCTATCTGCAAATATTTAGTTCATGAGAAATTTACATTTAAAGACAGAATGTGTCTAATCTTGAAAATAAATGGCACTGATCTGTAAGCTAATGACATATGGTAGTTCTGAGTTTATAGATTTTAAGAGAGTTGTTCTGAAGTAATGCAATAGGTAATTAAGAAAATTAAATAGCTATGTGCACATTGTACAGCATTTCTTGGATTGGATTAGATTTCATCCAATGAAATACTAATATTGAAAGCAAACAATAAGTGATAATACAAATGTTTATATACAGTTTAAACAACAGATGCTACTTTCAGAGAAATATTGAAAATTAAGCTGCCTAGTTTCTCACACGATGATATGGTTTGATCTGTTGAAGTGAAACGGAAAACTCATAAAGAGAGTTTAAAACAGAATTAGAGCTGGTATCAGTTTTTGATTTCAGCATGAACAAATATGTATACTTTTGAAATAAAGAGCTATAGAGATATAGCACATTTTTTTCAGGTACACTGTTTATTTTTATTTATTCGTTTGCTTTTCCCCCATAAATTGATACTCTAGAGAGTGAAAAAAAATGAAGTGAAATGCAAAATTTGAGCTACTTTTTCTTCAATTTGAAGTTTAACAATGACAAGTACAAAGGTCTACCTCTGGGACAAAATAAGCCAAATAAACTAAAGAACCCAGTACAGGCTAGGATCTATGTGTCTGAGGAGTAGTCATGCTGCAAGGGACCTGGAGATCCTGGTAGAAAACAAGCTGAACACGAGCCAGCAGTGCAAGAAAAGTAAATTTGGATCCTGGTCTTCATCTGAAGGGGCATTTCTAGTGGAGATAAAGGCATTGGAAGTAGGGAGTTGGAACTAGATGCTCTTGAAAGTCTCTTCCAAGCCAAGCCATTTCGTGATTATCATCCTAATCTATTCAACTTTTTTCAGGTCACACCTGGAGTACTGTGTTCGGTTTTGATCCCCATAAAAGAAGAAAGATATGTACAGAGTGCCGAAGCCCAGGAGGATGATCAAAGTACTGGAGAAGCTGCCTATAAGGTAATACTAAAGAAGTTAGGTCTTTTCTCCCTGGAGAAGAGGAGATTCAGGAGGGACTTCATTAAAATATTCCTGTAAAGGTGACTACACACGTGATGGAGACTCTCTCTTCACAAAGACTCACATGACTTTGTCTCTCATTCGGGTGTATAGCTGATAGAAACTTATGTCCAAACTCATGTCCTCCCCCACAAACAGATTTCTTTTAATTTGCATCTATTTCAACTTAATGAGATTTCAAACATGCAATATCAGGAAATGTTTTTATGTTCTTCCACTTTTCTGACCAAATTTGTCTTCTTTTTATACTTGTTAATTGAATCTCATCACAAATTTAGAATTATTTTGAATCTTTGCAATGAAACATACATGTTGGTATGGAGTGACCAAGTCTTGAACCTCTAAGACAGTAGATAAGCTGGAAATCAATCTGCTGAAATAAAACATTGATTTATTAGTGTAATGTGTTGAACATATTTTTTCTCCATGCTATATATTTTCAAATATTTATGAAGTCTGTGTCTTTTCTCTTGATTCAAACGTCACAGGCTTATTAGTGTGGTGAAAATCTGATCTTAGATGAGAATGTAAAGAACTTTAAATCTCTTGCTTATACAAAACCCCAGTGAAGATTTGTGTTAGCGTCCCTCCAAATCTTCCAGACTTTGCAAAACCTTAATCTACAGTATTCAAGAACTTAAAAGTTTTCTTTGTTAATGAATAACTTTAATTTTAATTTTGTCTCTTCAAAAATAAGTAAAATTTAAAAATGATTGAAAGGTCCTTCATAGGAAAAATTAAGAAAATCTCAGCTAAGGACAATACTTTGGAAATTCCTGTTAATGACTGTTAATTGTTTGGGGGTTTTAATGTTCTGTAGGAAAATATTTTCTAGAATACTTACTTACTGTCAACAATCTTACTTTTGGCAGTTTTCTTCCACTCAAATATGAATCTGTATTCATACTGTTCCTTCTATTAAGCTTTTGTAAACCTCAACTTCATGCCCACTGATCCTTTTTCACTCCATGGAAATGAATCACTTTCCTTAGTATGCAGATCAGCTCATCAGTTGAAAGTCTTACATCATCTTTTTAATCTTTTATTTCTGAACTTTATACTTTCTTCTCTGTTCTTCATTAAAAAAAAAAAAAAGAAAAAATATTAAAAATATTCCTAATAAATTACAATGAATACCTCTGAAGATGAACCAGACTATCAAGTAAAAACTACATTCTGTTCTCAGGGAAATGAATATGAATTTGATAACTGCCTCCAGTGGCAGCAGAATTCTTCTCTGTTTTCTTTAGAAAATTACATACATGCAATAATAGTTTTCTGTTGGTTCATCATAGCTGCTGGTTTTTAGTATGACTATTTGATATTACTTACCATAGTGAATAGTGCAAAAATTGAGTCAGCATTAACTATTTCAACAGTGATAAGTGTCTGGCATGTATAAATATAACAAAAGTAGATAGTTTTTTTTGGTAAAAACTGTGTCTTTTAGCTGTGCCTTTTCATGAATGCCTCTCTCCAAACCAGTCAGACTCAGTACTTCCAGTTGGAACACAACACTGGCAAAAGTAAATTTCTGTTGAAGTGGAAATGTCTCCTATTTTCTCTTCTTGAAGTGAGGTAATGAAATATTTAAACTTTTGCAATCTCTAAATGTGTAACTTTGGGAGAATGCAGTTAAAGGGACTTGAACATTGTAACTATGTGGAGAGAAATCACACCCTATTAGGTATGGCACTGCTTAAGTAAAAGGTTTGCACAGAAATCTACATTTCGCTCACTTTCCAGTGCAGGATCTCTTTCTTCAGTCAGACAGCTCCCAGTGACTTCTTGGGTTGACAAATCCTTCAAAACTCTCTCTGGATCCCTGTAGGACCTGTCTGTGAGTCTGTTGCAAGCTGACTCTACATCCATTCATCTGCCACTCTATTCCTGTTATAGGCATCTCCTTTCTATGTCACAGTGTTTCCTCACTGCGTCATTTAAAAGCTTCTTTAAACGTATCAGTGAAGGTCTAGTACCTTTTAATGTTTCGAGGGATGCTCCTAATCTGATGTGTATTACTCAAGGTGACCCCCTACTGCCCAGCTTTACCCTTGTTGGGGTCAACCCATTAGAAGAACTGGAATAAACAGGTTTAATAGCTTTGCCATCCATCACACTGTGTATCAATTCTCATTCTCAGAAGAGGGCATTAAGCTGCACTAAGCTGTGTTGCAATTACTCTCTCATGAAACAGCTAATTTGCTTTTTATTTCTGGAACAATTCTTTTACAGCTAGTTCAGTTTTCAGTGTAGACATGTGCAAGGCACACAAACACTACTGGGGTTTCTTTTGGAAGATTTATATTATCCAAAAGGGTGCCTATCTGTCCCACTTTTAAACTTAACCTTCACAGAATAATAAAAAATGAAAAGTGTGTTAGCAGAACTTTACTGTGAATGGAGTGCTTGCCTTAGGCAGAACTGACCTTTTATTCACACACACACACACCCCTCCATACCCCACCATAAACTATGTAAATTTTAAGATATATTCAGTGGTCTTACAGTATAGTACTATTTTTGTCTGCCTTTCATGTGTTTTGTCTGGTATTCTCAGAAAATGGGACTTAAACTATCACAGTATGTTTCTCTTTCTCTCACTGGTTTTATTGCCGAATTCATGTTCCAGTTGAAACCAATATTTTACGTATCTTAAATACAGACTACATTTTCTTCCATTTAATTGAAAATCTTCTTCCAGGTAGGAGTGTAAGAGTCCTCCTACCTGTGTTTGGAGAGAGAAATGTTCCACAATGACACACCTTCAACATCAGAAAATCTAACCATGAAATGTAACTGTGTCCTAGTTTACTGAGAGACATTATTCATGCATCACTATTTTAGTTTATCACAGAGGTATTTCCAAACTGCATATTGAAAATATTAGAAGTCTGAGTTAACACAAATTAAATTATGCTTAATTTTCATAATATACCTAAATTTTCTACATCACAATAATGCTACAGTTATTTTTTATGAGGCCCGGGTTAGTAGTGATGGGGTTGGATCAAATCAGTACCACCTTAGTGGGGACAGATTTAAATAATAGATTTACTTTGAGTGGGTCTTTCTAAGTTATTACACCAGATGCATATCCCATTTAAGATACAAAAATACTTTAGAAAAGCAAAATCACTTTGTCTAAATGGTATACAGTTTGAAGTGAAGAAATTAGGAATTTTCATTTTGAAATTATATATATTTGTGGGCTTTGGCCCTTAAGTTGCAAAAATATAATTTCATTTTCTTTTACTGTTCTTGTATAATGCTCTATTAAATGCACAGATATAGTTCTGATGAGCAAACAGCTGAGAGCAACTGATTGCTTAGTAGCTGTAATATGTTCTTCAGTGAGTTGTTCTCTGTCATTTCCGTAAATAATTGAAAAATAATTGAAAAAATATTGGTTAGAGAATTCCAAGAAAATGCCTGTGAAGGGATAGCACAACTATTTCATCTGTATGTATGCCTACTAAAAAAAATATTCAGTCAGATTAATAGATGGATATCTTGTTACCATAATCTTGGAAGCATATACTGATAAAAAACTGTATTTCTCTTACTGAAGTAAATAACAAAATGTTTCCCACTTTTGAAGAAGTAAATGATTCACATAGATCCTTATTGTTGTTTATATCTTACTAAGAAGACTATTGACATTTTTCATAAACAGAGATGTCACTTCATTACAAAATCTTATTGTCTAAATTTCACATTTATTAAGGTGTTTTTTCTAGTGGGAATATTTTTATGGAGTTCACACCAGTATTGCCTAATTATGGAGATAATTCAGACAGGCTTGAAAGCATGCAATAGGTTGACTGTCTTGGGACAAGCTGCAGAGATTGAAAATGGGGTAGAAGACAGATACTCCAAGGTAACCGTACTTTCTGCTTGCCATTTTATCCTCTTTCTGGATCATACCTGTCACCACATTTACTGTCCTTTCAAAAAAAAAAAAAAAAAAACACAGCCAAACACCAATATGGTTTGTGTGGGGTTTTTTGTTTGTTTGTTTTATTTGGGTTTTGGTGGTGGTGGTTTTGGTTTTGGGGTTTTTTTTAGGTCTTTTTTCCTGTAGGTCTAGCTCACTGTAGCACGCTCTTATTTGTAGTTATGCTATGGTTGTCTTAAAAAACCTGCCTTAGTAAACATCTTTGCTAATTGCTTCCCCTTTGCCAGATACACTGCAATTTGTACAGTTTGAGTCTCCTCGTCCACTTTTTTTTTTTGTGACAAGAATTCACTGTTTGTCATCTGCATGAATTCTTTTATCAGTATTTTGTCAAGAATGAGATACACCATTTTGAAATATTTTAAACTGAATTTTTTAAATGAGATATGGGAAACACCTGAATACTATGAGGGCTAAGTCCAGACAAAAGAAGTAAAAACCTACATATAGGGTTTTTGAAACTAGGGGAAAAAAATACTAACTGGGAGAAATTGTAAAATTCTGCTTTTCTTCTCTCATTCTATAGTTTTATCAAATGTATTAATTTCTTTTTGTATGCCATGAACCACTAAAAGCATATAGACATCAATACCTATAAATGGGGGATGTTTTCCCCAAAATGTTTAGATAAAAGTATGCCAAGATTACAAAAACCAGAATATTAATTAAAAAAATAATAAGCTGATGAAGAACTATAGGAAATTGATTTTTGCTGTATCTAACTTGGTGCCAAAATTATCCAGCAACAGCTGCAGTTCTCTGGCTTAGAACACTTAAACAAGCACATTTTTTTTCACTTAAAAGAAAATAAAAACCCTTAAGATCACACTGTAATTAGGTTAGGAAACATTGGAGGCTTAGTCTTGCCTCATGCTTATCGTCAAAATCTACCTCAAAATCTTTAAGAAAATGCCATACCTGAGCATGAAATTTTAAATATGTCACTCTGACCACAGCAACCTCTCACTCAGCACTTCACCTGATTCAATACAAAAAAGGCATTCTGAAATCTATATATTTTATTTCCAGTTTGCATGAGGATATTATCTCAAACATTCAGATTTTCAGAGCTGGCTGAGTGCTTGCCAAGCATATGTCAACTCTAATACCTTGCAAATACTCTTGATGTTGTTATTATGTTATTGCTCAGTCTAGGTCACCTTTTGGTATCTGCTCTTTGAAAATGTGTTCTTAACTTGACAAAGACCTTGCAGATGAATATCTACCTTATAAGCCTTTTTTTGCAGGGATAAATTAATCACAATTTTTTTTTTTATTTTTTAGGTAGTATCAGTCTCCTTGGAAAACTGGAGGGATTCCAACTGACACTATACATCAAGAAAGAAGCTTAGTTACACGTATGGTTTGTATACTAAAGATGCAAATGCAGTTGTTCAGGGGTTTGTTTAATGTCCATTTGTTTTTCCAAAATGTTCCAAAACATAGTCTTGAAAATTATCAGCTTAGTAGGAGTGGCAAGACTTGAACTGATTTAACAACCAGAGAGACTAATCTTCAGACTAAACATGAATAGGGATGATTTTATGAGTCAGTTTTAGGCAGAATGCCTTTGCTGTCTTTCTCCCTTAAACACAAAGGGTTGGAGCATGGGAACATATGAATAAGGTGAAATACTGTCTGGTTTCCTCCTTCACTCTGTTTCCTCCATTATTTACATCGTAATTCAGTCTGTCATTTAACAGTTACTTCTTTAGAGAGTAACTAGAGAACCATAAGTACAGGATTACATCTTACAGCCCACAGAAGAAATAAATCATACCTGATTGCTATGTAATCTCTTTCTGTGATGTCTATCTGATATCAGCCATAACAGAACCAAGATCCTAGATCAGCAGGACCATTTCTGTAATCCAGTCTGCCAGCTCCTATTCTACCAAGAGCACCATTTACTGCAATTATACCTCAGTTTTTATATAAGATTTCTGTTTTCTACTAATCATATTTATGGGATTTGTTTATATTTTTCTTAAAACCGTAACAGCATTTTTAAATTTGTTTCTTTGTTACCTTTTTTATTTTTTAATCAAGGGTTTTTTTTTTTTTATGTTGCCTTTCAGATACTGAAATTTCTGTACATAAATTCAGCCTACACTCTGAAAAGTAGAAAGTTATCATCACTCACAAAACTGCCATGGTGTCAAGTGTCACTTCCAGGCAATCTGCAAGATTTTCCAATTAAAGAGCCTTGTAGAAGCAGTTTAAGTACTGACTTGCCCTGTTCTTTTCTGAAAAGTAAATCATTTTGTTGAATAGTTTGGATAACTGATGCCCATGACCATTTCTTAGTACTTGTACCCAGCCAAATAAAGACAGTCAAGTCTTATTTAATCTTAAGGTCAGTCTAGGAAAGCAATCTCTATTAAGAGATATTGCTAGAAGTAGGAAAAGCTTTAACAGATTAGATACAAATTCGGTCCAAATATCAGAAATACAGAAAATAATACAAAACCATTGGATTAACAATCAGTAACAGTGGCTGATATTTAGAAGCAGAACTGTGAAATTAGTAATGTTTAAGCCAGTAGATTCCTGCCTCCATTAAGCATTTCTGTCAAGTGGTTATAAAGTTGTAGTTGTGCATCTGTAGGAAAATCTTACAGTAGTAACCATGTGCAATTTAAAAGAAACTTTGGCATCTTGCAAATCCTTCTTTGTCTATTACAGAGCTCAGTCAAGGGGAGATATTAAACAGTTTGAATTATTCTGTGGCAGCTATTAAATGAAAATGTCTAGCTGGAAAAAATCTTTTCAAATATCACTTCTGTGAAGAACCACCTGGCTTCAGAAGAATAAAGATTAACTCAAGATCTGGTGCAATGTGGTTAGGAAGGTAGCATGAGTGTTTACACTGACAGTTACAAATGGCTGATATTTTGCATTACAATTTTATTTCCAATGCATTTTAATTTTTTTTTTTCCTGATATGCAAGTATTCTACTCTGGATATTTTCAAAGGTCTGAGTTTTCTTGGAGAGATTCATCTGAAGCCATTTATTTTCCCCAGTGGCATTAAGGTGTTTTTAAAAAAACAAACAAATATGAAACAAAACCAAACAAACCACAAAACCCAAAGCAAACAAATAAACAAGAAAGCCACACTAACTTTATTATATTTTCAAAAGAGTTTTCTTGCTTTAAGAGCACACATGTGACATTTGGCTGATACTTTGCCAGTAAATCAAGGAAATATATTTGCTATTTCATTTTTTAAAAATCCTTTGTTCAGGTAAACTTCAATTTCTAATTCACACTTGTTCACTAAAGGTTAATTACATTTTGGCATCAAATTATCTGAAAATTTGTTCTTCACTGTTCATATTCTGACAAAACCATATGGGCTGAGTATGATTTTTTTCACCTGTAACTGCTAATCCACAAAGAAGACGTACACGATTTCCAGAACATGCAAACAACTGGTTTTTTCCTAATTTTTTTATTCAAACGTTACAGAACAAACTCCTCTAAAGTAGTATGACTGTATATTCTTTGCTTTTCTATGGGGCTCTTCAATTTATTGTTTTTAATGCAAGTTGTCTGAAGGAAACACCTGGAATACTGGGAACTGAAGTGAACGTGCACCTACCTTGCATCATCCCATAGTGATATACATCTGCATCATGTAGACAACTGGGAAAGAGCATCTAAATTAAACAGTCAGGTTCTGGGAGTGAAGTATCATTTATACTGTTTCACATATAGCTCACTGAGAACATGTTCCTTACTGTTAAGAGTAATAATTGTTTTCTACTTTGGTAGTTGTTGAGATAAAGAGAGATCTATGCTCCTGTAGTATTAAATCACTTTTGCAATTGTCCCCTCACATGTTATCAGTGTATTTTAATTTTGGTTTATATGGTATTTTCTTTACAGAAAAAAGGGGAACAAAATAGAAAACACAGACAAGTATACAAACTGAAACACGCCTACTGATGAGACAATATATTATATATTATACTATAATAGTCCAGATGTTCGTTATTCTCAAAAGCTAAAAACATCCTGCTTATTAATGTGTCATTGCTCTTTGATTCACAAAATGCTACTTTGCCTTCTAATAAATTAATCTTAAAAAATTAGAATCATACCGCATCAAAAAAATTGCTTGTAAACCTCATATATATGTTGTCATTTCTGGATATTAGAATAGAGATATGTAATTTTTAATAAAGCATTATTATTGTGCAATCTTTAAATTAAAAGGTATTTCATGTTATCTTCTACTAATTTGAATTTAAAATTAGATAACATGCTATGCATATTTAACAAAGAGAAACGTAATTAACCTCTATATGCTCAATATCTTCTTCAGCATTTCAAGCTAAACACATTCAAGATATATAATTACATGCAATTATAAAATAATTAAATAGCTTCTTTCTATTATGTATTTGATTACAAGAGAAGCCTGTGTGTTTATCAACAACTAAAGAACATGTTTATTCTTAAATGGCAATTCGTATGCTTACTACACTTTGAAATAAAAGAGATATTAACTTAATAGAAAAACATCTCTTCAGGCTAATAATAAAAATAGATAAGATAAAAACAATACAAAAGAATATTGTGAATTCTAAATTTAAATGACCTTTGAAATTTTTTTTTTTAAACAACAGAAAGATAGCTAGAGAAAATATATACATTACCATTTGTGAATGTTGTAAAGAGTAAGATAGACAGGAATATATAGTAATAAGATTTAAAAAAATCATTATTTTAGCAGAAGTATTTCACACCTGCATTGTATTTCAATGCAGTAGCAGGTGGGTGGTTTTTTGAGGGGTATCTGGAATATAAATATGATTTATACAAATATAGTACATTCTATTG
Source organism: Empidonax traillii (assembly GCF_003031625.1). Lineage (NCBI taxonomy): Eukaryota > Metazoa > Chordata > Aves > Passeriformes > Tyrannidae > Empidonax > Empidonax traillii. The sequence goes on from NW_020955281.1 coordinate 673,908, forward strand.
GGATTTAATTAAAAAATTCTCTGATCATCCAGAATTTATAAATATTTAAAATATGTCTGTTGATTTTTCTTTCATCAAACTTTAAACAGGAAATCATCAATGTTTATAAGGTAAAAAGGATACACTTCAGTATTTGGTGTTTGAAGGATATGACTGTTTAGTCTCACTATAATTCTATTCACCCCTGGTTTGTTGGGGATGAGGAGGAGGAGGATTTTAGAAGGTGGAAAGAGACAACTTCTGGCAATGTGGGCCAGACTGCATAATATAAATAGACTGTCTCTGTTAGATTGTAAGCTTCCTCTCACAGAAGAGAGCAGGCTTCTTTTGATTGGACAGTGTCCAGTTAGAGGCATCTGGGCCTTTCCAGTCAGGTACTTAAAAGTTATCTGAAGATTCATGTATCTCCCCTCTTTTGTATCTGTCAACCCTTAATCCTGACTAATGCCTTGTCCAAGTTTTTGCATACCTTTCCCCTTTTTCCAGAATCTTCCTTATCTGCCCTATAAAAACCTTCCATTCTGTAAAATAAAGTTAGATCAGCCCCTAACACCCACAGCTGCTGTTCCTGTGCAATTTGTCTCCTTAGTGCGGTCGGTCTGTCCCTCTGGATGAGACAAAATACGATCCTGTCAGGCATCCTGTTAAGAACTACAGCTCAGCTGAAGAAACCCTGCTGGTCTGGGTATGACCCCTGTACCCCAAACCATGTCACTGGTTGTTACAATACCCGTCTTTCAAGAAAGAATATGAGCCCATCCAGCTGGTCTCTGCCAGTGGGTCCTATAACAGCAATATCTGGGTGCGTAAGGGACACGTGGGACACAGGCAGTGCCAACATTTCTCTGTCTAAGCAAAATTTAATTTTGCTTTGCTCAGAAAGGATGTTTTTCATCTTTTCTTGTTATTGTGGTCTGGGAGGTTTTGTTTGTGTTCGTTTGTTTGTTTGTTGCAGTTTTTGTTTGTTGTTGGGGGGGGGGTCCCTGTAGGAAAGGTAACTGAAAAAAGGAACGATAGTGTATATGATCTGGAAATGAGATCTGAAGAATCAAGACTATTGTACCTGCTGCCAATAAGAAGATAATAGGACTGTGGTGCCATTGAGAGAGGACCTTACTGTCCTTTTAAAGTGTGCCACACACCCTTTACTTGATAGCAGAGGGAATTTATGATAAAAACTTACAGCTTAAGGTGTTTCTGCAATAGCAGTGAGAGAAGGAGCAAACCTAATATATAAGGCTTATCTATTACTTACAGACCCACTTAAAGAATTGTGGGGGCAAAAATGTTATTCTAATTGAATAGTTAGGTTTTCTCATGAAACAAAAAGAGATGTAGCACAGAGATTTCTGTAATGGTAACTGAAAAAGACTGATTTTTTTTATGGGTTTGTTTTTCTTCCTTTTTTTTTTTTTTCCAGCTGCAGCAGGAAGGATTATGTAAAGGAAGAACAAAGAGATTTTGATTACCAAGACTGGAAAAAGTGACTGTTAAATCCAGAGTCATGTGGAAGTGACTATGTCCGCAGACAAAATCCAATCAATAACAATCAATCCTTTCAATTGTGTAATAAAGTCTTGAGAAGATGAAGCTTTGCCACTGAAACGTGACATTGTTTTCTATTAAATAGTGAAGCAATTATTGCCACAGTAAACCAATGTCAAACAGCAGTGAGTAAGGACAACCCTTCATCTATCATTATCTAATATTAGTGCTTTTTGCTGAAGTACTTGAAACACTAGACAATAGTATACAGAAGCAATAAAAATTTAAATATTACAATGGTTTCACTTTGGCAGTGAAAAAATATTTGTTTTACCTACATCCTTTTTTGCATTTTATTCTTTAATAATGAAATAGCTATCAAAATATACTTGTCTTCTATTGTTTTAAAGGCTACTCTGAACAGCAGATACCACACTAGGGTACATGAGGAATTGAATAGGTAAAAAAAAACCTATGAAATTCTGTAGCAATTAATATAATTTATCTCTTAGGCCTTTGTCCTTCGATCTTCCTCCTTTAATCCCTAGTGCCTCTCAGTTGTTAGTAAAATGTCCCAATACTCAGTGTTCATTGCCATTGTCTCTATTTGCATCCATTTTTGTTCATTCCTTTATATAGCAGCTTTGGAAACTTGAGCAAATTTGTAAATGAGTAAACTTTCTTCTCTCCCTTACTCTCTCATGAGTATCTTCCTCAAAATATTATGCCTATTGATGTATTAAATATTCACCAGAATTACAGGCGTTGAATCAGAAGTCTCATGAATCCCCTAGTAAAAATACCACAATGGGAACCTGAAGCAGAGATGAAAACATAAATCAACATCAGCAGTTCCTTCTTTATGGTCTTTTTTTGATCAGAAATCAAATCTGAGAGATCTTAAAGAGAAAGGAAATTTTTAGGAAATTATTTTTTAAAATACAAATCCAGAGCCAAAAATTATCTCAGGTAGCATAGTATATTAACAATGGGGAAGAAGTCTTCATATTTAGCATTTGAGATGTTTGTTATTATGGAAGAAATTAACAATAGAACATTTTCTGAAGAAGTTATTGCTTATTTCATTAAAATATATACTTTAATATATTATAGCAATAGATGAAATTACATAAAATGTAAGATAAAATATGGACAGTTTCTAAGACAATACTGACTGAAAATGGATCAACAGCTTTTCTAATTAAGATTGCAAACAACACTGTGGAAGAATCTGAGACAAAACTTCCAAGCAACTAAAATTTCAATATTAATGGAGTTTACCATTAAGAATTTGAGGCATTTTTGAAAGCATTTAATTGGTGAATGTGAAACATCTAATGAGAAGGAAATGAAAAAAACAAGAACTATCACTGACTTCTAGTGACAGAGAAAAACTTTAAGGAGAAAATGAAATGGAGTTAAGAAGGAGGGGAAATTAAGAACATGGTAACTACCTATATATCTTTCTTCCCACATCAGTCTTTTTAGTAATCATTTTATGGCCAAACCAAATGATATTTTAAATTCTTATTTCTAATGTGATTCTCTGTGATAAATGGCTGAAAGCGACAAAGAATTATGATTTACTCCTTGTTATCCACTGCGTAAAAAGGGATGCAAATATACAGTGAGTATGATTAAATGGTCATGTAAAACCTATTAAGAAAGAGGTAGTATCTGAGTTACTTTTATATTTATTGGCTAAATAATTATTTGTAGCCTACTTAAAAAAATAAATTAAAAAAGGAATCAGTAAATGGGATGCCTATTTGTCCCTGACAAGCTTTAGTTAATCCATTACCCCCAAAGCAGATAATTAAAGGATTTTGAATGTGTTGCTGGTGAATTCAATTTGACACATTAGAGTTTATAATCCCTGTGACCTCAATTATTGAGTATGAATGATGGCAAACACTACTAATCCAAATTCCTGGTGCCTTAATTTCTTTGTAAAATCCAATACTTAGTTAACTAGCTGTGAATGAAGGTTATCTGAATCACAAAACACCCCACCCTTCATCTTTCAAAAGGAAAAAAAAAAAGCCAATTGTCTTGGCTGTGAAGGTCACTGTCATAAGAATGTTCATTGCCTATGATCTGAAATATGCAGAAAAGAAGGTGCAAAAAGTTTTATCCTTAGTATTTATGTAAAAAGGGGGAAATTGTTAGAAGAATTTCATTTTAGAGAGAAATTGATCCTTCTGTATTCTGTTTTGAAATTTTCAGCAAATCTATGCTAAATGTTTCCATGTAACATCAAGGAATATCTGATAACTTTGAGGAAACAAGCAGTGAAGCTGGAGTTGTTCAGAACTTGAGAGTCACACTCAAAAGTTCTATATTCCCATTAAAATAAATTTCTGATGTATTTCAAATTGCTTTCTTAGAATTGATGTTTTCAGATTTGAAAGTTATTAAAGAGTATGCAACGGGTCCACTAGGTCCAGTTCAGGTATGGACTGAAATGTTGTTAATGTCTTAAATATTGTCAAAATCATAGAAAGCCTTTTTGTCAAACTGCACAGAAGCAGCTGCCTGGTCGGTCCACTGAAACACACCCTCTCCCAATGCCTTCTGACTGGAATTAGGACTGTCACTGGGACCTTGAGATAAGATTATTGTCTAATTATCTCAGGTCTGAGGAGAAATAAGCAAGGCTCAGTGGGTGGAGGAGGAGAAGGGTTTTGGGTGTGTGATGTTGAAATCTCTCCACACCAAACAGAAGGAGTAACCCTCCCCCACCCCCAATTCCCGAAAGACCACATGCACATGGGACATTCACTGTGAGAGGTAGCTGAGAAGGGGTCATAAACCATCAAAGACTCCCATAGCATCATCCCCTTGCTCAGTCCTTAGGCCTTCAACCACATGATCCAAGTCCATGCATATCCAAGTGTGATGCAACAAATCCAGAGCCTGTTACAAAGCTTTCCCTCCCAAGGAGGTGCCTGGCCATCTTCTGAACATTTATCAATGTTTTATGGGACCCTCGCCATCAAGAAAAAGAGAAGAGCAGAAGACCCATAGGATGCCGCTGAGTCAATGGAATGGTGATACATTTTCTATTTTAATTTCTCTCTCACTCTTTCTTCACCACCCCCCACACACACACTCCATTTTCCTATTTCTTCCTGTCTCTTCCTCTGCCTCACTTTTACTGTTGAATAAAATCCATATTGACTTTAGCATATGTTCTCATTTGCACCTTAATTTGGGCAGAAGTATTTCTAATAATTTTAATAACCGGATCATAACAGTCACTAGTGGGGTTCTTAAAGGCTCAGTATTGGGGTCAGATCTGCTTAATAACTTTATCAGTGATTTAGAAGAGGAAAAGAACATGATTGGAAAATTAACCTTGGCAGTTCATCAGCCTTATTATAAAAGGAAAGACTATGCTGCATGTCATAGCAAACAAAGACCTGATCACCTCATGCTTTCATGTCATCTTCCTCATCTCTAAGCAGCTTTCTGTTTTCCATGTGACATAAGATTGTAGTAAGTACAATTTGGGAAAACGTTGTCCCTCTGGAAGAAGGGCAATGAAGGCAATTCTTGGTGCATTGTGGGATACTTTCAAGTATTGCAATTGCAAAAAGTTGTGGTTTTGGTATGAATATTGTGCAAGCCCTGACACAGACTACATTTTGGTCTCTATCAAGGAACCAGTCATCTACTTGTCTGCACCTGAAAGCAAGAATGTGGATGCACTGAATGAGTAACTTTGCAATCACTAGGCCAGAATATTTTTACTAGAATATGTCTACAAAATGTGTTAGTAAAAACTCTTCCTCTCTTAGGCAATATGTCTCTTAATAAAATACATAATGGAAAATCTTTTGCCTTAAGAGACTCTAATTGTCAATTTATGGGAAACTGTTCTGTTATTTGAAATAAATTACTCAAGAAGTGGTTCTATCCCTGCTATACCCAAAACATTATGTCATCACACATTCTAAGTTTCTCCACTTTGAAGGAAGACACGTGATGTCTTTGTGTATGATAGGCATCTACATTTATGCTTTTCTATATGGTCCCATTGATGCACAAAGGCTGAAACTATCTTCTAAATATTTCAGTGAAGACAGATGTTTTCTTGACTGTTTTCATCATCCTTCAGCTGATCCAGTCAACACAGGTAAATAATTATAAGCCAACATGGTAGGAATTAAGGTTCAAATGCCATTCTAGGTAGAAATCCATCTTTGATCTCACTGATTGAGTACGGCTTTGTAGCACTAAAATTAGGGTTGTCTATTGCACTGGGCTAGTAAATTGACAGCAAGGAAGAATAACAAAAAATCCCTTTAAATCAATGAAGAAATTTTGAAATTACTTCAATGATGGGACCTAAATGTCATCTCCACCTTAATAAACAAGTAATAGTAATTACATTAGTATCACTTTAACAAGTATATCTGTTTCACTGTGATTACTTTTATTTCCTGTATTAAATCAGCTTCTAAGCTGCATCCTTAAGAAAGAAGAATTTTGCTTAGATATTATTAGTCCTTCTTGAAGAAACATCAAAGCTATTATTATTTTAAGGTTTTTGTTATTGTTATTGCTATCCTTGCATTGTGCATGTAATTCTAATTTTATAGTTTGCATATACTCATTTTTAATACTTCTGTAATCAGATTTGTTAGGCAGCCAAAAATGATTCTTCCATCTGCCTGCTGAGCCTATATAGGATTTTAATCAAATGATAGAGAGAATCCACCACTCAAGCACTTTGGACTTAAATGAGTACATAAGAAAGAGAAGACAATAATTTTTCTATATAGGTAAGGTTCTTATTAAGGAGAAGGTAGGGTTGATTCTCCTCTGATATAGATCAGGTGATATAAATCTAAAGACTTCATAAAACCCAATATCAAATAAGATAAATAAAAATAAACTATGATATATTGGTATTCTTTCACTAACATATCTATGATTACATAAAATGAAATTGATACAGAATTTGACCACAAAATTTGTATATAATAGAATCATCTTTTAAATAGAAGTATTACATCTCTACATAGAGACTTACTATCGAAAGAAATCAACCTCAGAAAGTGTTAAGAGAAATGTGTTGAAATTATCCAGAAAGAGTGCTTAAAAATAATTTTCAGGTAGAAATGAAAAAGCACTTTGTAAAAAGTAAATGATGCTTTTAGACTTTTATCTCCTTTTGTTTGAGCAACTGCACGCTGAAAATAAGAAAGGTATATTGATTTTATTTTTTAATATAACTTTGGTTTTTGAAAACAATATTGAAGTTTGTAAATATATATGGTTTACAAATATTTGCATTCTATAATTGCTTCTACAAAGGGCTGGAAAAGTTGAAATAGAGTAATTCATTTTTTTTTTTCTGCAAAGAGCAGCAGAATTTTAACTACCTTTTTTTCCCACTGTTCAGCATCTGATATGCAATCTTCTATCACACTTCCAATCCCCCTCAAAAAAGCTCACACCTTAAATAACAAAAAATAAATAGCTGCTATATTTAAATAATAGAAATTTCTGAAAGTATGATGTGTAGTGCAAGGTTCTGCATGCATGCCATAATAGATAGTTAAGCAGGGTTACCTTTCATTGTATTTCACTGTTGTACTTATAAGAACAGTTTAACATTATTTTGGTGGTACTAAATACATTTTGCAATGACTTGGGAAAACCCAAAGTTAAGACTTTTTTTTTGGTACTACACTGGATCCACCTGTGTGTAAAAGGCATATTTATATGTATAAATGGATATATAGCAAGAGACTGAAAAATGGATTCTTTATACAAAAGGTTATTCATTTGCCATGAGCATCTCTCAAAATCCTAAGCTCAAAATAGACTGCCTAAAGTTGAGTAAGAAAAACTCATGCAAAGATTGGTTTTACATCAGATTCCATATTGATTTATGAAGGCATTAATTTGCCATTTAGGTCTTAAATTTGACTATTAATAATTCTTGACATTCAAAAGATAGTTTTTTAATCAAAAAAAGTCTTGTTAATTTCTTAGAAAGATGACTTTGCATGTTAGTGCATTTCTTTAAAGAGCAATGCATTTTTAACACCTTTTAAACAAAAAGAACTTTCAGCAAATTATCAAGTTATTATTAAAACACCAGTTTGCAGTCATTGAAAAAGTGTTGCTTTTACTTGACTTGTCATACACAAAATTACATATTTTCTTTGAAAAAGGTTTAAAAGAATTGTTTAATTTAAAGCATACTTAGTTCTTAGTTAAGGGCAAAGGGAAGTTCATTTCAACTTAGAATGTGATCTCAGAAAATAAGCAGAAGTAATCACATAATTGATCAATATGATGGTAAAGATAACTGTAAATTAAATGCTTTGAGATATTGTTGGCTGATAAAGAATAAATAGAAAAAGTAGTTTAACAGCAGGTATATTGTCTACAGATGTCTGGCAAAAGAAATATTAATCCTTCTTAATACTTTTATATAGCATGATTTTCTAATAACCTTAAAAATGTTTTGTTCTAGCCCAAATGTATCTCATAATATCCCACTGAGACAGGTAAAGAAGGAATAGATTCTATGTATATGTCATAGACTAGAATAAAATGAAAAAAAATTACTGAAAATAACAGTATCAACAGTGAAAACAACAGATAAAGATCAGACGTGAAAATGAACTGCTCTGACTTTGGAAGAGGAGTAAGAAATGCTGGCTGACACTTGAGGGCAAAAATAACATTGAGAGCATCTATCAGAAAGAATATTGGAAAAGTGAACGATGAGAAAAGTAAAAGTTAAATGAAAGAAAAGAGGAGAAAACTATGTAAATAAATACAGGTGTGCTGGTATATAATGACAGTGAAAAAAAGCTTATTAAATCTGAAGAGCTTTGCTTTTATACTTGGCAAATTGAACATCTACACTGGGCTCTCAAGAAGAAATTATGTAGTATGTATAAATTAAATAATTTTTAAAAGATGGGGTGTAAGTCCTGACTGAAAACTAGTGGATTCTGAATAAGACTTCATTTTAATACCACAAAAAAAAAAAAAAAAAAAAAAAAAAAAAAAAAAAAAAAAAAAAAAAAAA
>NW_020955281.1:682905-685119 GCF_003031625.1 Empidonax traillii
AAAAAAAAAAAAAAAAAAAAAAAAAAAAAAAAAAAAAAAAAAAAAAAAAAAAAAAAAAAAAAAAAAAATCAAAAAAAAAATCGACTTCTAGAAGTTCTCTCAGTATCTTTAGAGAACTTTAAAAAATCTGTGTTCTATATATCTTTGGCAATTAGAGAAATAGGAAAAAATCCTAGCATGAGAAATATTGAAGCATTTTTAAAAGAATGTTGTTTACTGGAGGTTATGCTGGAGAACAAACTCAGAGAGAAAATCAGAAGACTGATTTTAGCTTATATGTCACACAAACATAGAGTGCAGAAGCAGACAAGGTCACTAACAGAAAACTGGTAAAAAAGCATAGAAATATATTGCTAAATGGTAAAATACCTGGTGAAAATGAAACCTGATTACTAATTGGGAGAGCTGTGAAGCCTCCAGCATTCTGTTACATTTCAGTTCCACCTTTGTCAGTTACAGAAGGTTTGGATGACATCTGTCATAAAGGCTGAATTTCTAATTTAGTTTAATAGAAAAATGAGATGCAAGAGTGTCATCTCCTGCTCTTTAAGTATTACATAGTGAATGGAGTTGACATGAGTTTTCAAATATAGGACTAACCAGACTTCTTGTGAGTGTGTCTTATGAGCAGTAGTAGAGGACAGTGTTATAAAATCTTCTGCTAAAAGTTTTTTAATGACAACTCTGATAATTTAAATGGAAACAGTAGTACTGTGTGGAAACAGCTCAAGTTATCTTTTATTTTCATTTTACCAGAGCAAGAGACCTGAGAATATTTTCAGAATAAAGGAAGAAGAAATATTTGGGATATATCTTAAGCTTAATCTCAATGAATTTCATAGGATGTTCAGAACACAAACTTGGTGATTTGAAACAAGTAAAAACATGGAAAGTTTCCTAGAAAGCAAAGGTTACATAAAAATTACATACCCCTTCCCCTGCAAAGAAAAAAAAAAAAAAAAAAGGTTAGAATAAGCAAATTTTGGCAACAGTTAAAACATAAGAAGTTTTGTCGTGGGTTTGCTGACCAGCCCCCATGGGGCTGAAAATAGTTTTTCAAAGCAGATTTCCAGAGCAAAGCCAATCAAAAGTTTTAGTCGGAAGAGAAGCTGTGGGGACAGAAGAGATAAGAGCCACAAGGCTAAAATAAAAAATGGGAGGGCCAGCGTAGCAGCTAGCCCTGTTGTGTCTGGGCATGTGTCCCCCCACCCTGGGCCAAGTCTGGCCCTCGTGAGGGGGGCCAGGCCCCATTCTCTCCTGTAACAGAGTAGAGAGAAAACTCTAGAGAAAAACTGCCTGGACAAAATGTGCTGCAGAAGGAGTTCCAGGAAGAGGGATAGCACAGCCTCCAAGGTCAAAACTGGCAGCCGAAGAAGAAAGAAGAGAGGCCCGAGGTGGGGGGCTCCTTCTCTCCCCCCTCTCTCTCCCTTCAGCAGGGAAAAGACTGAAAACTAAAACCCCTGCCATCTGTAGAAGATTACTGAGTGAGGAGGCCCCCTGCAGCTCATGATGGAGCCCATGCCGGAGCAGAAAAATGCATGAGGAGGCTGTGACCCCATAGGAGGCCTAAGATGAAACAAAGTCTTGCTGGAAACCTATGGCCCATGGAGAGAGAAACCTATGCTGGAGCAAGTTGTCCCAGGTAGGACTTGTGGCCTTGTGGGGGAATCCATGCTAGTGCAACTCATTCACAACCCAAGGGACAGCAGATTATGGAAGAACTGCTGCCTGAGAAATGGACTCACGCTAGAGAGGTCCATCAAGGACTATCTCCAGTGGCAAGGGATCCCGCAAGAAACAGGAGAAGGACTCAAAGCCCATAGAAAAGACTATCAAAGTGCAAGGAGAGAGACCTCTGCATCTGATAGAAAAGTGCCCCCCCAGGACAGTGAACTGGAAAGAGTTCCTATCTAAGAGATAGATTTTAACAGAGGTAGAAGCAGCCGCTGGCTGTGACTTTCCCCCTTTTCTCACCTTCCTGCGCATGTAAGGAAAGGGAGGAAGTGGAAAGAAGGTGTTGTGTTTTAAAACTGTTTTATTCTTGTACTCTTTTAGTTCTTATTCTATTAGCAATAATTTAGTTTTAAATAAAATAAACCCACAACAAGTTTTAACTTCTTGTCATGCAGAAATATGGAATATGAGTTAAGAAGAAAAGTTCTGGGTGTTTAAGGAGCTCCTGTTTAATTACCATCAATATGCTTTTTTTCAAGT
>NW_020955281.1:686850-690315 GCF_003031625.1 Empidonax traillii
TCCTTTCCTTTCCTTTCCTTTCCTTTCCTTTCCTTTCCTTTCCTTTCCTTTCCTTTCCTTTCCTTTCCTTTCCTTTCCTTTCCTTTCCTTTCCTTTCCTTTCCTTTCCTTTCCTTCCCTCCTTCTTTCCTTCCTTCCCTTCCTTCCCACCATTTGATCATGTGGGATAATTTGACCATTATCTTTAGACACTATGAGCCATGTAACATCAGAAAATTAAGTTCTGTGGCAAAGCACTTATCAGGACAAAAAGTGAAATAGAAAAACGTGGTGTCAAGGAAGGATCTAAGAAGCAGAGCATTAATTCCTTAAGTAACTAGTATAGATATACACTCATCAACACAGTGGCTCCTTGAAAATATGAAACAGGTACCTGGTTCAGTACACAATAGTATAGAAATTCTGTTATATTACCCAATATTTCAGCATGGAAGCACTTCAGATTAAAATACAATACCTGTTTATTTCTGAAACATTTCTGATTTTGAGAAATGAAAGCCCTAGAGAGTAATGACAGCAGGAATAAAGGGCTGTGAAAGTAAAGCAAGTGCCCAAAACTTTCAATTATTACAGATTTCCTTTTTTTATCTAGGGAAGGAAAAAAAAAAAAAAAAAAAAAAAAGAGAGACACAAAGGTATTTCATCATAAAAGCTATTTTTTCCCCAGTTCTATAACTAGGGGACACCCAATACTATTTACGGCAATTTAAATGATCTTTAATTGCATCCCAAACTGCCAATGTCTATCCCTACACCTCTTAAGTTAAACCTTATTTTAATACTGGCAGTGAAAAAAGGATAGAAATTCCCATTGTATGCTCAAAACCAAACTCTAATAGAGGCTTAAATATCTACCAGTACACCAATCTTCCCTGAGTCCTGAAAAAAGCTATAGGTCAAACTCATAGCATATCCAGAAAAGGAAGTGATACAAATGTATCTTTAAAGACTTCATTTTGAGACAAATTTTAATGTGAGACCTAATATCATTGCAATAAAGGCATAGACCAGCTCACAGAAACTTAAGGAAAGATGATAAGAATATTACAGATGTAAAAACTATGACCTATGAGCAAAACTTGAAATTATTGGTATTACAATCTACAGAACTGAAAAAAGTCATAAGAATGTGTTGTCTTACACTAGGAGAAAAAGTGGGAAAAAGAATCAGAAGCGTAAATTTGGGAGAACTTGTGGGTTGAATTCAAGGTGGTTTAATAGGTAAAACAAAATTCATATACACAAGCAAAGCAAACAAAGAAGTTCATTTCCTGCTTCCTGTGGGCAGGCAGGTGCTCAGCTATTTCCAGGAAAGCAAGGCTCCATCACACTTAAAGGTTACTTGGGAAGATAAACACCATTACTCTGAAAGTCCTGTCCTTTCTCCTTCTTCCCCCAATTTTATATACTGAGCATGACACTATATGGTCTGCCATATCCCTTTGGTCACTTGGGGTCAGCTGTCCTGGATGTGTCACCTCCCAGCTTCTTGTGTACCCCCAACCTCCCTGCTGGTGGGGTGAGGTGAGAGAAAGAAAGTTTTAATGCTGTGTAAGCACTGCTTAGCAAGAACTAAAGGATTTGTGTGTCTATCAATCTTGTTTTCATCCCAGATCCAAAATATAGTACTGTAAAAACTACTATGAAGAAAATTAACAGTGTGTGGGCATCTGGATCAGATCTAGTCAGTAGAGTAAGTAGAGACCAAGGAGCTATTAATATTCTCAAGAGGACACTTAATTTAGTTAAATGAATCATAAACCAAACATTACTGACTGTATTTGCAATTCAGTTCTATTGTTCAGTTACACACACAAGTGTCATTTGAAAGGTCTTAACATAGTAAAGTGACTCAAACAGGGTGGTGAATAAAACACAGGACCAATGGAAAATGAGTGGCTGCTGAAACACAAGCAGGAGATCATAGGACATCTCAAATAACACTAGAAAAATTATTTTAAGTTGGGCAACTAAATTAAATCCTATATCTCCACTAGCTCTGAATACTCCCTAATTCAGATTGAAACAACTGTACATCTGAATTTAGTCAAGATGAATCTTTCCCAAGACGTTCAGGCACCTTCTTAAAAACTTTATTGCTGTGAACGTCAAGTGGCATTTCATTTACAAATACTTATACTATATAACTGCATTTGAAATAATCAAAAAATGGAGGCACATTACAAATGTTTTAATTCTGCATAGAGACCAAAGCTGAGAAAAATCCTCCCTTCCTTCTTATATATTATTAACTCCCATTTTTCTGAGAAGTCTTAGCGTAACCTGATGTAATCTCAGCTAGGAACCTGATGACATAAATCTGACCAAGAAAAGGAGAAATATGAACTTAGCAGATGAGGGTAAGTACGTCTCAAGAACTCTTAAATTAATCTAGAATTGAAGATCTGTAATTTTCTTGGATTGGCCTTATCTTCTGTCTACTAAATTAGGACAGATTAGATGCAGTTGGCAAGTTAGAACTGAAGAAATAAGAGAGGCTCAGTTATCTTTTTTTGTTCCCCCAGAAATGTGACAACATTAGAGGGACAAGATATGAACACATAGTATCTCCTCTGTCTCTACTTCCTCTACCTCCTAAAAATTCACTTATATTTGTCATGCTAATATTATAAAAATGGCTTTCTAAGAGGAGTTATTATGTATATTTAATTATGTTACATGGAACAAATAGGATCATCATATATGTTGGTGAAAACAAAACGAGGTAAATGAAAACAATAAGGTTGTTATTGACTGAACAATGAATTTTTTTTTTAAGTAGAAAAAATTACATTTTTTACATGAAGAGTATTTGATCAATGACCCACCTGTAAGCTTATATAGTTAATTTCTTTACATCTGACTATTAAGGTTTCTGGGAATCTCAGGATGGTTCTTCAGAAATAATTTATGAATCCAAAGAGAAAACAGAGAAATTTGCAGTTCTAGAAAATATTTCTTTAGAAAATATCAATGCTTGCCTAACTTCTCCAAGTATAGCAATGCAAACCTTTATATATCTGGGCTAAGGCACACAGCTACTGTTCCAATTGAGTTAATGTTCTATTTCAAAAACGAGATTTTTGTATTTCAATTTATTTTAGTTCTCTAAGGTAATGGTTGATAATGATGTGTGTGGGATTATGTCATTTTTCTGTTAGTAATGTTGAACCTTGATAGGAATAAAAATGTCTACAAGTTACATAAATTTAATTCTTCCCTCTAACTTAGTGGCCTGTGAGTGATATCTTGGCTCCATAGATATTTGTGGGACCTTTGTGGCAATTTAAAATGACCCAGATTTATGACCTGAATCTGTAACTAAAGACACATTAGTGATTTTCTATGGAGCAAGAAAGGAAATTTTACTATCAGGCAAATTGCTGCTTCAAATTTTTACCTTTTTTTTTTTTTTTTTTTTTTTTTTTTTTTTTTTTTTTTTTTTTTTTTTTTTTTTTTTTTTTTT
>NW_020955281.1:690708-701655 GCF_003031625.1 Empidonax traillii
TTTTTTTTTTTTTTTTTTTTTTTTTTTTTTTTTTTTTTTTTTTAAATTGATGCAGTCTTTTAAAAATATGTTGATATGAACTGGAGTGAACTGCTATTTGTATGAAATTAACCAGGAATCAGCTTATATTCATCACTCTTATGAAAATATATTTTATTATGCGTCTTTCAGATATTTTTCCCTTATAATTGTTAAAACTTAATTGGAAAGACTGCAGTCAATGTAAAATGTCCAGGCCAGAACTAGAATAGTTTTTTTATGGTCACAATGCACTCTAATACGTGTATTACATATCGTTATTTTCAATATATTATTATAAAAATACATTAGTAGTGTTTTGTAGCACTATTTTTAATTGTTCATGTTCCCTTCCACCATCATTTGCTTGTTTTCTTACCCTCCTTCCGAGGTTTTGCAAGGGGTAGAAATTAATACGCTATAATTGAAAAAGCACTGTAGAGACCACAAAGATTGATCATTCTGTGTCTTCCTCCCAGATTATTGGGAGAAGTCATGAAATAGGGTGGATGTAATGTATAATGAGCACACCCTGCTCTGTGTTCTTCTCAAGAGATACGTACAGTACATTTACTCAGATGTTACTTTGCACAACAGTGACAAGCAGAGGGATTAAATGCACTTGCCTCAAATTTAACTGCGACAAATCAAATGACACCAATAGGATTTGAAAAATACACTGTTACTATAATGGGAACATTAAATTTTTCTATTTTCAGTATACATCCTAAAATCCTCAGCATAATGTCTGTTAGAGCCATTACTACTCTTGGACTAAGTTTTCTAACAGGGAAAAAAATAAGTTGCATTTTTTTTCTATTCCAGCAGAAATTCTGACAGTGCCAACAGATGACAATATAATCACTGAGCTCTCATCACCTTTTAGCTTGAACCTTCATCAAGTGTGAAGAGAAAAGAAAAAAAATCTAAATATCTACTTAGTTTGTACAACAAAATAGAAACTAATCCATAAACTATAAAAGAAGGACACTGCAACAAGTCTTTCCGTTGATCCATATCAGCCTGTGGATTATGACTTCAATGCTTATTTTCCCTCTTTGTAACCCATAGGAGAAAATCAATCATGACCAGAGTGAGAGGCTTATGGATCTTAAACAGTAGAGCTGAGCAACCAGTATAGCTCTTTATTTGGATTTGCATTCTCTGTAGTTGCATAGAGAAAATAAATATTGGTAGTATTTGAACAAATTCAAATGTATCTATATCCCTTGCACATTTTCCCCGCACACACATACCAGATTTTATTTTAAAAATAAACAGAGTTTACAATGGCTTTCCATAAAGGTCAAAATATTTTCTTCGATCTGAATTATAAACAACTGTCATTTCATTGTTTCTAGATATGTAGCTCTCAAATATCATCAGAAAAACAAACAAACAAACAAAAAAACCCCAACAAGTTAAAGACAATAATAAAGTATTTCAGCAGGGATATCTGCTTATATGACAGCAGAATCTCAAGTTCTTTCGCTCTTCTAAAGATCTGGAACAAAATGCTGTGAAAGACATAATCATAGTATCATGTAGATTGAAAGAGATCTCTGGAGGAACTTTTCTTCGTCTTCCTTCTTGTGGTTGGATAGTTAGATTAAATTGATTGGGACTTTCTTTGCTCAGGTTTTGAATAATTTGTAGGATGGAGATTCCATAACTTTCTTGGGAAAACTGCTTAACCTGCACTGACAACAGGGGAGTGAAATTTGGAAATGGGAAGGAGACATGTTTAGAGTGAATGGGAAATGGGAAAAGGATATTTTCCCTAAGCATTTAAATATTTGTCTGCTTCGTTTCTCAATATCCCAATCAGTAATTAAATGTCTATGCTAACTGGCAATGAACTAAGTTAAATTTTCCAAGCAATCAGTAATTGGTGACTAATTTCCCTAATGAATTTTTATGCTCTTCTTCTTTCCATTTTCTCCCTTGTCCCACTAGCACAGGGGCAGTGAGTGAGTGGCAGTGTTCATGCTTGACTGCCAGCTACGACAAACTCACCATATAGGTAGACAAAAATCCAATTGCTACTTAAACTTCTGAGCATATAGAAATCCCTGGACATCTTCCTTTACACTACGAAACTTCATGAACTGTTTGCACCTGAATTTCTTATTAGGTGTGAATATGTCAGTCAATCAGCCCTAGAAATACGTCGTAGCGTACACACCTCATGAAAGATTCAGTAAGAGAGAGAGAGAATCAGAGAAGGAGGCGGGGCAGATGGAGAGACTTTCCCAGGCCTTAGGTAATAACAAACAGTAAAGCTCAGAAGATACTCCTGCTACTGCTTTTATTAATATAAAAATAGATGAGAAGGCAGTTCTCACCTACTTAAAATTTGTTCAAAAAGCTAGACACACAGGGCCAAATCTCTTTTTCAAAAAATGAGGTTTCCTACTATTTCCAGGAAACTTCTACTACTTATTACCTCTTATCACTGAATCTTTACATTCAGGCCTAAATGTTAAGAAACTGATTTAATTGATCTCCTTTCCTTAGCACATCCTCTGTGCAGCATAGATTCCAGAAATAAGCTGGTTATTTGCCATAGGAAAGAGAGAAAAAACTTGTGAGAGGGGTATATCTGAGGAGCCAAACAGAAGCCTGTTACTCTTTCAAAAATGGAAGCACACAGAGCAGGTTTTAGATAGTGTTATCTTATTCTAAATTTAAGTGTTAACACACAAATAGCTGGGAAACAATACATTTCTGCACCCAGTGCAGTATTACCATCACCGGACAGAAATTTTAAACACCACTGCTATAGCTCATCCTGATCTCTCAGGTTTGTTATCAACTGGTATGAAACTCACTATGTGAAGCTTAGCTGACTGTAAACATTTTATAAAAGGAGATCTTGACTTAGGAGAGACAATGGGAAAAAGGCACCTCTTTTTCTTCTGGTATTTCTTATTGAAGAGCTCTTAAGCCTAATTACCTGATTTATCTTTTTTTATCTAAGATGATCGGGGGGGGGGGGGGGGGGGGGGGGGGGGGAGGAGGGCCCAATGGTCATCTGTGTTAATGCACAACATTAACTTTATGAAGGCTTATATAGGTACCTGTGAATGCTACTTTCAACTGCTTTTGAATATGATTTTTAAAGACTAATTGCTTTCCATATATTGTGATAATGATTGATACATTTAAGAACTAATAATTATCAAAGTATATTTTTGTTGATTTTCCTTGTTGTAAATTTTTACTTAGCCTGATCTATGAATCTTCTAAGGACTCTCCTTGCAATCATCTCTTATACCCTTACATGCACATACACACACTCATTAGGATTTTCTTCAGCTAGTTTTCTTCTTTTATCCTTACTGTATGATGTTTACCAGGAAAACCCTGTTATATTTCTTTGCAAGATGATTTTTAGCTCTAGGTCATAAACAGGAAATTTAATATACAAAAAAATACTTTCCACAGCTTTCAATTTAAGTGAATATTTCCCTTGGCCTATTTGTTGTGCTTCACATTGATGATGAACAGAATACATATAAAAGAAGATTTTACTAAGTTATGAACAATCTCAATACCTATTAGAGAATAGCTCTTGACATTTTTTTCCAGAAAAAAATGTTTTTTGATAAAGAAAAATCTGTGGCCAGCAACATTTTTCTTGGGGATCATTACATGTGCAGAGGATAAACTGTTGAAATATTTCCTACTTGCTATACTACTTTTATATGTAAAGGCAGCTTGCAAAACAAGAAAACATTTGTTGTAGATAGCTATCCCATGCTTAGAGATTTCTGTATTAATCCTAAATTGTTCAGCATGTCTTTGTTTATTCCTCTTTGTCAGACTCTTTCCTTAATAGTAAGATTGGTAGGTTTGCACAGAATGGTGGAACAAATTTTTGGATCTATTTTTTTTAATTCTGCTCATTGGTACACTTACAAATTAGCCTTTTTTTAAATATAAAATTATCTTATAATGCTATTTATCATTTGGCACATACTTTTAATAATGTCTGTAATGATCCGTAGGAGACATTTATTTACCCTGAAATTTCATTTTCATCAGAAGTATATTTACTGTGCACAAAGTATTCCCCAACACAATGAGTGCCATAAAACTCCATATTAATCAAATCAAAATTAAGATAATTGTAAATTAATATGAGTAAGAAGCTGCAGATCCATTTCTGAAAATGGTCTGAAATTCATAAAAAGAAAAGCCTTGGTCAACACAGGTTTTGCATATGCATAGTCTAGATTAAAATCTGGTTTCAGTTACATGTCATTGAGGGAAGGTTTTACACTTGGAAACCAAGCAACCAAGCAACCAAACAAACAAAAGACCAAAACCAGGGTACAAATTATCTTCATATTTTTATGGAAAACTTTCATTTCCTGTATCCGTTGCTTTTCATAGTGCAAAAAGAAACACACATCTCCATGCTGTAGTTTATTTTCCAGACTAATTTATAGAACATACTATCAATCTCACTCCTTCAGGTGTACTAAGCAGGGGAATCTGCTTAATTACCTGGGACCTTAGCTTCTATATGGTTTCACATTTATATGTATTTACTACTTAATGAATGCAATTTTACAGAAAATATTAACTGTAAGAAAGGGTTGAAGAGAATTATATTTCTATAGAAATGAAATGAGACTAAAGAGTGATAGTTCACAAGAAAAATAGGAACCCAGATGTACTTTTAATTTTGTTTAAAATATGTTTTCAAATATTATTTTACTTAATACATAATTCATCTCTGTTTGCTATTTGATCAAGTTATAGTGTATAGATTATGGACCCTCAGATGGTATGAAGAAAGTCTGATTTCAATTCATCTACAATGCCTTTGTTGAATATTTTTATGGTACATAATTTTAAAATTACTTTCAATTCTTTGTTGGTAGGATTGCTAAAAGTTTATAGCCTTTTAAGAGGTGGGGGATAGTATTTTTTTTTTCAATTAATAGTATTAACAGTTACATTTATATTTTTGAACAACATGACAATAAATATGATAAAATGACTAATTGTAGTTCTGGAATAGCCAAAGGTAATGCCACTAATCTTTTTGTGTTTATTTCACATCATTGTGCAATATGCACATTTTGAAATTTCACAGGGTTAAGGAGTTTCTAGGAATAGACCACAGTGATAGTTTCTTCTTGTGTTATAATAAGAGGGGAAAAAAGAAAACTAAGAAATTTCTAAAAGACATTAAAATAAGTCCCAAAATTATTACTGTTTGGGAAAAAAATAGATTCTACACTTTTTTTTTCATATCAACCTCAAGATCCAAAGTACTATATCATTTACAGTTTCCAGACAACTCTGAAAAATTACTGGAAAGCAAAGAAGGAGGAGAAATAGGATAGGAAGTCTTTTCTTAAAAGAAATTAATGCAAACAACATGCAGCACAGAAGTCTTGGAAAGAGAAAAAAATTTCCAAGGACTGATAGGATTTAAAAAGCACTGTAATCATTTGTTATGGCAGAGTAAAAGGGTCTTCTAGATGCTTCTGCATGAGAAATCCTGACTACTGGTTCTTGATGGCAACCTTACTCTTTCATGGTTGTCAGCAGAAGCCATTTCTCAGAAGAGGGAAATGATACTATTTAATCTTAAAACGTCTTTCTACTTATCTAGGAGTTCAATAACAATTTTTTTCTGCTATTGCTACTAGAGTAGAAATATTTGCCAAATCACTTTGCATTATCTTCAGAGTATCTATTTTCTTTACTACTCTTTTCTGGACAATGCAATATCCAGGTCTTCAGGGAACATTTTGCAATGGAAATTTTTGTTTGTGTTTCCTGTAGCCTCTCCTCTTATAGAAAGAAAACTATGTGCTCTTAAGTACAAAGAGGGAACAACATGTGAGAACTTAATGACACACAACAGCAAACTAAATCTCTCTACAGTGTACTGAAAAACCAAATGTACAATTAAAAAAAAAATAAAAAATTAATAAATGGGAGGAAAGAACTAGAAGCCAGAAATAGCAAATGTGTTATAAGCATTTCTGAAAATATAAAGATTTATTTGAAACTTGAAAATGGTTTGCAAATTTAGGATTAAATAAATAAAATCAAAACCGAAAAACAAACAAACAAAAAACCAAACCTTTCTAGTTAAACTGAATTAGTACCTTTCTCTGTTTCCCTGTTTGCTTTTTTTGTTTGCTTTCTTTATTGACAGAAATATAATTAAATGCCCTTATAGATTTTGGAGCTAACTTAGTCAGATTTTTACAACCTTGAGAGTATATGACTTAAAATTGAGCTATACCTATTCAAAAAACAGTGAAGAAATATAGATTTCACATTTGGACAGAGAAGGGTTAAGAACTGAAAGTTACAAAGTTTCTAAAATGTATGCATTTAATGCAACTATTGTTAGAATGGAAACAAAGTGTTTTGGTAATAGTAATGGTTAGATTTCTGTCACAGTGCACAGGGAATTACTGTCATCTCTGTTTATGTTGATCAGAATTTCACAGACATTCTGGTTCACGGCCTGCACAATCCTTCTTGAAGTGCTCTCTAAAATTTAAATGGTCTAGTTTTTATTATTTTCTTTTTTTTTTTTTGGTTCTCATGAGTGGCTGTTTGCATACAGAGGTGTCTTTTCTTTCTACTTGTGCACATAACTCCCACTGATATGAAGATGAGTTAGGCATAAAAAGTATATCTCTTAGGATTTTGAAGATGTGTTGCTGCCCTCAAGTCTTTTCTCTTCAGTTTCCTTTGATAACTCACTATCAATTGTAATAAACAATGAACTCAAATCTTTATAGACCTTGTACTTTCAGTAGATATTTCTCACAGCATAACAGTCCTTGGTGTATAATAACCCGGAGATGTTCTCATTTTCTTTTTTTAAACATGCTTGTGTGTTTTTCACAACAGAAGGCATACCAATTTTATTTGACTTAATGCAGTATATTGTCCCTGCAGCCTGAAGAAACCCAATCCACTTTTTACAAACTTCATGAAAGTGTGATGAGAGGTTACTTTTCCCAAAAATTTGCCCATTTTAATTTCTCATTAAGTCGTTTTACTAGTGGCAATTGCCCTGAATGGCTGTTCATAGCCTTAGGCCTTCTTTATTTATATTGCAGTACTCAAAAGAAAGGTGATGGTAAATTAATTTAGATGTGTTGTCAAAGTACAAATCTGAGCCTCAATCTTTGCTCTTGCGTGAAAGATGGGCTTTACTGATCAAGCTATAAAATTATGTGTTTGTCATTTGATGGAGGGAGAATAGACAAAATTGTTATATTAATCTCGTCATTTTTTTAACGTCAACAGAAGTGGGTAGGTCTTCTCTAAGCTATCCTCCCTATGCTATCCATAAAAGTTAGATGATTCAAGATCTGCTTTTTGAGGCCAGCATATAAGATGTAATTTCTTTTCCTGAAGTGCACACAACCAGTAAATACAAGGAAAAATCTTGGGAATAGAAAGTGACACAGCATTCAAGAATATCACTTGCTAATGAGCTCATGTATGTGCTCATCTAGAGAAATGAACTCCTTTATTTCTGTCATGTAAGCCATTTGCCCTGTGCTTTCCTATGTGAATAAAGAACAGATACTGCTGGTCTATTGGTCTACTGCATATGAAGATAAACAGAAAATTGATGTTAGATGACGGTTTGGCTTTTTTTATTTTTTTCCTAATGTTCCCAGCATACTAGAATGAATTTATGCAAAATTCACTGTGAATAGAGTTAATTGGAGATGAAAATAATTTTTTTTCTAGGTTCACAAAGAACAGAATGGAATTTCACTGTAAGCAATATACTTCCTCATGGATCAATTTCATTTTTGTTCCCAGAATAACCTAGTCCCTGTAATTTAAACCTCTGATTGCTTTTGCTTCCATTTCTGTTTCCTTTCATCTGCCTAAGAAATCACTGAGACAGAAGTGTCTGATTTGTTTTTTATTCTCGCTTCATTTTCACATTGGTTCTAAGACACAGATTCATAGTGTTGTTGAAGAGTAAATTCTTTCTGGTATTCAACAGTTTGGTCTTGGAAGGTGAAGGTTAGAGGCTTAATGTCTCTGAAGCCAAATAGTTTTTATAGCATACAATTCATAGACATAGCACATTTGTTGAGCTTTCTTAGAGGACTTAAATAGAACTCAAATGCCTGTCTACCTATTCCATGTTTAGAGAGTACTTGGCAGGAGAGAGGCACTCTTTGCCTTGAGCACATATTTTTCAGAATACACATGTAGCTGAAGTTAAGAGCTGGGAAACTTTTAGAATATATATGACCCTAAATGAGTTTAAACACTTCTGAGGAGGCAGGTTTGATGCATTCTCTCACAATATATGGAGAGAAAAGGGGCATTTTATGTGCCTGCAACTATTGAAAGAGATAAAGGTGATCTAGTCAAAGAGCAGGTGATGTCAAATTCCAGTTCCAAGAATTCCTTTCTTTTCTATATTTGGATCCTAATGAAAATTACAAATATATCAGTCATCTTAGGATACTTGATACAAAGAAAGTTTAAATTTTTTCTACAATTCAAATCACAATTGTCTTGTATGTATCTTTTTTGTCTGAATTGTGTATGGCAATATCATGAGATATTCAACTAAAAACCAAAATAGAAAATAAATAAATAAAGTTGAATGCCTTCAGTAAGATATTAAAGTTTTACTAAAATATTTATATGAGGTGACTCATACGGCTTTGAATGGCATAAGAAACCAAAATTATTTATTTATTTGTGTGATACAGTAGAAGAAATATTAATTCTGTTTTAGAGTGAGAGATTATTTATGATTTTAAATATATTTATAATTCATATTGTTGCCTCACAATATTTCTTTTTAGTAATGGAAAGTTATAAATTTTTCACCTACTATACACTTTCTCAGAGATTACTTAAGAGATTGCCAGGTAAACATCTCACCTAAGAACAACCTAGGACACTGAAAGAATCACTTTACAGTGGATTTGTGCAATTAATTTTTAACTACATTTAAAGTTTGAGAGGATGTTGTGTGTTAGTCACTTCATCCTGCAGTTATGGAAACTTAGTTCATGTTAGACATAACTGTAAGTACTGCAGTCTTTCTCTATGATAATAGTAATCTGCACGGTATTCTGCTCTCAGTCCCTTGTTAAAGTTTAGGTCCAGTTTGTGTCTAAATTTTGATATTGAGGAAATACCTCATTTATCAACAGAGATGAAAAAGTAATTATTAAAAAAACCCACTTTGTTGGCTTCAACTCAATTTCCATCCAAGTGTCACAGCATCATGGAAATACAGGTCACCATTCTCTACATCCTTCAAAATATCTCTGATTAGAGCCTGGAGTATTAATTTAGGCTTCTACAAACAAAGCAAATTAGGTGCAGCAATGCTTAGCTCTGCTTCAGACTTTTACTTGCATTCTTCATTAGTGTGGCTGATAAAATAAATATAGTGCCTTCAGAGCAGTGCCCCAAACCATATTATATCTTGTCTCAGGAGAACTGTAATGTCATGGTTAGAATCATTGTTTTTCTTGATGATTTCTTTTGCCACCAGGAAGCTTACATGCTTTCTGACACATACCCTGAAGCAGAAACTGAAGCATTACTCCGAGCACTGGCTCACTTCTTCTTTTTTTTTTTTTTTTTTCTCCTGGAAATGAAACAAGGAAGACCAAGGACTATTTGAAATTAAATCTGGCTAAGGATAAGAAGAAGGGCTTCTTCAAATATACCAATGACATCATTCATTGCTCAACTTTTTCAATGTCACAAGCTTTAAATTAAAAACAAAATGTTAGAGAATTTCAATTCTAGATGGTATTATAATCTAAGATTATTTTTACAAAGAAATATGTCTGACTACAGATCATTTTACTAAAACTTTGATCTTAAAGAGCAAAATGTCATGCAACACTATTTTTTTCAAGCTATTGTTTCTCACTAATTTAATCAGAAGATAAAAGGGCTGGTTTGATCTCATGCTCCATCATGCACATGACATTTAATAACAACATAAATACTTTAGGAACTGTACATGGAAAATATATGAGCATGAAGCTTTTCCACTATTGCACTAATGTATATGCCTACATGCTGAGCCTTGATCGTTCTTGCTGAATTTTTCCTTTACTATATCTCACCAGCACATGTTTATCTTGTAAGATTGTTTTCAGACAAGTGAAAGCTACAAAATATTAAAAGAATTCAAAATATTACTAGGGTAGGGAATTTTACTTAGGCCTTTCTCTGTGTAAATAAAGTAGAAAATAAATTTGGATAGCTGCAAAGTACCAACAATTTATTACCAAGTATTCAAATAGCTGCATTTACATTGCACAAAAACAAGAGCTATACTCAAGAAGGAAAATTCAAAAGATTAAGACTTGTTTTCATATGCTCGCAGTAGTTTTTCCCAAAGATAACAAGGTATCTTGCAATCATAAAGACAGAGAGTAAATCCTCAACCACCATCTTTACATATTAAATACTGCAACTCAAACTGGCAAACAGCTATTTATTGTGTTTTCTTTCAAAACAGCCCATAATTAAAGTTTTTATCAGTAACATCTCTAAGAACTTCTGTGTCATGCCACCTACATTTTTCTTCTGAAAGGACAATGTATCAGTGCAACACTCACGTTAAATATGTATATTAATTTATATAAATAACTCTCCTGGGCAGAACTAAGGATGGGGAGCAGATACAATTACTGGTAGTAGTGGTGTCCCCATACATGTCTGTCCACAGATTAAGCCTTTGTCACAAAAAATAAATTTGGAAATGTATGTTTTAAGCTAGTTCCAGTCTAAGGTGATTGATTCCATATTTTCCACATCATGACATCCTCAGGGAATTAAGAATATAAGAAGCATAAAGACAAAAGAAAAAAAGTTAAAGGAAGTGTAGCTTTGTTTTAATAGTTGTGTCTGTCAGGTTCAGGAAGTTCT
>NW_020955281.1:701990-703146 GCF_003031625.1 Empidonax traillii
ATAAATTTGGAAATGTATGTTTTAAGCTAGTTCCAGTCTAAGGTGATTGATTCCATATTTTCCACATCATGACATCCTCAGGGAATTAAGAATATAAGAAGCATAAAGACAAAAGAAAAAAAGTTAAAGGAAGTGTAGCTTTGTTTTAATAGTTGTGTCTGTCAGGTTCAGGAAGTTCTTTAATTCTTGTGAAGAAACACATTGCCACACTGGTTCTAGTTAAATGGCATTGGACAGATTCAAGGTACCAATCTAGCTCTCCCTTAAGTTTCAAAATTAAATGTAGGTCATGTACATGAAGATTTATGATGAGCTTGTAAGTGTATATTTAAATATTAGACCATGAAAAATGGACTAGATTCTGGGACATATTCTATTGTCTAGTAGTGTAAGTTATAAAGGTTGATTGGGTCTTTTTACTGGCATCTGTCCTTGACATGTTTAAGCCTGATGGATAAGAATCGTTTTATCCCTACCTTTTAAGACATATTTATTTTTTGCTCTTCCTACAGTAACGCTGGATACCCTGTGTTTGTTTATTTTGTTTCCTCTTGCTTGATCTGACAGATCCTGAATCATTAAACAGAGAGAAAGAGGGAGAAAAAAATGTTTTTCACAGGAACTTGCATGCACAGAGGCAATTTCTGAAGGTTTTGAGGGGTTTTTTGGTCAATTGCTTCTGGTTTTCTGTGAACCAGCAAGTAACTGCCTTTTAACAGTATAGGTAATGCTGACTGGGTTCACAAGATGCTGATCCAAACATGACATGATGTATGCTATTTAAACTTTGATCACCAATATATTCTCAAATGGGATACAAAAGATACTTAAAATATGAAGTGATTCTCTTTGTTTTTACTGTCAGGAAAATACTGTTTCACACAAAACCATTACATAGCTTCATTTGGTGAAGTCTTTATGACTTTTTGTTTTTTTAATCTGTTGTAGAAAATAATATGAAACAGACACATTATTCCTTACACAGTAAAGAATAATCATGGTGCTTTCCACTGCTAGGAAAGCATTGGTGTTTTTAGGTTAAAAAGACATGCTTCTTGCTTCCTGACTGATTTCATAAATCTATATATTATTCATTTGCAGTAGCTTATATTTCTCAGAAGGGTTGAAAAAGAATCAGATTTAAGCCTCATTTAGA
>NW_020955281.1:703344-729917 GCF_003031625.1 Empidonax traillii
TTACACAGTAAAGAATAATCATGGTGCTTTCCACTGCTAGGAAAGCATTGGTGTTTTTAGGTTAAAAAGACATGCTTCTTGCTTCCTGACTGATTTCATAAATCTATATATTATTCATTTGCAGTAGCTTATATTTCTCAGAAGGGTTGAAAAAGAATCAGATTTAAGCCTCATTTAGAAGGTGTGGGTTAGACCATTTCCTCACAACTAGGACTTGTAATTTGTCAAACTGAAGAATTGTTTCTACGTATGCACTTTCTTTCTTAAGGAAGTGTTCCATCCACTAAAGCATTATGTAAAATCAGGAATAATTTCCTCCTCCATTAGAGTGATCTGAGCAGGTCTAATGTGCAAATTTATTCAGAAAAGAGTTTATTGTGAGAATCATAAAATCTTGAGAGAGAAAAAATTCTGTGCTGTAGTGTTTGCAGATAAATGAAACGAGGTGTCCCCAGAATGTTTTCTCATGAAAGACAAAATACTTAAATTAACTAGAGATAATGGAGAAGATTCCCGTTTGAATTCCTGTGACATTTTTTGTGTGAGTCAAGTGATAACTCCTCCAGCTTCCCTGGCCCATAACCCTCCTGTCTGGCCACTGGGGCCCATCCTGGGGCCTGTGATACCTGTCCAGACTGAGGGATGCCACTTCCCATTTACAGGTTCAGACACTCATGAAGCTGAGCACATATCCCAGACACACTAAGAGGACATTGTCAAAGCCATAGTTGTGGCTACACAGACAGACACAGACAAGGTGCTGCATTCAACAGCATCTATATAGAGGATTCAAATTTAATAAGAAGATGTAAAAATTTAGACTGACTGCAGTGACCAAGCATAGGGCTCAGATAGATTGTGTACTGACTAGTCCCATTTTACACCATTAACCCATTTATACCACTTTCTGTCCTACCCCCACCACTTCTTCTCTTCATATCTACCTTCCACTGCACATCCTCCTGTAGGTTGGTAACACTTTATGAATTCCTACACCATTCCCAGTGAGATGTCCCCCTGATTTAAAATCTTATTGGTTGCAAAGTCCATGTTGATCTTCCTGGAAGAGTAGTGTATTGTCTGGATAATTCATTAATGAGTGTGGCTGGTGAGTTTTGTGTCTTGACTCATCGTGTCCCTGATCTGGTTTGATGGAGTTTTTTTAGGTCTGTGTCTCTGTACGTTTTGTTTCTGCTTTTCCCCTCTTCCTTTATTTTCCCAGTTGATGAGTTTCATGAAAAGCAGGAAGCTAGAACCCAATTTGGATTTAGGAATCTTGCTAGGTAACTTAAAGTCACATACAAAATACTCAGCCAGATACCATTTTGTGGTTATAGCTTGAATTTGATTGTATTTCAGTGTTTTAGAATTGACATATAGCTTTTTTTTTTTCCTCTGAGACAATAATAGTTTGCATTTATAGAATGCCTTTCATCCAGAAATCTCAAAGGATTTTGCTAGCAACAATAAAGTTTGAACTATTCAATAACATTCTCTTTTAATTTTGGATATTGTTTTCTCACTGCTCTATCTCACTCAGGTGGTTAATTTTTTTTTATTTTCCTTTACAAGGTGCACGAACTTTATCTACCTGACTTGGAGTTTATTTCTCTTTTCAGTATTAAATTTTCAGTATTAACTTTAATTACATTAACATATATGCATACATGCAACCTAAAATACAATTTTTCTCTATTGAAATCTTTCCATCTCAAATTAATAATCTCAACTGGATAACAACAATAAAAAAATGCAACCAAAAATATTAGAGGGAATATAAAAAGAGTAAAGAGGGTATCAGTGTGCTTATTCTGTTAAGGCCAAGGAAAAGCAAAGGTAATCAGACTGCTGACTACAGTCTAGCCAGCGGTAATAATCCCCATTTCATCAGGTGCATTTAAAAAACTGTGTTTCACATTCCTCTAAAGCAGCTTTGCACATGTCACAGCACAAATTAGTGAAGTCTAAATTTCAGCTCAAGGCTCCATGTGTCATTCAGTGGCATACACTTGTTAACTGTAGCCAAAAGCAGACTTCCATCAGGGACACTGAAACTCCTCATTTACATAAGAATGGGAAGTTAATTGTGCTACAGATATTCTGGCTTCCCCAAGGAATTCATTAAGCATGCCGAACCTGCTGAGAATATAACTTAACTGACATTTCTAGGAAACCAGGGAAATTGAACTTGAGAAATACCACCAATGAAAAGAAAATAAATTGTTTAATATTAATTTGATTCAAACCTTTCTGGACTGTGTCTGAAATACCTGTTACACCCTTATTTCTGGATCAATTTTCAAAATATATGTAGTTACTTAGAGTAACTTTTTCTTTCTTTTCCAACGTAGGATCCTGAGTTGGTCTTTCTATTTTACAAGAGGATTTAAATTTACCTCTGAGGGATTAAAAAAGAAAGGTTGGGTGATATTTTGCATCATACACTAATTGTTGTGAGTAAGTAAGTACTCTGAGTATTTATTCAAAAAAGTTCAAAAAATTATTTAAGATACTCATTTCAGTCATATAACCAAACAAGTTAGTAAAAATATAACACTAAAAATGTTCTTACAGATAAGATGCAAACTTGAGAAAAAGCTTTTTGTTCTTCTTATATCAAAAAAAGAGTCTGATAGTGAAGACACTAAACTCACAACACCCCCTACGAGTGCTGCTTTCAGCTGCAATAGTTAGAAGATATTCTAGTGTAATAACCTTTTTTCCCATAAATAATTTTTTTTTTTCTTACCAAATCTACTTTTTGGGGTGAATGCTTTTTAGATAGAAAAAAAATATTTACTTCACTGGGAGGAGAGGTCTGTTTAAAGTTACAGGCATTTTACTTAATTCAAGAAACATTCCATTTTTAGAATTTTTAAGGTTTAGATTTGTTAGTTATTCCATGCAATAAGATTTTAATTTTTTAACAACAGATGACATATCAGCTTATAACTAACTTCTTATGCTTCTTTTTTGTAGGGACTTTAACTCCCAATTTAATTTTCATCAGAAGACTTATAGCATTATAACTGTCATTATAAAGAAGGTTTAGGCAGTCATGGTATTAAACTGACTAAATGCTAATAACCCTATAATTTTGCACAAAAAAAAAAAAAAAGCCTTTTTTGTTGCAGCTAATTGATTTATTGCCACTGTAATAGTGAGAATACTTGTACACATGTGTGCGTGTGTATAGTAAATGAGAAAGAAAATAACATATTTATTATTTTATTGCTTCCAGTTTCTAATTGTATCGTAAATGGTTTTGTCTTATAAGTCACTTCAGTTTCGCACTACAATATGAAATCAAATAGAATAGTTCAATATAAGAACTTATATTTATTTATATTTATATATTTTATTGTATTATTGCATTTCTGAACTAGTGCATTTTGTGAAAAATCCTATGATAGTGGTAAATCACATGTACCACATATATTTTATTATTTTAAATGCATTTATAAATTATATCTATAGACCTACATAGGGACAGCTGCAGTGGAAAAATAGTAATATCCTTAATTTATGGAGCAAGGGATATGGATTGAAGGATAGTAATAGGACAATATTCAATACAAATCTGAAAAGGTCAGGAGTAAATTAAACAGCACAATAACAGTAAATAACACAGGCAAAATTAGACTGCCTGCAATGCCATTGACTGGCATGAACAATATTAATTGGTAGAAGAGAGGGAAGTCTTATGAGTCCTTTTCCCAGAAGTTTAAAGCCTAAAAAATTAGTAACCATGGTGCTTGGTATCAGTAAACAACTCTGAGAAAACAAGTCTCTCATAAACCTTTTAAAAGGAAGATAATCAATGTGCTACAGTATTACCATGTTGTCAGCTTTATAGGAGTGATACAATAGGGATTACAGGTTAGGGGCTGGTACTGTATGTAAAGAATATTACAGGAAAAGAGAAGCTCTTCATAATCTTTGTGGCTGGCACTCGTAAATACAATGATATTAAGACTGGGTTATCACCACCCTAAGCTGGGTGATGGTTATTCTCAGGAAATATTAAGTGATATTAAGAAAGATTAAAAATTAGTAGGAGTAACAGTAAGAGTTCTAGCTAGCCACACGTAGGCTGGACTGATGCTTTACCAACACCAGACAAAGAAATGTTGCTTTTTAGAAAAAGTCTTGGAACCTACAAATAAAGATGCTATCCTGATCTGGACTCTGGTTGTAACATCCAAGATTCAGTCCAAAAGGTATTAGTGAAATATTATTAATTAGTGAAATTAGTGAAATGTAAAAAGCCCTACAAAATAAACCTTAGAACTGTAGCAGAAGAAAGTAGGCAAAATAAATTGAGAAAGTTTATATTTACTTTCATGAAAGGAAAGTACATGAACGCTAGGAACGGGAAAAAAAAATAGCAAAAGAAACTCAAAGAACCAGTCCAAATAGCAAGTCTAAAAGGAGCCAGCAGGCTGTTTTTATAGAACCACATAAGAATATGCGCCACAATTCAAAAATAAAGTGCAATGTTCCGCTCCCCACTCCCTCCAAAACAATACCCTCTTACCCAAATTAAAGCCCTCACAGTGGCAGATGAAGCATGTCCCAGCATATTCCTACATACTGAATGTCCTGGCACTGTAGAGAAGTAGATATGGATAGTTGGGATAGATGTGAAAAGTGTGCAACTGATGATAGATGAAGAACATTCTTTCTTCCTACTGGTAATTTGAGAATTAAGTAGATACCCAGGACAGCTGTAAACATAGGAAGTCCAGGATATTCTTTTGCATGTAACCAGACCTTTCACATGTCCAAAGGCTGTTAGGCCTTTTGAGGAATGGACAAAGGCTGTTGAACTAGCATTAACAAATGAACAAACCCAAAGGATGAGTAATAATGCGCATAGTGAGAATAGAACAAAATACCTCAGTCCAAAAACCATGAATGTATCAAGTAGACATCATTAGTTAAGATTCTGATTTTCAGCTGGTTTTGGCTGGTTCACAGTGGCTAGTATGCAGCTATGTTTTGGATTTGTGCTGAAAACAGCACTGATCCTGCTGTTTCATATTGATGAGAAGTGCTTACACAGAATTAAGGCCTTTTCTGCTTTTTGTACTGCCACGCCTTCAAGGGGGCTGATGATGAATGGGAAGCTGGCCCGGGAGACCCAGACTGTCCAAAGGGATATTCCATAGCATATGACTTCATGCTCAGTATATAAAGTAGGGAGAAGAAGGAGAAAAGGGGGAGATCATAGAATCATGGAATATGCTGAGCTGGAAGGGACCCATCAGGGTCATCAAGTCCAACTCCTGGCCCTGTGCAGGACACCACAAGAATTACACCATGTGCCTGAGAGCATTGTCCAAATGCTTCTGGAACTCAGACAGTCTTGGTACTGTGACCACCTCCCTGGGGATTCCGTTCTGATGCTCAGCCACTCTCTGGTGAAAATCTTTTTTCTGAACTCAGCTTCATGTCCTTTCCTCAACTCCTGTCACTGCTCATGAGAGTGAAGAGAGTGAAGAGGTTGATACTTACCTCTCTGCTTCCTGTCATGAGGATATCAAAGAATGCAATGAGGTCTTCCCTCACTCTCCTTCAGGCTGAAAAGACCAAATGATCTCAGCCGCTCATCATATGGCTTCCCCTCTAGACCCTTTACAATCCTCATGTCTGTCCCTTGGATGCTCTCTAATAGCTCAATGTGTTTTCTAAATTGTGGTGTCCAAATCTGCACACAGCACTCAAGATGAGGCTGCACAAAAGAGGAAGATGTTTGGAGTTGTGTTAGTCTTCTCAAGTAACATCTATGCATGATGGAGCCCTGCTTTCCTGGAAATGACTGAACACTTGCCTACCCATGGGAAGTAGTGAAAGAATTCTTGCTTTGCTTGTGTGCATGGCTTTTGCTTCCTCTATTAAACTATCTTTATCTTAATCCACAAGTTTTCTAGCTTTCACTCTTCCAATTCCCTTCCTGATCCTGCTGCTGGGAGAGTGACTGTGGTGCTTGTTTGCTAGCTGGGGTTAAATCTGTATCCCCTATTTCTCCCCTGTATCTTGAGGTTTCTACCACAACTATCCCTCCACTCTTTCCAATGCCTGTAAAAAAGTCTTAGAAAGGTGAGTTGGTAACCAAAAGGCAACAGAGGCCATGATATCTTTATTGGAGGGGAAAAAAAAAGAATTTCGCAGACAGAAGGGAAACACTGGGATGACTGCGCTGGTTGCAGCTGCAATTGTCTGGGTTCACATGCTGAGGACTGTGTTTTTAGAACAAAAGGGAAGAAAAGCCCTTGTCTGGTGTTTAGGGCTGATGGCCAAGGCTTTGTTTTGTTTTTTTTTTCAGGATGGCTTCTGCTCTTGGTGTTTCTTGGAGGGGAAGAATTGGTGGTGAGTCATGGCAGTTGAGTCTTCCTTTGTAGTGTTCAGAATGGGAGAGAGACTATCAGAGGAACTGGGGTCAAATACTTTCTTCCCTTAGATTTCCTCCAACTTCCATAGGCATAAGATTGTAGTAGTAGATTTCTAAAAGCAGATGGGGTTTTCATAGGTGGGTGTTTATGTTGTTGTTATTGTTTTGGGTTGGGGGGAGCTGTTTGTTTTTTTTTGCTTTGGCTTTTTTTGTTTGATTGTTTTGGGGGTTTTTTTGGGGTTAAGGTTTTGTTTGTTGGTTCTTTCATTTTTGTTTCCTTGCTTTGTTTTTTCCCCCTAATTGTAATGGTGTAGATTTCAGAATGGAGAAATTACTGGAGGTAGAAGATGGCTAGAAACAAGGTGGGAGGGGGAGCATTCATTCGGTCTGACCCAGTGGAATAGTATTTATGTTCTTAGGTCTTACATGACAGAAGACAGATATAGACAGAGCTGGCACAGAAAAAAAACAAAGAGATGGACTTGGGTGTGAACTGAGAGTGAACTGAGTGAACTGAGAGTTGTTGAAACTAAAAGCAAATAGAAAACAGTTGGTAAATTCTCTTTTTTTCTTTAAAACAGAATTATGAGCCTTAATTGAAGTGAGGCTATATATAGTGCAACATACTGTTGGCATTGACTCACATAGAAGGAGTTACTGGAAAAATCTTGCTATTTAAAAAAATAATAGTAAGACTTTTGTTCATTCAAGGTGAATTAAGACACAGTGGCTAGCATACAGCTGGATGACCACTGTTGACTCATATTCAGCTTTCCATTGACCAGGACCTAGGCAAGTTGAATATGAGTCAGCAGTGCCCTGGCAATCCAGAGGGCCAGCCATGTCCTGAGGGGCATCACCAGCCGGTCGAGGGAGGGGATTGTCCTGCTCTGTTCTGCACTGGTATGGCCTCACTTTGAATATTGTGTGCAGCTTTGGGCATCACATTGTAAGAAAGGTATTAAGCTGTTGGAGAGCATCCAGAGGAGACCACAAGGATGAGGAAGGGGAAGAAATATGGGGAGTGGCTGAGGTCACCTGATCTGTTCAGCCTGAAGAAGAGGAGATTGAGAGAAGACCTCATTGTGGCCCTTGGCATCTTTATAAGGAGAAGCAGAGGGACAGGTACCCATGTCCCCGCTCTTATGACCAATGATGGGACTTGAGGAAAGGACATGAAGCTGAGCTGGGGAGGTTTAGGTTGGATATCAGGAAAAAGCTTTTCACCAGAGAGTGGCTGAGCATTGCAACAGACTCCTGAAGGAAGTTGTCACAGCACCAAGACTGTCTGAGTCCCAAAAGCATTTGGTGTGATTCTTGTGGTGTCCTGCAGGAGCCAGGAGTTAGACTTGATGATCCTGATGGGTCCCTTCCAACTGAGCATATTCTATGACAAAATACAATATAAGAACAAGATAAGCTTGTTCAGTGGAGTAAAGGACAGTGCATCTGTCCTTTACTCCATCTGTCTTTACTCCTTAAAATAAAATAGATCTGGAAATGAATGAAAGCTTACTTTATTGTCTTTATTCTCTTTTAAAAGGTGTGGAAAGTCCCAACACTGCTTATTCCTTTCTTCTTTCTACTTGTATTTACTGTATCTATATTTAGATGGAGAAATAGTCGATACTACTTTAGGTTGAAGAGACTTTCTTGGCTGTCTTCCAGCATCTTCAGGTGGTTACATTACAGAATGTAAGCCCTAGACACTTATCCAGACACTTTTAAACTGTACAATATTGAAGTATTTTTCCATTCTGCAACATGAAATTATGATATATTTCGATGAGTGTAAAATTATGAGGTTTAATCAGTTTTATGTTTTATGCATTATGTACTTATTTATGAAAACTACGGAAAAGGAAGCTATCACCTTTTCTTGCAAATTAAGCAAAAATTCAGTTTATTTCATGAAGTGTTTTAAAAATGTCTCTTTATTTTCAGTCAAATTTTAAAAAGTGTGATTGACAGCCCCCAAAACCAAACTTTTCTTTAGTAATACATGGCAGGGTAAATTATCATTGTTATCTACCAGCTGACATACTTTTTGTTGATAAATTGCTCATATTTAACTTGAAATAATATTTCTAAGAAATTTTTAAAGACCTTATATTATTTCATCTACTTTATGAAATAGTTATTTTGTAAAAACAATTGCTGTACACCTGTGAAAATTCCAAATATAGAAGTCTCATTACTTTAAGATTATTTATTTGTTTGCCTTTTTATTGCATTGGAAATCTACATGTGTTCACACAATTACATAATTACACAGTTTGATATGAAAAGTAATAATTAAATTATACGCACAGGACATTTCTTCTTTGAACACACGGTGACCTACTGAACTGCTGGGGAAATAGGTAAAACTAAATCAGTAATTTATAGCCTAAATCATCCATACTGTGCCACCTTTACCAGGAGTATTGATGCAAAATTATGAAGAAGATAAAGAATTTGTAAATGATAGTCACTGTAAGTGAATTTTAATTTCCATAACTATATCCTCCTTGGATTCATGTCTTTTATTATATCATACATCTTGTTATTCTTGTGGTTATATTAATTCATTGATTTTTTCAAAATAATGTTTCATGTTGTGCAACAACTTGTTCTCTTAGGAACCTTTTTTCTTCAATTAAATTCCTGTCTCAGTTTGAGAAAATTTGGAGGAGCAGAGACCTCGGACATAAGTCTTCCACCTCCAATTCAATAGCCCTGCTTTCTTCAATACAGAAAAATATCAAAAATGCCTGGATGTAAGTGGAAAAAAAACAAAACAACAAACAAACAAAAAAAAACCCAACCCCCCACAAAAAACAAACAAACAACAAAAAAAAAAATACAAACCTCAAAAATTTAGCAAGAAGAATGTTAATAACAGTACTGATAAAACTGAGTTAAACACCAGTGAGGAGAAATTTCACATGCCTTGCCCACTAGCCCAAATGAAGATGTTGCCGGATTCCCCCCCACCCCGGGAAAAAAAATGGGGCCACAGGACAGATGGTAGTCCTTTCCCATGATTCACCTTCTCCACACCTGGAAAACTTGGTAGGAAACCTGGAAAGTCAGCGCTGGAGTGAGGCTATGGTGCTGGTACAGGCAGTTGGAGCAGGGCTGCGGATCCCCCAGGTGACTGCAAGGACCCATAAGACACCCATTGGATCCACCTATAAGAGGTGGTGATTGTAATTTTGATGTTCGTTGGTCTAAGTGGTGGTTG
Organism: Empidonax traillii; assembly: GCF_003031625.1. Classification (NCBI taxonomy): domain Eukaryota; kingdom Metazoa; phylum Chordata; class Aves; order Passeriformes; family Tyrannidae; genus Empidonax; species Empidonax traillii. The sequence continues at coordinate 712,965 of NW_020955281.1, forward strand.
TAGTCCAGTGGAAATAGTAGTCACAGTCCAGATCCCTCGAGGTGGTGGTGGAAGTCCTGGGTGGTCAGGAAAACTCCAAGTGCTAAGGGAAGAAAACCTAGTGTTGAGTGAAGTCCAACTGTGGTCTTTTATTTGGCTTAGTCTGGCTGGAAATGTCCCTGGCACCTTGCCTGGGGAGCAGAGTTCTACAACAGATGATGTAATACTGGATCATAGGACATTTCAGGGGTCTTTGACACTTCTAAGATGTCACAGCTGCCTGCTATGTCAGCACAGGTGAATCCACTATGGCCCATCAGCACAGAAGAATATCTTCAGGCTATGTCTGAATTGTCACAATGCTTCCCTGAAGGGAAGTTATCACAGCTGAGTCATTTATGTAAGGACAAACAACATCCAGGTTGTAGCCTGAGATGTTGGGTATGCAGGACCTCAACACCTGGGTGGTTACTTTGCACATTGTCAGCTTGCACCTGGGTTGTCTGAATCCTCAGCATTCCAATCTTTCACACTTGTGGATAACAGTACCATGCTTATCTCAAGTTCCCATCACAGCCCAAATTAGTTTTCATATTTGGGGAAAAGAGAAAATAAAAGGTGGTTACCAGAATTTATTACCGGGACAATTCTCCATATGTTTCTGCTGGCAAATTCATTTCACCTCTGTAGCAGTACCTTGAAGGAGTGATCACATTCCTGTAATCCCTCCTCCTTTACATTAGTCAGCATAAGTAGGTTTTGACAACTGATGTTTGGATTAAGTACTAAAATTTGAATTAAAATACATCCTCATTTTGTATTTGTGCATTTTGGCCAGAAAAGTTCTAATATTTATTAGGAAAATGAAAGTAATTCTCATTATACAAATATGTAAGCATAAATATGTGAAGCAACTCCAGATTTAGCTATATTTTAAAATAGAGCTGTTGTAAATCAGTCTTACAATTTTATTTACTTGTGTCTATTTTCCAGCAAAAAATACATTAGTAGCCCTTAATCCCTAAAGCTATGTTTAATTTGTACAAAAAAATAATAAGGTAGGATAATTCTGTAAATAAACAAAGCTCAAATCTTCTTCCTAAGAAATGTTAAATTAACAACCTAAACATAAATCTCTTCCTTGTTTAATGTCATTTAAAATTCTTGTTCTACTTTACTGAACACAAACTTTCATATTTTTAAACCTTCCTATGTGTGTCAGAAGTCTTGGATGCATATTTGCTGATAAATAGAAGAAAATCAGGGGCAAGTTCAAACACCATAATATCCATGCTGCCTAATTGTTTACTCATGTCCTAGTTCTACTTTGGATTTAGTTTGGATGAGTGCAGTTATCTATTTTCTCAACAATTCTTCTATAAAAACACTTTTTTAAGGTTAACAGGTGTAAGAAGATCTGTACCACAAGCTTTGAAGTACCCTTCCATTTTTGTTTCAGCTTTTGTTTAATAGCAGAGAAATAACAAATGAGAAAGCTATTGAAAAAAATAACGAATGCCTTAATATTCTGTGACTGTGATGAAACATGATCTTTTCAAACTATATTATCAATTAAAAATAAAAATGAATGCAATAGAAATGCATAAGAAAAACAATGGAGAGAAAAAAAGTCATCTGACAAGTAGAAGAGAAATATGACCTTCCAATAAACTCTAATTTATAACTGAAAAATAACAAATATACAATACTCTGAGCATCTGTGTAAATAATGTTGATTACTCATTCAGATAAAATGAGTACAAATTTGTTTTACAAAACTGTGTAAATCATCTGACTTTGTGATTGTACCAGAAAACAATGAAGGGTCCAAATAAATTTCATTAGAAAATTTCAGTCTCTCTTCAATGGAGAGTCCTCTCTTCAATGGAGATACAGTTTTAACTAAATTGACAAGAAGTGATGATGCATATATAGAAAAACTCTGTTGAAACAGAGAGCTTAATGGGCAAATTACAGAACTATTTTATATTTTTTTTATTTTTGAGGAAAAACAATATTTCCCTTATATGTAATGAAATCAATATTGTTGGCTTTTGACAGGTATCTGAAGACTATGAAAGACTTACCTCTGCCTTTGAATTTAATATCTGAATATTTTCCTATTAAAATTTATGTAGTCTTAGATGTGACAAAAGATACTTTAACATTCAGGAGATACTCAAATTTACTTTTTACCTCTTTCCTTTGGCAGGTAGGAAATTTTTAATGTTTTACAGATTAGTGGACATTTTAGTAAACTAACATTACAGATTACATGCACATATTCTTTTTATGATCCATTGATACTACACTTTAAGACATGATTTTGCTCTCCTTTCACTTTTTTTCTCAAATGTGGGAGAATTTTCTTACTGTAACATGCATTTTTTGACAATTCATAAAAATCTCATGGAAAAGTTTGATTGTTAAATACTCTATAAACTGAGAGAAATAATGAAAAAAGGTAAATTAGAATAAGTCAGCAACTATATTGCAAAATTATTTCTTTAATATTTGAATTTTGTTTTGACATACAGAGATATTCTCATAGAACTTCAGAAAATATAACAAATACAAAATACGTGGAAAAAAACAGAGAAGATAGCTAACAATGTAATGTAAATTATTAGGGTAAAAACACACTTTAATATGAAAACAAGCTTGGGAGAATTCTTGTGCTGCATTGGTTGATGGATTATAAGAATACTTTAGACTTGGGGAGGAAAAATTTGTGTCCTGCCACTAAATACAGAATTAATATCACTGTTGTATTACTATGCTATTTACATTTTTCAAATACCTGCTAGGAATTAGAAAGGATAAGCATAACATCATTAAGAATGTTTTCATTTTAGGTTAACGTGTGCTTTGGTCAGATATTTATTTCAATAACTCTATTTCTTCTCCTTTTTGCAGTCAATGATTTCAGAAACAACAAAGACATAGTTGGAGTTTTCTTGACAAAGATAATAAGGTAAATCATTCCAAACTCACATTCTAAACTAAAACCATCACAAGTATAATATATAATTACACACAATAAGAGCATTCAGATTGATAATCAGAGAAGAAAAAAACTGATAACTAAGCTACAGCATCTACCCAGTTGCATACTTGTGATTTCCTGAAATCCTCAGTTGAAAACAGATTTCGAGAATTCTTAAATAATGCAGAATACTGAGAAGATTGAGCTCCACCCTTGTCTTAACATAGCTTTTGTTTCGATCATAACTTGAGCCTTTTCAAGGCATTGATGTTTTCTGTCTGCATTAAAACATCTTACAGGTTTCAAAGAAACTGAGGCAGTAGTGAGCAAATAACTGGTTTTATCACTTTACCCTCTCCTGGTTTTTGATAGGAAGAGTCCAACCAGAAGTGGGACTGCTTCTAGCTGATATTTTCAGAGTAAATATTTTGCATATTTAACATAGTTAAAACTACCAATGAAAAATAGTCCTAATTCAATCAGCTGATTTCATTTATGTTTCTACATTCTATAGAATGAGACACACACCAAACCAGAGAAGAAATTCATTCTGAAATACTACCTTAGAATCAAGTAATAATTTCTGACTTGTTATGATAAAAATTTCATTATGGGGAAAAACGACAATACAATTTATGGATATGCTAATATATTACTAATTCAATTAAAGCAAAAAAACACTATGGATAATTCAGTTAAAATGAAATTTATATATCAGAAATCCATTATCCCCCATTAAAATAAATAACAAAAAGAAGAGGGGAATAATAATGAAATTATAAAAGTAATATACAAGCTGTACTATCCTAGTGCTGCTCAAAATGAAAGAAAGATCTATATCCATCAAGCTGAAAAGAAACCATGAAAGTGAATATTTTTGTTTTGGTTTTGGTGAATGTTTGGCCAGCACACTGCTGGTGCCATTGAATAGGGCTTTACAGTGAATAGAAGTGCACTGATATACACTGTGAGCAACCAACTAGTCACTGTCATACCATAATGTTTATGACCCACATCAAGGAAATTAATAACGACAACCTACTTTATTATGGTTTCCACTCTTGGCCAAATGAGTTTGCAGACTTAAAAGCATAATGGGTAATACTTTCTGTTATACCAACACTTTGAGGAGTTTAAGAATGGCTTAAGAAATGTGGAGGAGGACAAATATGATTGTAGCTTTGTCTGGGCATGAGAAATTATGTTAGCAGACATAATGGTAAGTAGTTCATCATTAGTCTCAGTAACTTTTATTTGAAGCTCTTTTTTTCTTTCTCTTTTTTTTTTTTTTCCCCCTAAACTTCCACCCTGCCCCACCTCTTCCCAGTGAGAACCTTTAGGGCATATGCATATGAAATTTTTCCTGTAGTGTGTTGAGTTGGATTTCCAGTTTCTGGAACAATCTAACGCATTTATGAGTCACCACAGAAATGAGATTCTACAATAGTGGAAAATAAACCCCAAGGTTTAATACAAATTTGGATGCCTCTATGAGAGTGAATATTTGAAATGGTTAATTAGGTGGCATGCAACTGATGCATCTGTTCCCCAAATGTGGGATAAAATTATTCTTCTCCAGAAAGCAGGCAGTGAGTGTACTGTTTTGACCCTCATGATTAAGATGATAATTTATTCATGTTGTGTAAATAGGTGTTAGTGACTCAGCTTTGGTCTCATAATTGGATTTCATTGTACCTAAAAAACCACCTGGCTGAGAATGGTATGGTATACTTAAAACAATTTATAGGGAAAATGTAGCTACACTTAACTTAACCAGATGCAAAAGAAAGCCATAGTTAAGGCACACAGGACTTCATAATTGGTTTGATTGAAATTTGATATAGCATGTAATCATTGTATATGTTTTTAATGATACTAGCTTTTATAAACGCTTATCAAAAGGTTTTGATGTCATCATCCATTAAGAATCCATGCATAATTGATTTTCTAAGAAAGTAGATACATTCCTTAAGCATTTTTTGATCATGAACATAAAAACATTTTAAATAACACTGTCATCTCTGTTCACTGCAAATAGATGGCACTAGTCAAAACTGTCATGTCACAAATTGTTTTTACTATTTTGCTTCAAATTCCTGTGATTAATTATTTGTGAGCAAGCCAATGCAAAGAAAATTTCTGTGTTCCTCTGTTTGGATAAAGTTATAAGCTGTTGCCATCAGTTTGCTGGTTTGTATCCACATTGAGACAGGAAATTATAGGAATTACGTGAAGTATATCTACATATGTTTTTCAACTCCCACCTCTTGTTAAAGGTGACTGTGCTTACTTGTGAACTCAGCAAACACTTCAGGGCTGCAAAGAACAGCACTGAGTACTGTTCCTTTATAATTAGTGCTAATTCAAGTTTGGAGCAGAAGTAGTACCATGGTTTCTGGAGGTCACTGACCTTTGGTACAGTTTATAGGGACTGTGTTCTACAAAGGGATGCTTCACTTCATATAAATATCTATAATAACTCCAGTGAGCTTATGACTCTTCACTTTCTAAAATTAGAAAAGGTTTTTCACTTACTAACTGTGTACACTCCCATTTTTATCCTGCAGGAGATAAAGGGTCACGTATACATACATACACATGTGAATGCACATACACACACACAGTTTCATGCTGGAGAAAGCACAGTATCAATTACTATAAATGAAAGAGGATTGAGTGAAGATTTTACAGGGTAGAAGTCTTATGGCAGACTGCAAAATCACCAGTTCCTTCTTTTATTATGTAAGGAGATATCACGAGTTAAAATGGAAAGCACCAATAGACTGAAATTATAGAAGAGTGATCTTCATTATAAGATGAGGTTAAAAAAAAAAAAAAAAAAATCTGTCCTTGTGTCCTTTAGAGGGAATGTTTGAGAGAATACAATCAAAGAGATTTTTATCAGGTAATTGTCCAGCATGTTTGTTCTAATCAAATTACTTTTAAGATCGTCCTATGATTAATTTGTACAGCAAAATCTAGAAAGACTTCATAGATCTCAGAAATGCTTCATTTATATATGCATAATGGAATGGAATGCTACTGGGAATTGTTTATAATATTTATGTTAATTTGCAATATGTTCCTCAATATTTTTTTCAATGCCAGTGACTGCTAAAATGAAAATTAGTATATAATATTGAGAGTTAAGTATATAATTAGCTATGTGTTTCCGAATAGTTTATATAAGGTTTCACTTTAAAAAAAAAAAAAAAATTATTACTAGCCATAATTCCTGTGTACTAATTTTGTCTATATTAACTGTGCATTAGTTTTCACTTTTTATTGAAAAGGTTTAAGTAAACAATTCTTAGTCTTATTTTTCTCAGAATGAATGTACCATTATATTTCTAGGCCAGCCACCTCATTTACTTACCTATGGTTATACAGATAACTTTGAAAGTTATCGATACTTAGTACTAGTCATTACTACAATAGCAGTTACATAACTAAGGTTAAATATTATGCTCATACCTATTTGCATTTGAAGGAACTAAACAATTCACAAAATACTTTTCTAGAATTCAGAAGAAGCCCAATGCTTTGTGGGTCAGATACAAATTCTTCTCGTTCTATATACCACAATTTAAATCTTGTAATGGAAGCTCAATTCACTTAATTCTTTCTCAGTCCTACAAGCCACACATTTTTTTCTGCAACACACAGTTACTGGCCCAAACTCTTGAATTTGTATTCAGGCTTCAGTATAGGTATGCCTTAAACCAACACAAAAGAATATGCAAGTAAATGTTTAAGTTGCAAGAAAAGTCCATATACACTTTAGATAAAAACCCCAAAAAACCCCCAAAATACAGCAAAACAAAACCCAATCCAAAACTTCAAAATATTTATGAATAGGCATATGTTGTGACTGATATCACTGAAATCCAGTGGGAAAGCTTTTTGAATTGTTAAAACTCCAAAGTAAGGAAATAGCAAAAAAAAAATAAATACATCTTGTTTAGGAAAAAAGAGCCCAAACAGCTGGATGAAATTCTCAGTGCGTATCAAAATACACAAATTTTAAATTATTTGGGTTCCTACAATGTAAACATCTATGTGGATGAGACCTTCTACAGACAGCTTGAAGCAGCCTCAGAGACACACTTTCTTGTGGGGAATTTCAACCAGTCTGATATTTTTCTGGAGAAGACACAGAGGAAGGCACAAACAGTCCACGATGTTCCTGGAAGCACTGATGACAACTTGCTGCCACAGGTAGTGGAAGTACTGGAGGAACCCACAAGTAATTGTGTGTTGCTTGATCTCATACTAACAGAGAAGGTTTTGTAAGAGATGTGAAGGTTGGAAGCAGACTTGGCTGTAGCGACTGCAAGATTATGGACTTCAGTATAGAGATGCTGAAAAAGCAAGTAGAAATGATAGGTAACATCAGGGCCTATCTAGAATTAGATCTGGTGAAGGATGTCAGGGAAAAAAAGAAGGTCTTTTTGAAATACATCAGTTATAAAAGGAAAACTAAGGATAATTTTGGACCCATTATTAAATGGAAGGAGGAGCCCTGGTAACAGAGGACACAGAGAAGACAGAGTTATTGAACACCTTCTTTGCATTGGTCTTCACTGACAAGACCAGCCCTCAGGAATCTCTGACCCAAGAGTCCAAGATAAAGGAATGTTGGAAGAAAGACTTTCCCTTGGTGAAGATGGATTGAGTTAGAGAACACCTAGGTGAACCTTAATATGGTATCCACCAGTTCTCTCATCACTCAAGGATGCAACCTGTCAGGGCTCATGGACTTGTAGGTGTCAGGTTCACCTAGGTGTTCTCTAACTCATGGAGATCCTTAGGAGGAACACTGTCAGGAGGTTGCTGGAGGTGATCCTGCCCCTCTACTCAGCCCTAGTGAGGCAACACCAGGAGTGCTGGAGTGCTGTGTCCAGTTCTGGGCTTCTCAGTACTGTGGATCCTGGAGTAGTTCTCTGTAACACTCCAGCCCTGGGAGCTGCCAGCTCACTGGCTCAGCTAGGAGTTTTACTTTAAAATATAGATATAAGGTTCTTTAATACCTCAAGATAGTGTCAAGAGAACAAGCCATGAACAAGTACCCAAGGAGTTTTTTTATTAATTTATGAGAGAAAATAAGGGAACTTGGCACAAACTAGACAAAAATGTTCCACCACAATAACAACCCAGCACATAATAATCTACAACACTTAAGTCAAAATCCAATAAATCCACAACACTTAAGTCAAAATCCAATCCCTCCAGCTCTAAGCCACCCAAAGTACCTAGAAAGGAGCAAAGAAAGAGAAGCAGAGGGAGAAAGAAGAGAGAAGGAAAAAGAGTGAGAGAGAGTTACCACTGGAACCTTGTAGAAGACCAGTTCTCACAAGTCCAAGAGGCAGGGCTGCAACAAGAGGCAAACACATGCACTTGGTTTTATCTGCTCTGGTCCCTGTGGCCAGCCCCTCCAGGTGGGATCTCCGACTCACCAACCACTCTGGGGTTCCAGGCCAGGGTGAGGGGCAATGTCCTCACTGTCCCTGCCAGTCTTAGGCTGAATGAGGGGTTGCATGAAGTGTGGTGTGTTACAGTTTTCCTGTACTGTTTGTGACTGACAGCTACTCCAGGGCTTCCCTATGTGGGCTCCAGGGGCCTGCCATAAAGGGATATGATGCCAGTGCACCTCCATGAGTTTTGAACCCACCCCTTTCCCCTCCACACAAACACACAAACACTCCCCAGAAGCCCACTAATCACTGATCTGGTGTCTAATAGTCTAATACTGTCTTAAGTGTCTGAAAATTTTTAAAACACTTATTTAATGAGTTTGGTTAACAATGCCACATAAGACCCAGGGAACTACAGGCCACACTTCAATCTCTGGAAAGGTGATGGAGCATTTAATCCTGAAATCCATTTCCTAGTACATGAGAAGAAAATCATCAAAAGTAGTCAGTGTTGTTGTGCTTGACCAATATTGTGCTTGATAATCTTCTATGAAGAAGTGACTTGCCTGGAAAATGAGGAAAGAGCAGTGGATATTGTCTACATGTCCTTCAGAAAGGTGTTTTTTACTGTCTTCTATTAGAATTTCATAGGTAAGCTGTTGATGTATGGACCAGATAAGAAGATAGTGAGGTGTATCAAAAACTGGATTTTAAAAATCAAATATTCTTTACAGAGTCACAATAGAGAATGTGACATTGAAGAAATTTACACTCCTAAAAGAGGAAGTAACTCAGCTATTAATTAAAACTAGAGGATTTCACTTTAACTGAATGACATTCAGCTCTTGCGTCCTAGAATACTATCCTGTTGCTATTCACATCAATGGTTACTTTATTCCATGAATATCAAAATCTCAGTCTGAGTAACAACATCCATCTAGATTCTACTACTAGTTTCTTTTGCATAAAACTTTGTTTTTTCTTACTGAATGTGTTGAGAGTTCATTATTATTATTTGTTTTCACTTTTATATACAGATGTACTCTCTAAAACACTCTTTTTTTGTTAAGATCTATGTCATAAGCATGTAATACAACCTATTAATTTCAAATGTAACGTCTGGCCACTTCCTAGTTATTTTGACATGTCTTACCCCCATATGCTTCCTTCTTTTCACAGAATAAATTCTAATGTCCTGAGATTTCCAAGGCCTTTTCAATATGCTAGGTCATGTACATACATCAGGCTACAGCAGCTGTTTTTACTCATAAAACAGAACTAAGATGATAACATAAGAAAATAAACAACTTCATGCCAGTTCAAAGTGTCATTAACAGCTGATAATTTATTTTGATGGTTGGCATGCTTTCATCGGAATATCTCACACTACAGATTTTTCCTATCAAAGGTTTTATAAGAATTTAAAAAAAAATATTAAAGACAGAAACATTTTAGAAGTATTTTTGTTTATAATAATTATTTCTTAATTTATACTCTGCCAATACAATTGAAATATCAGTTACTGTACTCAGGAGAACTTTTCACTACTAGTTTGAGGCAGGACCTACTGTCATTCTTACCCCTCGCTTAACAGCTTTCTTAATGACAATCAGATTGATCACTAGAACAACTCTGCCTTTAGTCACTTTTGAATTGTTTTTAAATTTGGTCCTGAAAATATTTTCAGTAGTACTTGTGGTGGGTTGACTATTGCTGGACAACAGACGACCATCAAAGATGCCCCTCCCCTGGACAGGGGAGAGCAAATATAGTGAAAGGCTCATGGGCCAAGATTGGGAAAGGGAGAGATCGCTCACTGCCGTGGGCAAAACACCCTCAACTTTGAGAAAATTATTGAATTTATTACCAATTCAATCAGAGTGCCATAATGAGAAATAAACCCAAATCTTAAAAACACCTTCCCTTCTCCCCTCTTCCTGGGCTCAAGTTTACTCATGATTTCTCCCTCCCTCCAGCAGTGGAGAGGGGTAGGGAAGGGGGGGTATGGTCAGTTCATCACATGTCTTCTGTCTCTGCCATTTTTTCCTCCTCATGGGGAGGAATCCTCACTTCCCCTACTCTTCCCCTACTCCAGCATGGGTCCCTTTCTACAGGCTGCTGTCCTTCAGGAACAGACTGCTCCAGTGTGGGTCTCTGTTATGATCCAATTATTATGATTATTAGAGAGATGCCTCTGCCCAAAGCAAGATGCAAATGAGACCATATGCCGAAGTCAATAGTACAGATTTTATTTACAGTAAATGTGAGGTAGAGATAGAAAGAAATAGAAAAAAGAGAGGTGGAGGAGAAAGAGTGACAGATTAAGTAGAAAGATATCACCACCCACAGATCAGAGGCTTCCTGTTGGTCCTCTTCTGAGAGAACTCCTCTGGGATTCTCACTGGTGGGGGAAAGCCCATTAACCATAGAGTTCAATGGGTTAATATACATATGTGGGAACATCCAAGCACCTCCCCTGTGTGTGAGGGGGTAGTTTTATATGGTCATTCACAACACTGTGGATCTGTTGCAGCACTGTGGATCATGTGCAGTCCTGTGGTGGGAGGCCTCAGATATGGGTTATGGCCTCCCCTCAGGGGACCCAGCCAAGGCTGGTTTTCAAGGCAGCTGCTTAGTTGGCTTTCCTGGGGGTATATTCTTCTCCCTCCACCTTTGTTTACCTCTGTTTAGACTTGAGATAGTTGGACAACAGTACCACCTTTATCTTATCTCAAGCTCCCATGGGATGGCTTAACTCACAATCCAATCGCCTGGGATCCAGGAGGCATATTCAGGGATGGGAGGGGATGGGGGCTTTGGTGAATGCAGATGAGCAGTTGTTTCTTTGCAGAGTTTGCTACAATGGGCAAAGTTGTTCTGTGATCTTAACAGTATTAAGTCTCTCACAGTCCCTCATGGGGTCACAAATCCTGCTAGCAATCCTGCTCCAGCACAGGCTTATCTCTCCATTAGTCCACAAGTCCTTCCAGGAGCCTGATCCGTTACTGTCTTCCTATAAATCTCTCTATAATCTGCAGAAGACTTAACATTTCTAAGCTAAAGTATCCTACCACTGCTTCTGTGTTTCTATACTACATATTTTATATGCTATCTGAAAAGCAAAAGATTTTATTGAAAATTGTATATTTTAAAATGTGGGAGTTTTCACAATATTAATCTTATTTTACTTTTTAAAAATACAACTAAATATAAGATATTTTTATCAAGAACATGGTGTATACAACTCTCGGTCTATGGAAATAAATAGGAAAAAAGCTGCTGACTTTAACTGAGCTGTGGTCTTCCCTTTTTTATAGAAACTTAGTGTGACATAGACATAGACAACAATTATAAAGGCAGACAAATGTTCAAATTTTGTACATTATACTTTGATCTATAAAGTTCTGATAAGGTATTATAGAATATGTGAGTATATGTAAAACCATTCTATTCTATGCTGACATAGTGAAAAGCTATTTGCTTAAAGCTTCTGGATCCCTACAACCACCTACTAATCTACTGAAATTTATTCTAGTATAAATGTCTCACACCTGTACAATTCTTGAGAATGATTTCCACAGGCTCACATTTTCTTCACAATTTCCAAGGACTCACAGAAGCTTTAGTTGAGGTGATCTAAATCTGTGTTTAAGATTGGAGAGAGATACCTAGGGAAATCTAATTTCTTAGGAACACTTTTATTCAAAATATTCTTAAAACCCACAGACACAAAATGAATGAGTGCAGATCAAATACCTGAGTGGCATGTATAATCTGCATGCTATAGTGCCAGGTGTTCTCAGGCAAATTCTCGATTAGGGATTGTTGGTGATATATGAGAGGAACACCTTTCCTTGTTCATCAAAGGAGCTGAATTAAATGAACTATCATAGTAACTTTGTGCTGTTCTGACAGTACAGTTGTGACCATTATCTCCACAAGGAAGACACAAACTTGGATGACAGACAATTAGCACAATTATAGATTATCACAAAATGGTTAAACACTTTTCAATCATGCATGCATTTTAAATAAATTTGTTTGTTTGTTTGTTAATTTTTGTCTAGGAAATACAAGTCTCCTTATTACACAGTACAGAAGGCCCAGATTTTTGGATAACATATCTATATTTTTTTCCTTTTTTGTTGTTGTTTTTATTTTTTAATTAATAATTTGAATGCATAACTGTTTCCATGATTGATTCAAAACTGAAAAATGAACAAAAAGTGAAATCCAAACAAAAATGTTTTTGTCTCAGAGACAGAAATAGACCTCCTAAATATTAGATGAACCTCTATTGCTATACTTCTGACCTTACTGAAAAGGTTTTTTCTTGATAGAAGTCAGTCTGCTGGGAGTCTGTCAATGTATGTATGTATTTTCTGGTAAACTTTTGAATCCCTGCTAGAGATTTCCTTAGTTAGAAGACCTACCCCTCTAAATTATTAGCAATCTAAAACCTCAGGAGGGGTCTAACAGCCTTCCTGAGCCTCCTACTACTCAGATTTTTTTTTTCCCTCAGAGATTCAGTTCTACTTAAAGCCTTTGTGTGCAATTAACAGACAGACAGTGAGAGCAGACATGTAAAAGCATCTCTTACTCTCTCAGGCTTTCACCTTGCATGGTCTTGGAGAGTGAAAGGTCCAAGAAAAAAATCAAAATCATTAGCAGAGCTGATTGCTCTTCAGAATCTTGATGTCTTTTTCCTCCATGTCATAGTGATTCATCCCTTGTTTAGGAAGCAATATCCCTAAATGTTTCCACTAGGGAAATCAAAGGCTCTGCTTCAACCCCTGACTTTTATACTGAATATCATTCAAAGTCAACAGCCCAGTTGAAAACACATATATTTGGGACCATAACTCATTCATCATTAATGGCTCTTGATTGTTCCATCACCTTTTATCAGTCTTTTTGTTTGGAGTCAAACTTACACTACAAAATTCTTGTACCATAGCCCAAAGGTAATTTTAGCATGATGTAGAAATAGCAAATTAAGGTCACAGTAAAATGTACAGGCTCTGAAACAATATGGAATTCACAATCTGACACATGATATTCCCAAACTCTTAATCTTTTTATCTTTATTAAACTACATTTTCCTTGAATTCCCTATTTCGTTTCAGATTCTTTTATCATATGTTTTCCCTGAGCATTAAATATAATGCCAATATTTTGAAAGTATAAAAATTAGTCCCTAGCTGATTTATGTAATACTAGTAATACTGGTTAACAAAGTATAAAATTCAGGAAAGACAAAGCAATATTAATGGTATGATTTACTTTTAATAAAATATAATTTTGGAGATAACATGATTTATTTTACCTAGTTTAAACTGGAAGAAGTAAAATTCTGTATAAAGTTCCAATATTTTTCCTCTTGAATAGCTTTATCAAAAAGTTACAATTAAACTGGAGTCAAAATTTCTTTTGGGATGGAAAACATTTCAGTAATGATTTTAATATGAAAATATTTGATAAAAAGAGAATGAAAGTTCACCTTTCTTTGCATAGATTTTTTTTCTCTCTTTTTTTAGTATCAGATAAATATAAAATATTACGGTGTTTTAATGTAGGACTGTACCTCCATTGCTTGTGAATTAACCTCACAGAGCCAAAAAACTCTTTTGTCAACTAATCTATACATGCATACTCCATAAATCCATAAGCATTGTATAGTTTACTCAAAAGTTTATCTGATATAGCAAATTAAAAAAAAATATATATAGATCCTATTTCTTCTTCTGAGGCACCTTTGGTAGTTCTCAACGCCAATGTAAAATTGATGTAAGAGCTGTCTCTCTTTCACATCCATTTTCTATCAATAAAAAGCATATATATGACTATACACATTGCTGTACAATATTTAAGTCTCAAATTATTGGTAGTAGCATAAATTTTTATGGGTAGTCTACTGTTTTAAAATTAAAACTCCAGCCATTCTGTACTTATGGTTCAGCTTTAAAGTTGTAGCCTTTTTAAAAAATCGAAATTTTGGTATTTGGGGACAATAATTATTTCACTTTCTCTGCAATAGCAATATTGTCTCATTAGCATAGTTTCAACTTAAGATATTTTTAGGTGTTCCACATGTGGGACTCGATGTTTTTTAGGTCTCTTCCAGCCTTAAAGATTCTATGATTCTAAATCAACCAACAATTCTGTGGATTTTTAGTAAAGGGCAAATTCAGTTTAATATCTATACTTCATAAATCATTTGAAAGAGCTTTTCAAGCTCACTACAAATGCTGTTTCCATGCCAGAGTAGAAGAATTGTGTGACCTATAAAAGAATGGAAAGTTCCGTAAGTAAATTAAACTCTTACCCATACAAATTTTGCTGGGGTACACTAACAAAATCTGTAAGTGTGCCAATTATTTGATTAAATAGCCAATCCTGAAATAGCTTAAAATTTATTTCTTGCATGTAACTTGAAATGTGTGAGGTTTTTGACACTTTTGTGGGAAAAACTTTGTAACTTATTATCACAACAACCAAGCAGAATGATAAATTACATCAAGCTCCTAGGAAGGACTGTAAATAAGAACATTTTTCTACACAGCAGAGATCCTGATTTTCCTCTTCCCTCTGATACATATTAGGAAATATTCCATGCATTTTAGTGAAGTTACTATAAAAAAAGAAAAAAGGCTACATTTTTTAAAATACAAAGGGAGGAAAAAAAAGGGGTGAGGTAAGCCAAAGGGAAAAGGAAAGGAGGGAAAGGAGAAAAGGCTAAGAGAAGGAAAAAGGGAAGAGAAGGAGAGGGGAGAGGAGAGGTCAGGAAGGGAGGGAAAGGCAGGGCAAGGGGAAAACCAGTGTGGGTAACAAGTCAGGTAGTTCAGACTGATGTTGATTGAGAACTCTTTTCCAGTTAAATGAGATATCTGTGAGGCAAAGCATCTTATTATTGATGATTCTTGTCAGTACTAGCTTCACTGAAAACTATTGCTATATCCAGGAAAGACACAGTTTCTCAAAGCTACACCTGTCCTACCATTTCTGTGCAAAACAATTCTGTCCAAAGAAGAAAGTTGGTTATAATAGCACTCAATCCAGCACCAAACCTTTTTTTTTTTTTTTCCAAATAAACATGGTAAGAAAGGAGAGTAAGGAGGAGAAAGTAGAAAACACCCTAATATCTCCCATAAGACACATAGATAAGCATTGCATTGCTTTTAATCCTGTAGTGGTTGGATTTCCAACACCTAACAGACTGACTGAGTCAATGATTCAGATTTTATTAGAAAAGGAAGCATCTCTTCGTATTCTAAGCAAACTGATACTTCATTCATCTAGTTTAAGGTCATCATAATTTTTTTTTTCCTCACTACATTGCATGCTGGAATCTAATGAATATGCATCCACTGATTTAAAAAACCAAACAAACCAAACCAAAACCACAAAAACAAAGAAAAAAAACCATACAAAAACAAAGTAACAAACTCAAACAAAACCACAAAACCAAAACCACACAAAACCAAAAAAAAACCCACACAACCAAAAAAAACACCATCCAGGAATAAAAGTCTAATGCCACATACAAGAAAAAACAATTCTGTGCCCTCAGATCAATCCATGAAGAATGTATGGGCTTCTCATATGTGTCACGATTCTACTTTTCTAAAACCAAAACTCTTTTCTAATGTGGTTTTTAATTGGTTTTAGTTATTTTACAGGTTTGATGATGAAATTATTTCAAAGATATTTGAAGCAATTTGCTCCAAATAACTGTAAATTTGAATTGAATGAGAATGTTTGTCCTAAATAGTATAAATAAAGCAGTCACAAACCCTTAATACAACAAAATATAGATGGCTACAAATGGCTGAGAATGTCTGGCATATATTTAAAAAAAAATAAACAAAAAACCTCCTTCCTTTTGGCTATCAGACATCTCCTCACCATTTTTAGGTCTATATGGAGAAATTTATGTGAGAATGCACCAGAACATTCTCAGCAATATGAATAAATACATGCTATCATTCTCAAGAATATACTTAGTAGTGTTTTTAAAGTGAGGACTAAAGGTAAGCCATTTTCTGTAGCTGCATCACAGCACTTGGGAGAAATATGGGCAGCAATCAAACTGTGCCTGTTTATGTGAAGAAATAAAATTTAAAAATACAGCATCGTGAAATTTAACAAAAAAGCCAGTTCAACTGTTTTCATTGTTATCCATACTCAGGATAAGAGTTGAGTATCACCTGCAAAATCTCCTGTCACAAAAAAGGGACAATTCATTTTTTTTGAACTTTGAAGCCTTTGTGAAGAAAGTATCCTCAAAATATGTTCAGATTTAGGCCATGAAGTAGTAAAATCTATATAAATTTAAGACTCAGCTATATGTTTATATTTCCTTTTTGGTATGTGAACTGTTGTCTTGTGCTGTACTCAGAAGGTGTTATTGGTCCTAAAATCATCATTTTTAATTATAATTGTTATCAAGATGAGAAAGAATTTCTAGTTCCATACAAGTGTCCCATTCTGTTCAAAGAACGGTGTGGTGTTTTCTTCATACATTTACCTCCAATAAATGGAAAAACAAGCATTTCCATTCATGTCCCCTTAGAT
>NW_020955281.1:730049-751728 GCF_003031625.1 Empidonax traillii
CAGAAGGTGTTATTGGTCCTAAAATCATCATTTTTAATTATAATTGTTATCAAGATGAGAAAGAATTTCTAGTTCCATACAAGTGTCCCATTCTGTTCAAAGAACGGTGTGGTGTTTTCTTCATACATTTACCTCCAATAAATGGAAAAACAAGCATTTCCATTCATGTCCCCTTAGATCCATTTTCTAATCAACCACACAAAACAGGCACATCTGAAATACAGTTCAGCTTTTAGGTGAGCTGATGGATGTTATGCGCATTTCTGTCTTTCTCTGCAGGCTACAGAAGTTGCTTAGGGTAACTCTTGCAGTTAAGTAGAATAAATCTAGGACCCAGTGGTGGGTTTGTATTCCACACATAATCCACAGAGGTAAGTGGACACTTTCCATGCAGAATCAATGGCAGATCAGAAACCTTAATTCTTCTTTTAGTTCTGACAGCTTAACATTTATTATCAATCTGATTCTGGATCCTGTGATGAGGCTGTTTAGTGAAAAAACAGATTCACATGTATTCTTCTTTGTTATTTATTTCTGTCTATTGTCAAGGAGTTGTCTGGAGCTCTGGGAACACTTTTATGTTTTTAATCCCCATCAACAAAGGAAAATCATTATATCTTTAATAAAAAGGGTAAAAAAGCTGGAATCAAAGCCTATTTTAATTTTTCCTAATGCCTCCCAAGACCTCTCAGTAATCAGTGCCTTTTAGCACATCTTGAGATAAGAGTCTAATGATTCCCAGTCCAATCCATCAGGAACAACTGACTGTGTTCCAGTTAGTCATAAGTTAAGTTTCTTGCATGAAGTGGGAGCCTATACTGCTTTTCTCTTAATAGAGAAGACTTCCTGATGGAAGTGTGCATGTTTAAAAGAACCACGTTGTACTTTGGAAAATTTTAAAGGATATAAAACATGGACACTAAAATACTATAACTATTCTTGCCATAAGACAGAAAGTAAAGTCTGTGAGACAGAATCTCATCTTCAGTGCCTTATTCCATGCTTGAATTCCACAAAGTTGGGAACTAAAATTATAGTAACTGCAACTGTTCTTCTGATACCTGCCTAAAGCCTAAATCTCATTGAATTTTCATGAGAGGATTTAGAACTTTGAATTGTTAGGGTGGCTTTGCTTAACTCTTTGTCAGGAATAAAATCCAGAGAAGTATGTAACTTATTAATTCACATTTTATGCTTAAAATCCCACTGAAATGCATGTGAAAGAAACATTCAAAAATTTTAATCTAGAATATTAACCTATCCTAAAGAAAATAATTTATGATATTCTGAGTACACATTGAAATAATATCAAATTGCAGGACTAGCAGAATGAGACTTACTTGAGATTTCCTTGAGCGTAAAAAAAATGGAAAGAAATATTGTCATCATTTTTATATTTACCAAATCATTATTCATTACTTTACTTAATACTCTAAGACTTTTGCACAGTGACCATACCCATACACACATAAATTAATTCATTCATTAATTACTATTCCAGACTGCAATGGAAAAGTTCACACAAGAATAGCCTTGTCAGAGTATTTTATCTGTACGATCAAAATCACTAGCCATTGTGTTTAGAAAATGAAATTTCAAATGAGAAAGATTCTTTTTGTAGCCCTGAAAAAAAACAATTCATTTAAGTTATTTAATTCTTTTGAAATATGAAAAGTACTGAAAAAATAAATTGATTATGAAGATACTTTTCCAAAAGAAAACTCTGAAGATTTGGCAGATACTTCAAAACGTTTTTTTTCAATGATAGGATTTGACTTTGAATATTTACTTAAAAACTTACTGAACTCTACAAAGCTTCTTCTTAGTGGCAAAAAAAGTCATTTTTTGCAACGAATAATAATGCCTCCCTGTCTTCTGTCATATGAGGATGTGAACATCAACAGAAAATTATACAGAATGTGAGACATAAAACATTTCTTCTTTTGACTGTACTCCTGGTGCTTTGCCTTCCTGATTTTGAACACTCTTCTGTCACAACATCCCAGAAATGTACACTGACCTTTATAATAGGTCTGAATTGGTGACTTGACCCATAATAGCATCATGACAAACAGAGCAAAAGAAAATCAATGGATGTATCTATCTTAAATTTTTTAATATTTTCAAGGAAAGATCAAATAACAAGTGTGAGTAAAAACTTCTTGATGTGTGTCTGCAGAGGTATGTGTCATCAGGATCATCAGATTGTTTCATTAAGTCATTTACAGTCAGGATTTTTACAACAGTGGTTGGAAATGAACTGATATAAAAATAAATTTGAAACCACTTAACGCTGATGATTAAAAGAAAAGGAAATTAAGTTCAGGACTTTTAGGATAAAATATGTGTCTTTTTGCCTACCTCAAGAAAATACATTGCATTAATTTCTCTGTTGCTGCAAACAAAATGAGGACTTACAAAATTTTGTTTGTCTACCAGTATCTATGCATTAATTTTCTTTTACATCCTGATTCTTGTTATTAGGAACAGTATAGTCCAACAAACAAGGTCACAGAAGATCCATCTTATGTTAGACTTCTGTGGTATCTGAGCCAGTCATTTTGTATTCTTTATTTCATTATTTAGGAGAAAACACTCTATGGGTCCAATTCATCTGATAGAACATCTACTTGGAAGCGAGTGTTCCTTTCTACTATAATAGAAGTCTAGAAATCTGCTTTGAATATACGAATATTTTGTGGGCATCCTCAGTCCAGTGATACTAGAATTTTGATCTTGATCTGTTTTCTAGCAGTCCACAAAATGCCCTCAATCTGTACTTCAGTTCCCTATCCTGCCCAGTTTTTCTCTGTTATTTATTTAAATTAGAAACTAGTGCTTAATTTATCTTTTTTTTACTGCATGTCTCTGAATACTGATTAATGGAAATAACTTTTGTTTCAGATGCCACTGAAATATAATTTCTTCTATCCTAAATATGTATCTTCAAAATTATTTCCTTTAGAAGAATACTAATTTGAGTGCAATATTGTTTTGTGGCATAATGTTGAAGGAATTAAGTTTTCATGCTTACCTTTTTACAACACTGCATACTGTAATTTTCAATATTCCACTTATTTCCTACTAAGACAGGCTTACAATACAAATAAAAGTTGGCTTTAATTTTTTTTCAGAAGTCCTACCTGCATCCTGACAGTACTCTTATCCATTCAAATGGAAATTTCAAATTGTGATGTAGCTGTGATTCTATAAAATTTAACTTTGCCTTCAAACATAATGAAATTGGAAGAAAGAGGTGGAAAGCTGACCTGTTTCTGAAATATTTTTCTAATAAAAGTTCCATACCATTCTGAAATTACTGAATTGAAATAACATTCATATATATAGCTGGTTTGTTTAATACTCCCAAGATATGTGTTCTCTCGCCACATATTTATATATCTGCACTTATTAGATGTGTTATTCTATCTAATAAGCACCACACATAAACTAGAAAATTCACTTATTTAATTTTGTTTACATATTTATTTTCTGATTTTCTTTAGGGAAAGGATGATCTGCCCCTGCTATTGAACACAGAAAATATGATGATTAAAAATTATAACTTTTTTACTCCTTTTTTTTTTTTTTTCTGGATACTACACCTATAACATCTAAGTAATTACAGAATACTGAAAAAGTATGCTGATCATAAATATTGTTGCAGAATATCTGTCCCTTCTAAACAGTCCTTCCCCTCTTAGTGAGTTGTTTTTTACCTCTTGTTATTCAAGCAAAACAATTTTTTATTTTACTTTTATCTAGTAGTAATTTATATAAGATCAAACTGGAGTGTAGCATTTTAGAAACCGGCAGAGTACACAATAGATAAAACACTCTTTGTTAACCCTTGATAAAATAAAGCAGAAAGTTAAAAAATATTAAAGTCTATATGCTGATCCATTGTTCCATCACACTGATTTTCTCCTTGCCTTTTTGGCTTGGTTTGATTTGTTTGGTTGGTTTTTCTTACAATATTTTTATCACAGTAATTAACTATTTATGACAATTTCAAAATATACCTTATTTACCACGACATATGCCAATGTATTACTTCATTTTAACACATTTATTACATTAGTTATGAATAAATACATTTCAGAATATTATAGCTTTTACTGAAAAGTTGATTTCATTTTTATTAAAAAACAGCAACAGATCTTCAGTGGTTGTTTGATGGTACAACCTTTTTTTTCTTAACACCCATCACTTCTTAAATACTCATTAGCTCTTCAAGAACAACTTGATGGAAATAAAGACTGGAAATGAAAAAGACAGTCTATATGTCTCTCTTTTTTACCCTTATAAAGTATGACAGAGAATGATATACAGAAATATTAAATATTCAATGACCATTATTCACAATATAGTGAAAATTAGAATCCATAAATCTCTAGCACACAGCTGTTGTAAGTATTTAAAAATACAAACCTGAAATGAAATGTGTGTCAGCTTAATGATTGGTCTGAAGCAGAATGATCTGAAAAATACTCGCTGTGATTTTCATCCTGCCAGTTTACCATGATTTATACTGAATAAGTTAGGTCTTATTTCCAAGAATTTAAACATAGATAAATAGTATGTCCTTTTTCTCTCCTTCAACACATGGAACATTTTTGGACCCAAAAATCTTGAAATCAATCATAAAATGAGTGTCCATTAACAAACTTTCCCTGTACATATTAAAATGCCATTCCTGTCTGTCAAATTGAGTTCCTGTATTTCTTAACTCAGCTACTATTTTACTGAAAAACCTCTCATTTCAGAAAACAATCCCTATTCTTCAGAGCACCTAGATAGATTCTTAGCATAAATCATGTAGCTAATTGCCACTAACTTCTGTGGAACATAAATATGTTTTTATATTTAAGCTGTTGGAAAAGTGCTTCAGTGAATGAAGAGTGATTGAGTTATTTGTTGAACTAAGAACCGTAACTAATATTTCTACAGTTTGCAAAACATTCTTGGTTTGTACTGCTGTTCAAGTTTAATTCCACTCTTCTTTATATTATTACTGCTATTGCCAAATACATCAATGAAAGAAGCACTATTTAAATAGCCAGCAATGTTCCCTTTCTGTTCAAGACCCCCTTAAGAACTTTACAAAGATCACAGTTTAAATATTTAAAAGGATTTACTGATATATTTACTAGTTGTAGAGGATCAAAGTTCATGGTCCAGTCTTCCTTGTAATTCCAGATAGACAAGAAGAAACATTTGCAACATTTATTCACTATGTATGTAACTATAAGAGAAGCTAGTGCTGCAGTGGGACATAGAAAAATATTGGTTTGGAACTCATTCTTCCTTCTGTGAAATTATTCTTTCTGCATAGCTGGGCAAAACTTAGTCTCATAGTTTCACTGGAAATTCCTGTGTTAGCAGATATATTTATTTTCAAACATGAGACTTGCTTTCCTGTTCTTAGTTCTCCCACTGAGGCAAGAGAGGGAAAAAAAAATCTAGTTAGAGTCCACATGCTGAAATTGAGTGTATTTGTCAATACACAGCTAGAGAAACTATTCCATCAATTATTATAGTCAGATTGCATCCTAGACTGTATATGTAGAGAGAGAAAAAAAAAAATCTTCTTGTTATTACTGAACTTCTGAACCATTAACACTGCTAGCTAGTTCAAAAGAAAAGGAAGAAAAAGTGTGCTAAGAATTACGTCTAGCTCATAAACCATTTTACACTAAACCATAGAGAATTGGCTCACACCCCCAGTATGCTTCATCCTCTAATGCCTACTTTTCTAAACATGGTATTCTTGGGTGTTCCCCACTCCACACACACATTTTCTAGGCCAGGTGTCTGCATGTTATCCTGCCATAGTGATTTATGCCTTCATCATGTCCAGGTCAAAGTATGATGTGTGAATGCTACACCTCAGAGCACACTTCAGCCACCACAAATGCCAGTGTTTGCACTTGAGCAATCTTCCTCACAACCTTGAGATTCACTATTTATGTGACAAAATTAAAGTCCTCATCATTAGCTACATATTTATGAGAGGATTTCCTTCTCCTACATCCTCATTACATTCCCACCTACCACTTAATTAAAAATGCAGTAACACGGTTATAGTCTGAATTTAAATATTATTATAAGATGCTTTTGTTTAAAAGCAAAACAAAACATTGATTATTACAAAATTGTTGATTTTAATTAGAAATTTTTCTTAGTTCTTTCCCAATTTTTTATTAAAAATTGAACAATTTAACTAAAAAAATAAAACCCATAGTGTTTAGCCTAATCAGAAATGCTTCAGTTAATTAAGATGTGTGAGATTCAAAAGGCAAACTATATCAGAACAAATAAATCTTAAATGTACAACTTTCTTAAACATTATTTTTTTTAATTTTTTTTTATTTATTACTATTCTCCTAGTGCTACCAAAATAAATAAGTATTTTGGAACATTTCTGAGGACATTTTCACTCTAATTTTACCACAGACAAAATCCCATCTCATGAAAATATTATTTTTTAATATTTTTTAATTCATCTGACTTAAAAAGATAGGAGAGAAAACATGTAAGTATATACATTTACAATAAAATGGCATTAATATAATTTAATTTCTTATATAACATATTGCTTTTTTGGTTTTTTTATATATCTTGTCCTTTATATAGCACAATCCCTGGAATTAAATTTCTCATCACCTCAATGTTAATGTCTCCTTTATGCTCAGCCTTCATCATGAATCTAGCTGGCATAATAAGGCTGTGAATTTCAAAGAGCTTCCTTGTCTGTTTTTGCAGCTGGGAGAATATTTTGCCACAGTTCTGTGTATATGCAAATACTCTAATACTCACCATTTATTTTCCAAAGTATTATGGTGTGACACTGATTCAAACCAGCTCCATGAAGTACAATAATCTGATATTTCAAAAGAACTCCCCAGGTCCCACAATGCATCTGACCAATCCTGTACTGCTATGCTACTGGGAAAGATCTTTTCTCAGCACTTCAGAGACTAAGTTATGTCCCAAAGTTTCAAAAGTGATTGTTCATATTTTTAGTATGTTGACTGACTATTGTTAGTCATAAAACTGGGGGGAGTCTGCTTTTCAAATCACAGAATCACACAGTGGATGGTTGGGAAAGAACCTTTGGAGATCATCTAGTCCAACTCCCTTGCTAAAGCAGGTTCACCTAGATCAGGTTGCACAGAATCATGTCCAGACAGGTTTTGAGTATCTCGTTTTGAGAACGAAACTCCACAACCTCTCTGGTCCACCCATGCCAGTACTCCATCACCCTCACAGTCAAGAAATTTGTCCTCATATACAGCTGGAACTCTCATAAGAGAGATCCTCTAGTCCCCTAATCATCTTTGTCACCCTTCACTGGAACCTCTCCAGTGTCTTTCTTGAAATGAGGAGCCCAGAACTGGACGCTTTCCCAAGGACTGAAGTGTGGCCAACCAGCTTATAGTTCCCTGGGTCTTATGGGATAATGTATTGTTATGCATACTTATTAAATAAGTATTTTAAATATTTTTCAGATATTAAAGACAGAATTAGACCCACTGCAGGATCTACATGTCTTTCTTGTACTGAGGAGCCCAGAACTGGACACAGCCTCACTAGGGCTGAGTAGAGGGGCAGGATCACGTCCAGTAACCTCCTGACAGTGCTCTTCCTAATGCTCTCCAGGATACCATTGGTCTTCTTGGCCCTAAGGGCTCACTACTGGCTCATGGACAGCTTGTGGTCCACCAGGTCTTTCTCCTCAGAGCGGTTCTCCAACAGGTCAGCCCCCAGCCTGTACTCATGCGTGGGGTTATTATTCCCTAGGTGCAGGACTCTGGGCTTGCTTTTGTTGAAGTTCAGGCAGTTTCTCTCCATCCAACTCTACCCTGTCCAGGTCTCACTGAATGGCAGTACAGTCCTAAATCATTAAATCCTGTTACCATATTTCTGTGCATGCTTTCGTGAACTCACTGCATTTTTGTGAATACACATTTCCATTACTGTCTTCAAGCTATATATGATCAATTGATTTTACTGCCTTTTTCTTATCCTTTTTTAAATTATTATTCTTAATGAGAAATTGTTTTTATGAACTACTGCCAAAACATGCCTCTTCAAAATCTCTACTTAATACTGGAATTCAATTACCTTCTAAATTATTAACATGATTTTTATACTATTATATCCTTCAAGTTTAAAAACATTGGAAAAACAATAAAGTCTTAATTTTCACACTGTTTCTGAAGTACTTTATAACTGTATAAACGATAAACTTTCCATCACATATCAGAGTACATTTCTGCATTTGTGCAAGACTCTGAGAATTAGCTGAAGTCTGTTTTTTATGTATATTCCCTGAATTTGTGTTGCGCAGTATTCTCTTTATCAGTAATAGTAATGTGATCCACCATCTATCATCTTTAGTGAACATAGATGGATGTCAAAAATATGTGCTATTGTACCTGTCTTTATCTGGTGAGGTACTGGTCAAAGTGTATATACTTGCACATACAATAGCATACCAGAAAAAAAAGGATACTTCTACAAATGCAGCATTTTTTTTCTACATATATATTTTAATGTTCTTTCAGGCAGACATCAAATTCTGCTGTTTTGTAGATTATATTTAAAATTTAAAGCTAAAATGCAATCTGAAAGAACAAAGCACCTGATAGGAGGAAGTACGCTTTAAAATCCTTAGAATATATAGTCCTGTGCTCCTATTTACACACACTATGACTTCCCAACCAACACCAGCAAAAAAACACTCTAATGAAAAGCATGAAGTGGATGCGAATAGTGACTAACAGAATAAAGAAATTCCTTTAGGAATAGCAATATGTAACATCTATTATCTGAAAAATCTCATACATTTTACAGTCCACTGAAAGCCTATAAAGCATCAGTGTGTATTCATGCAGCCAGCACTGCAATCCATCAAACAATTAATGACTTTCTTGGCTTTCATTGGTCCACTGCAATTGCCACACTACATGAATGTGACTTGATTGGAAAATAAATACAAAAAAATTCAAACCCAAACAACAACAAGAAAAATCCCCCACCCTCCAAAAAACCAAGCAAATGCAAAACAACAACTAACCAAACCCACAAAAAAACCAGCAAATAAACAAACAAAAAACATCTGGACAAGTAGATAAATTTTAACCAAGGATTTTGCCTTTTAGTTCCAAAAGATATAGTTTTGAAGAAGTACAAAATGCATACCTCTTCTTACCCTCCAAATGAACTGCAAGTATCCCAAGAAGAGATTAATAAATCTGACTAATTTGATAGAAATTACTGAAATACACATTCTGAGTACATTAAAGCATCAGAGATAGAGAGGTTAAGGTTGTGGTTGTTTCTGCAAACACCCTTTGCAGAGCATTTACTGATTCCTAATGTTTAATGACATCTGCTTTGATTGTCTGTTTTCTTACCATGATCAAAAAATTAGAATTTAAAGATTGCATACAAAAAACATGTATCATTAAGCCAGAACTGTGTTTAGGCATGTCCTTGCTAGTGGGGTTAAGATGCCTTGGTTAAGATTAAATGGAAATTTGGAGCCATAGACACTAAGAATCAGACAGGAGTCTAAATTACATTTTCATTGTATAACTTTGTGATGATTTAATTTGAAAATCCTGGGTACTCCTGTAATTTAGCCCTCCTGAATTCTTTAAATGTCATTTTATTTCATATACCATTATTAGATTTGACTGGATATTATATGGAATAGAGAGCACAAAGAATGCATTGAAATTTGTAGTATTTAAAATCCAGTCTCAGTGTCATTTAAGTGCTCTCTTTGTAAAGAGAGGGAACAAGTATCCTTTTCATAACTTTATGATGCAATTCATTTATAATAAGAAAAATAAAAGACAAAGAGATACATTTTAAATGTTAAAAAGGTATAAACCAGGTCCTTTCCTAGAACAAAGACCATTATCTGTAGAGACAAATAATCATAGTGCAATGCTCTTATTCAGTGTTTTAAATATTAGGCAGAAAATTATTTCTGCATTGATAATTTTTTCGAATAAATTTCCTCTCTCTTTGTCATTTTATAAGCTAAACCTACAAAGTTTACTGGGGATTACTTTATTTTAAAATTATTTGTGTTTCTGCAATAATAGATCTAAGAATCTAAAAAACTGGAAATGACTGAAAGGTTTCCATCAGTAAAATAATTTTTTCTTGTGGTCTCAGAAATATTCCTTGCATTCACAGGGCAGAATCTGTACAGATTTCTTTTTGTTTACATCCAGTCTGGACATTACACTTGCATTTGATTGTGTATTTCATCCACATACAGGCAAGAAAAATTGCATTCATCCATATACTTCCAGTGATAAATATGCTCCATTTCACTTCCCAATAAATTAAAAAATGAAAGAGGCAACATAGGTCCATTGTCTTACTTCACATTTCTGCACAAATTCTCCTGTCTTCTCTGAAGAACAGTGAATATATATATATTTTCCCTCTTTTTCAGTAGTACACTTATACAAATGTTCAAAGAGGATCTGGGAGAACAAAATTAAATTTATTCTTTCCAAGGAGGTTCAAGCTGGTTTTGGGACAGAGGGAGACTATGTTTATCTGTAATGGTTAAAGTGTTCAATGGAGAGAGCTGAAGTCTTTGCAATAAGTATTTCTTGAACTTCTCCTGTGTGAGTCCTTTGCATGGGCTGCAGTTTTACACAAACTGCTTCAGCATGGTCCTTTCAACCAGGGTACAATCCTTCAGGAATAGATTTTTCTATTGTGGGTCCCCCATGGGCCACAGGTTCTGCCAGTGAACCTGCTTCTGCATGGATTCTTCTCCTCAGGCTGCAGCTTCCTTCAAGGCATGCACATCTGGTGCAGCATAGAGTAACCCATGGGCTGCAGTGTAGATTGGATATCTGCTCCACTGTGAGTAGCAGATGAACAGAAAAGCACCTTGCACCGGGACTTGTTGAACATCGTGAGTTCTCATGCACTTGATTCTTAAGCTTCTCCAGGTCCTCCCTGGATGGTGTCCCTTTCTTCTAATGTGTCAACTGCACTGCTCAGCTTCATGTCGTTTGCACACTTGTTGAGGATGAGCTCAATCTCAGTCTCTGTCATTGACGAAAATATTAAAGAGTACCGGTCAGTGAAGACTGAGACAAAGAACTCATTAAATACCTCAGCCTTCTCCATATCATTTTCCAATTCACACTTCTTGCTTCCCATCTTTGGCCTTTCTTTTTTGACCTATGTACTCATAGAATCCCTTCTTGTTACTTTTCACTTTCCTTGCCAAATCCTATTCCAGCTTTGCCTTGACTTTCCTGACCACACCCCTACCCATTCAAACAGTATCGCTACACTCTCCCCAGGTCATCTGTCCCTGCTTCCACTGTTTATGCATTTCTTTCTCACTCCTCAGCTTGAAGAGCAGATTCTTGCTCAGCTATGCCAGTTTCCAGCTTGCCCCTCGATTTCCTACAAGCCAGGATAGAGAGCTCTAAGCGGCCTTAAATAGCTGCCAGCTCTGGTCAGCCCTTATACTCTTTAGGACAGTTACCCAAGGGATCTCGTTCACCAGTTCCTTAAATAGCTGAAAATTTGCTCTTTCTAAGCTCAGGGTCTTGACTTTGTGCCTGTCCAGGCTCACCAGGCTCATTTCAAATGTTAAAATACATAGAAACTTATTATTCATTTCCACATTTATTGTTCACCTGTGTTTTAACAAGAAAATATGGGCCTTCTCTGTTCATTTGAAAAATGATTGGAGGTAGCTACCCAGAAAATTTTCTGTTTCTAATCCTTAGTTCTAATACAGCACTTGCCTTGAGTTGCAACACTGAGGACTAAGGGTCACAGAGGTGTAGGACTTACAACACGTGTCTGTTCTCCATGTTTTCTGATAGATAAATACAGGTAGATCCTGCAGGAGGTTATTTTAATGTTTTGGGAGGAAGTATTCAATCGTCATTGCCCAAACAGTGCAGGGGGAGAAAACCTTCTGTTTTAGGAAGCTAGAGCAAGAGTTTAGCAAGAGACTAAAGACTAAGTACTAAAATTTGACAAAATTATTTCTCATGAGTCATTCTCTTTAGCTTCCTTGCATGTGCAGGACAATTTTCTTTTATTGAATCAGCAATCAAAAAAGTGTTAATAGCACAACACTAACATTTCTAAATTTTGACACATTAAAGATTTGATATGACAGCAAATTATTAACTTGAAAGTGTACTTTTAGATGTAGTTTAAATACATACTTTTCTGAACATTAAATTACAGAAATTTATACTCATATGAAAGTAAATATTATTTTCCTGTTCAGATTTTTTGTAAAATTATAAACATCTGAGAAACTCAGAATACCATTTTTTCACCTGTTTATGGATAAAAAAAGCAATAATTAATATGTATGCTATATATATTCCCTAATTTCCTCCCTATGCAACTTCTGTAATTATGCATTGCATTCTTACTATGATCAGGTTGAAATATTGTATCTTTCATTGATTATACAGCTTGCAGTATCCAGAAAATAACAGCCTTAGTGTTCTAAGGGAAAAGCAAGATTTTGAATGCTGCCTCTACTTAGATGAACAGTTTTACTTTAGGGACAATAAAGCAATCCTGAAGCATACTTCTTTCTTATCAGAAATTGATTCTCTGAAGATTAATTTTTTTCATGAGATTTCTTGGGCACAGCAATTACATGGGAGCCAATCTAATGACTTAGAAGTGTAGAAAAAGCAAATTAATCATATATATCATATTTTACAATTCACACAGTACAATAAAATCCATTTAATTGCCAAAATTGAGCCAGTATGAATTCTTTAGTACTCCAAATTGGTGAATTATAAAACTACCCTTTGGTCTTCATAAAACCTATTTTGAGATGAACGGTAGCAATTAAAAAGTCAATCTAAGTGACTCACTGAATGATTTTAAAGTTGACAATCACATATTTATGCAAATTGCTGGAATGATGAAAAAATAAAATAAAAACATAAGAAAAATAATGGGAAATATTTTTATGGAATTTCTGAAGTAAAAATAGCTTTAATTTTATCACATGTTTATCCCATTCAATTTATATTTGTGTTTTTGTAGTAATTTTTAATTTGTTCTCTTCATAGAATGTGTTTGGAGACATGCATGTACATCTCTCTATGCATATTCTAGATTTCACATTTATTCATGGTGACTTACGGTAATGAACACTTATTTATACGCCATCATGTAAAATATATTCAAATAGATATGATATATATTATATATTCCAAATAAATATATTTAAGTCTTTTCATCAAGATTTTTCTGGTTGGGAATTGAGGATGGAAAGAATGATCTTTGTCAGTGAATATTCAAGATTTGACACTAAAAAAAGAATTTTTAACCCTGTGTCAAGAACATAAAGGTTTAGAAATATGATATAGACCATTCTGGATTTCAGGTGTATATGTAGGATCAGGATATATGTGCAAGTTGAAAAAGAAAAAAAAAAGAAAGAAGAAAAAATAGAGAAAAGAAAAAAACAAACAAACAAGAATATTGCATCTACTAAGACCCCCTGACGTCAGATTATAAAGTCAAACCTTGGTTGAAAGTGAAGCTGGCAAGAGCTGCCTAGTACAACAGGGCCTTTAAAAAATTATCAGTAACAAAAAGTATTTCAAGAACAATGTTGAACCAATCTGAATCAGGCTGATGATCTACTGAGAAGCAAATCAGAAAACAGGATCTACACAGTGTCTTCTTCACATAAGCTTTTGTTAGCAAGGTCTACTCTAAGGTCTCTCAGGCCTAGAAATTTGGAGGAAAGACAATCCAGAGATGAATATAATCAATTCAGTTACTACTTAGTTATTACACAAGTAATGCAATCAAATGGGGTACTGACTGATATGACAGGTATTATTGTGAGGACTTTTATCCTCTTAAAAAAGTTATTGGCTTTTAGAGAGGCCGTTAACAGCTGGAAAAGAACAAACAACACTCTGATTCCAAGACAAATGATACACAGAACTGTAGGTCAGATCCTACTGCTTCATCTTAATTCTTGGGAACATTAAAATGTCACTACAATTAACAAGTAATGCCCAAAAGAAGACCCCAAAAACTACAGACCCATTAGCCTCACTTCAGTCCCTGGCAAAATAAAGGAACAAGTCCTCTTATAAACTATTAAAAGCCAAATGAAGAAAGTGATTGGGAAAAGACATCACAGATTTAACAGACAAATCATGCCTGACTAACCTGATTGCCTTCTACAATGAAGTAGCATTTTTCTGTCCACATAAGAAGATCAGTGGATTTTGTTTAACTAGGCTTCAGCAATGCATTCAACACTATTTTCCACAGCTTGCTTCCTCCTAGACAAACTGGCAAGATATAAAGTCAATAGGCAGTCTATGAGATTGGTGGAAAATTGGCTAATATGTCACATTCAGAGAATGGTAATCAATGTTTTTTACTCAGACCGGTAGACTGTCACAAGTGGGGTCCCCTAGGAGCTGCTATTGGGCACCATGCTGTTAAACATCTTCATAAATTATCTGGATGACAGGATTAAAAGCACCTTCATCAAGTATTTTGATTACATCAAACTGAGTGATGAGGTGGACATGTCAGAAGAGAGAACTGGCCAAGCTGGAAGAGTAGGCTAGCCAGAATGGTATAAAACTTTAAAAAGAGAAATTTAAGGTTCTGCACCTGGGATGACATAACCAAAAAGCCCAGAACAGACTAGGATCTGTGTGGCTGGGAAGCAGCTCTGATAAAAAGGACCTGGGGGTCCTAGTGGACATATCCCAGAAGTGAACTGCTGCAACAACAAAGGCATATTGGATCCTGGGCTGAATCCACAAGGGCACGACTAGCAGAGAGAGACAGACATGATCAACCCATTCTATTTAGAACTTGTGAGGTCACATCTGGAGTACTGTGTCAAGTTCTGGTCTCCACAATTGAAGGAAGGTGGAAGAAGACTGGAGAAGGTCCAAAGGAGGGCCACAAAGACTGTAGAATATACCCTATTAAGGAAGACTGAAGCAGTTAGGTCTTTTCTCCCTGGAGAAGAGAAGGATTAGAGGAGCTTTCATCACAATACTACAATACTTAAAAGCTACAGAGGGGACTGTAGCTCTTCAAAAGGAGCCACACAGAGAAGATAAGCGGTAACATGTACGAGTTGTACCAAGGGAGGTTTCATCTTGACATAAGTAATTTTTTTTTTTATAGTGAGAGCAATCAATCACTTCAAAAACCTCTCCAGGGATGTGGTGGAGGTCATCACTGTAGGTGTTCGAGATGCTATTGGATGTATTTCTCGGTAGTACCAAGAGCATTTCATGTAGGATTCCTTTCCAAAAAAAGGTGGGATCAGATGTCTTTTGGAGTCCCTTCCAAACTGAGATTAGTTCTATGATAATTGGGAAAATCTTCATGGAAGCCATTTCCAGATACAGAGAAAAAAAAAAAAAAATAGAAAAGATGATTGGCTATGGCCAGGGGCATTACCAAAGGCAACTCATAATTCCCCATCATGATGGTATATTATGAGGAAATAATTGGCATTCAGAGTAAGGAGAGGGAACTTGCTTTCATTTACCATGAACTTGGCAAGGGTTTTGTTGCATTCTGCCACCACTGTTCTCATAGCCAAAGTGGTGGATGCAGATCTGAAAGCTGAAAATTGGAGTATGGACTTTTTGACCTGAAAGGGCTAGAGTTGTTCCAAGCTTATTTGGTAGCTGATTAAAAAAGATCATTACTGGAGTAAATATTATTTGACACCTTCATTTACATAATCAACTTGATGATGGGGTAGGACGAGTAGAGGCTGAGAGAACTTGAATTCTGGTCTGGAAAAGAGAAGGTTCAGCAGGGATTTTGTCAATGTGTTTGAACAGTGGATGATAGGGAACAAAAAAGGAGAAAGGCTCTTCTCAGTAGTGTTGACTACTGGGACAAGAGCACAAAGTCACAAAACACATTAAATAATTCTATCTGAACATGAAAGAACACTTTTTTTTTTACTGTGAGGGTGATCAAACAGTGATATAGGTTGTGCAGAGAGGTTGTAGAATCTGCATCTGTGCCCAAGAGGGCACAGTCCTTGGCAACATGCTCCAGATGACCCTGCTTCAGAAGTGGTATTAGATTGGCTGATCTCCTTTCCAATGTTTTCTGTTCTGAACAGTGTCAAGCTATTTTCTTTTTTTCCAGACTGTGCCACAAAATGAGTAGCCTGGAGATGGGCAAGAAGATGGGAGAAGGTCAGCTGACCTAAATTTACCAAAGAAATATTCCATACCATATGATGACATGCTCAGCAATCAATATTCAAGGAAAGGAGGAGGAAACAGGGACGTTAGTGGCTGTGGTGTTTGTCTGCCCAAGAAACTGTTACACATGCTCATAACACGCTTTTTGCAAAGTTATTAAACAACTGCCTGTCAATGGGAAGCAGTGAATAAATTTTTTTTAAAATCTATTATTTGTTTCTGCATGTAGCTTTAGCTTCACCTGCTAAATTACTGTTAACACAATCTATGACTCTTTTCATGTTCCTTCAGCTGTCTCCCTGCCCTAGGAGGGAGAGGACCAAGTGTGGGTGTATAGCTGTTGACAAGGGTTTATCCAGTGACCACTTCTTGGCACCTAGTGTGGATCTTAAGGGGCTCCAAATGATGATAGCCTTGACTGGAGTGTGGTAGACTTCACTTATAGCCACAGTTCCTCAGTTTTTAACTGGTAAGGTCCTTGGATTAGCAACAGGGCTTGCTTGTTTTGCTGTGTATTGGAATCTAGGACTTGTTGGTGTCTGCTTTCAAATGTACAAATGTAGGTGTACTACTTCCTTTTGAAATATTTTGTTATATTTTAGGTGGCCTCTAGCTGCCACTTCAGATAAGCATTTTCCTCTAAATTCTATGTCTAATTTTTCAGACTCCAAAAATGTCTATGATATCACATCACATCTCAAATAGCATAAAACAGCTTCATAGGGACAAATAAAGACATAAACCCTAAATTTAATTTGTATTTATGACACATTCTATTAAAATTGTCAGGCTTACAAACTTTCTCATGAAACTAATATTAAAATATCACCAGTCATGGTTTTGTATTTCAGTTAAATGTTATGTCCTGGGTTCACTTATTTTAATTTCTTCTAGTTAAAAATGAAGTGTTCAGGATAAACCAGTAATCTAAGATCTCATTTTGACCCATGAAAACAAATAGGCATTTCCAGAGGCAGTTCATCTCCTTTTAAGATTCATATAATTAACATGAGTGAATTGCCCTATGAAGGAGACTATTTCTGTCCATGAATGATAAAAAAAGTCTAGCAGACTACTTGCACTGGAGGTCTTCTTTGTACATGCTGGAAGACAGGTAAGATAAATCACCACACATCTTGCACCTACCTATTTAACCTTTCTTTCCTTCAGTGTGCCATTATTAATTTAAGGATACTTTGATTGACCTGCCTGTTACAAACCTTGAGGTGATTTGAAACCAGCATAAAGGAAAATTATTAATTTGTTTAAAATTAAGGGAAAACTTTATTTAAAATATATAAAGAATTATTTTAACTGATAAGAACGGTTGAACACCAAGAGCAACAAAAAACTCCATCAAAACCAAAAGCCACCAAAACAACAGCAAACCAACCAACCAAAAAAACACACCATCACCACAACATCCTCTGTTGTCCAGAGGGACAATTTATTTTGCATCATAAAGTTTAGCAGCTGCCAGAAAGAATAGACAGCTCTTAGTAGTAATATTGCACAGGAGATAACATGGAACAATTACTCCATCCACCACTGATGGTTCTTAATCATAACCAGTCACTAGAATCTCTAGTATTTAGGTGATAGATAAAATATATGAAAGGAGTATGACTGAATAAACTCAAAATGTCTTCCAAAACATGAAAAAAAAAAAAAATGAATAGTAATGCTTTAATGCAGTAAATTATGAAAAAATGATTTGCTAATTGAGATTGACTGTAGCTGTACAGCAGTGGAGATATATGCTCATATATTTGCTTCAGAAGAATAAAGAATAAAAAAAAAATATAGGAAATTAGATTAGTCAGGTACGTTCTACTTAATACATTTCCTTAAATTGTTAGAGACTGAAGAGTAGGCTGTGTGTGCTAGCTAGATAGTTTTCCTATTAGAGAGACATTTGCCCTTGATTTCCAAAGATTCAGAATTAAAGAGTAAAGACTAGAATTCATTATTTATAGGTTTAGCTACCTGAAAATAAGGTACTTTTCTTAACTTCATCTAAGTTAAGAATTCCTGTCAAAGGATTGTTTTGTTTTGTTTTGTTTTTTAAACTTTCTAAAATTTCTTTTCAAGATGGGATAAGTATCACTTGAGATATATCTATATCTTCCCAATGTTCAAAGAAGACTGAGTAACTTCCAGAAAACTTAATGAAATAGATCTCACCTGCAGCACTCATAACAGACACATAAGAAAACAAAATAAAACCAAAACCATGAGAATAAAAGAAGAAAAGTGAAATGGAATTGTTTTTGTAACTTGTATATAATTTCCTGCTCTTTATATACAACAATATTACATTTTAATGTCATAGTTTATAGTGATAAACAATGGTGGGAAAAGCAAGAGGTGGTGACTGATCCATTTATGTCTTGAAATGAGTGATGTAGATACTGATAAGATATAATTCAGAGATGCACTAGCCAATTATTATCCATGCTTTTTTTGGTCTCCGTGAAGCCTTACGGAAACAGCAGTAGTGGAAATAGGCTCCTGAGAATGTCCATTATTTTCCACTGTGGACTCTTATTGTAGATGACATTGTAGATGACTTAGCCTAACTGTTATGCCTATATGAAAATCTAAAAATAAAGGTAATAATTTTACTGCCAATTATTTGCATAAAAGTTCTCCAGCTTTAACAGACTGATAGATACTTCAATAAAACATTCTCCATTATTTAAATGTATTGTAGTTCACTATTTAATTATCTGTTTCATAATTTATTCATATATTTATCAAACCTTTAGTTTTCTAAATTAATGTTTATATTGTGTACATATTAGGGAGTTATATTTGCTGGTTTTCAATATTACAGAACAATTTGTGATTAGACTTACATACATATATCTCAAAAAAACACAAGTAAGATTATTTCCAATATTGTGATTTAATTGGAAGAAAAACTGGACCTTTGATCTTTTTAATTCACATTAGCTTTTTGTAGGGAGAGGGAAGTTACCCTGACTAGAATGATTTGGACTTGATGTGGTTAATAATACTTTCAGATACTCAATTGATTTTATTTTAAACTCTGTCAATAGTTTAACTGAGGCAAGAAACTTTGCTGCAACTTTATTTCTTGCAGTTCTTTAAGAAGCCTGTGCTCTCTAGTGATTTCTGGCAGGGAAAAAAAAAATATTAGCACTTTAAAGTGATGTGGACTTGAGCAATCAGAAAAATATATTGGATGATGTGAATGGCATTACAGAGAGCCAGTGATGGAGGAGGATGGCTTAATCAATCTGATAAATTTTGATTGGCCCTTTAAAAGACAAGGTAAAGAAGTAAATCCAAATTGGTTTGGGAATGCTCATAATACCAAATAATATTACATTGAGGATGCCCCTGTACATCACTCTGTAGACCTGATCATGACCTTACAGAAGAAACACATAGTTAAAACCACAGAAGAAAATGAAACCTAAAAAAAACCCCAAAACAAACAAACAAACAAACAAACAAAAAACTAAAAAAAACCTCAACAACAACAGCAGGAACCCTTCACAAAACCCCACAAAAAAACCAAATCAAACCAAACCAAATAACCCTCTCTCCCTCCCCCCACCCCCCCAACTCTAACTGGTGATAGTGGAGAACAACAGCACCCAACACCTTGCACCTGTAAATGTATAATGAAGTCTTAAATCAGGCCAGTAAAATTCAAAGTTAATTGAAGATGGCTAGGAAATTAAATCTAAGCCTTTTGAATCACATTGATAACAAGGCTATAAAATGTGAGGGAGCCATAATATTGTAGCCAAGTAAATGTTGCTGACTAGATGGAAAATTGGAAGTTCCTCAGTGCACCTGAGTGTAAGATTAGAAGGCACATTATTGTTAATCAGAGGGAAAAACTTGAAACATTACAGACTTTAAAGAGTTAACAGACAATGTTCCTGGTCTAAAGAAGTCAATCTATGTTTATCTTCTTTTCTGGACTTTTCTGGAGTAGGCTATTCATTCTTCTGACAAACTCTATTCTCCTCAAGTCTTCCTTTTTTCTATTTCACTGTGAAGGAAGTGAGAAATAATTCTTTATTATTTTTTCTGCCTTTTCTTTTTCACATCACAAGCTGTTAATGTAAGGATAGAATTACTGATAAACACTAATTGTAAGGTATAAGGAGCTTTTTTTCTCTATACTATTCATTGTGACTACTGCAGTTTTTAACAGCAATGAGACCAATACAATTCAAGAACTCTTCCTTAAAAATGCATAATATGACATGGAAAACTGTGAAAGAAGTAAATTAAGCTGTGTAAATACACAATTAATATAAGGGAAAAAAATATGGGGAAGAAAAAAATTATAGGCTTAATTTAATTACCTAAACCTGAGAACACAAGAACTTAGCACTGTTGACCTCTCAAGGCTATTCAAGATTTCTGTATGCCATAGCATGGGAGGTTTGCAGGAGACCCATGCCCTACCTGGAATGTCAGCTGGTTGCTAGGCTACATAACCTTTGGTGTTTGAAAAGGCATTAGGCAACTGTGGTAAAGCAAATAAATTTGGCTTATTAAGTATGAGTACATTTGATAGTAAGTGACCTAAATCTAGATACTTATATGAACATTCTGTCTGTCATCTAGATGTTCTAATTGCCCTTATAGGGAATGGACATGATAATATATCTGATCTTAGGCTAAAACAGACATTTTGTTCCATTTGAGACAGCAAAGGATAACCCAGTTGGCCTCCAGCTCTCTCTATAGTACATGAAAGTACATGAAAGTCTGTGTCATACTTGTCAGCTTCATTCAGAAGGTGTGCATCAGGAGGATTTAAATTCCTCCTACTGGCTTCATTGAATATATGTCAGCTAAGAGACAAACATAGGTATTTAAAACTACCTAAAATGCTCTGGCCTACTAGTGACGGCCACACAAAGAAGGCAAATAGGACAGAAGAGATTCATGACCTAAGCAGCAACAAGAAGGTTAGTAAAAGATTGTAAGGCATCTCAAAATGTGCTAAATTATGTTTAAGAAATACAGTGAAGGCCTGATTAAATAAATCAATCAAAGCCTTTGTCTTTCATTTTAAACCATTAATCACCTCAGCTTCTGCTTATACATTAAAGGGTGTAGACCCTTTAATTCTGATGTCTTAAAATGCGGCTGAACTCCATTCAGTAATAACATTAATATTTCTCAAAAAAACCAAAACAGACATTCATCTCATAGTGGTAGTAATCAATACCTGCATCCTTAACCTCTAGTTAAGTGATTGATAAAACAACTTGTTCTGCTTCTTCATCTGAGTACAGATTTTTGTTTCTTACAAAAGTGTTGAATTTTCAGGTTTCTCCAACCTGTCTCTGTTGGAGGCAATTTGAAGTGTGATGTTTCAGATGAATTACTGCTGATCCTGATGATAATACTTTTTTCTTTTT
>NW_020955281.1:751787-768432 GCF_003031625.1 Empidonax traillii
GTGTTTTTGTTAGTTGTATTCTACTTTAGCAGCTCCCACTAACCTACTTAATGTTAACTGTCACCATGGTAGTTTACATAATCCCCACCTATACATATTGCTAACTGTTATTCACTCTAATTTGTAAACTCTCTGGTAAAAGTAACTCATGTGACTTTAAAATGACGTGAAAGCATATATCAGTCAGATTCCATTTACAATAGTCATGTTTCCCAAGCCCCTCTACTAATATAAAAAACAAGAAGCCCCAAACTCAACCCAAACACAAACAACGCCCCCCCCTAAAAAAACCAAAACAAATCCAAAACCAACCAACTAAATAAAAACAAATCAAAAACCCAAAGACAAATAAAAAAACCAAACCTAAAATTACAAACAAAAACACAAAACCAAATAAAAACCATGAAACAAACAAACAAGTAAACAACAAACAAACCAAATCCAAACCCTCCTAGAAAGTTCAAATTTCAGAATCTTCAGTGTTGCACATTGTGGTAATTTTCTTACCCTCAGAAAGGTGGGTACTGCTGTCACCATTTCTGTGAGAAAAATAATTTCAACAAACATAATTTTCTCAGGTTAACAGAATATGTTTTTTAATAGAAAACCCTCTAAGCTATTACCATGTAATTGGCAATTAACCTTATCCATTTCATTATAGTCAGTGCCCCAACTTTTCACTGAAGGCAAAAATACTTTTAACCTAGTAGGTTGTTATCTCAGTCTTCAGCTGTAAGTAGCAAAACACTATGTTTATACTACTTCATATATTTTCATTTGTAGGTGGAATAAATTTTAAAGTAAATAGGCAAAATTATTTGCAGATCATATTTATTGGGTGCAAATGAGAAAGTGTTGGCAGAGGGGTGCTGAAGAGGTGGCCTCTGTGAGGATGACCACAAATTACCCACACCAGAAGATATGAATAGTTTCTGAAGGACTGTAGCCTGCAGGAAGGACTCACAGTAGATGAAAGGAAAAGTGGGAGGAGGAAAATATTTACAGACTGACCATAACCTTCCCATTACCTGCACCTCTTTGAGATGAGAAGGAGGTAGAGGACTCTGGAATGAAAAAGTGATATTGAGCCTGGGGAAAAAGGAAATGGCAGGAGAAAGAAGAGAATTAGATGCTTTAGCTTTTGTCTTTGTTTTTCTCTCTTCAAATCTATTTTATTCAGCAATAAATTAAATTAATTCTCTTTAAGTCAAATCTATTTTCCCTGTGATGCTAATTGATAACTGATATGCTAGTCTTTATCTCAACCCACAAGCTTTCTCTTCTTATTTTCTTCCCTGTCTTTTTGAAATAAAGGAGGGAGAGAGTAGCTGGGTGGGAGGTTGGAAGAGAGACAGAGTCAACTCACCACACAGAAATATATTCTAGTCTACCAGTAACCTGCTAAAATAACTATGAATTTGCTAAGAAACTATAGGATATAAGTATAATAATTTAAGATCAGAGGTTATTGTAACATGAAGAAT
Source organism: Empidonax traillii (assembly GCF_003031625.1). Lineage (NCBI taxonomy): Eukaryota > Metazoa > Chordata > Aves > Passeriformes > Tyrannidae > Empidonax > Empidonax traillii. Next base: position 753,272 of record NW_020955281.1, read on the forward strand.
TTAAATAAATTGAAGAGAAGAACCTTTTACAATAACAGTGATTCATGGATCTATAAAAAAGATTCATAACCTCCTGAAACTCAAATCTTAGTTTTAGCTATTGTGTCATTGTTATAACTGTAATATGCACTGAGGTTTTTGGCATTTCTGTAATGATAATAAAAAACATGTGACAAGGTTAGCTTGATCTGGTTGTGGTTTTCTGTTACGTTCTGTAAGGGCAAATTATTTTTTTTGCCCTTAAACATGTGAGTTTTTCACACCTTGATCACAGAATCAGAATCTCAGAATGGGTAAAGTTGGAAAGGATCCCTGGAAGTTATATCATCCAGCCTCTCTGTTAAAGCAGTTTTCCCTGGAACACATTTGTTCAGGATTGTGTCCAGATGTCTTTTGAGTATCTTCAGGGAAGGAGACTCCGCAATCTCTCTGGACAACCTATTCCAGTGCTCAGTTACTCTCCCAGTAAAGAAGTTCTTCCTCATTTTCAGATGGAACTTCCTGTGTTCCAGCTTTTGCCATCACCTCTCGTCCTATTGCTTGACACCACCAAGAAGAGCCAGGCTCCACCCTCCTCGCACCCTCCCTTCAAATGCTTACACGCATTGACAAGGTCACCTCTCAGCCGTCTTTTCTTGAGGCTGAACAGGCCCAACTCCTTCAGCCTGTCCTCTTAAGAGAAGTGCTCCAATCTCTTAATCATCTTTGTAGTCCTTAACTGGACTTGCTCCCGGAGCTTCATATGTCTCTTATGCTAATGAGCCCAGGACTTGACACAGCACTCCAGGTAAGGTCTCATTAGGGCTGAGGAGAAGGGCAGGATCACCTTGACCTTCTGGCAATGATATAGAATTAACTGATATATAATTTATTTTAGAAATTAATAGTCACTGCTATTAGAAGTTGCTGCTTGCAATTTTAGCCTGTCAACAGCCTCATTTATGGTGTTTTAACTATTTATTGATTAATTTATTTGTACCTTTTGTTCACTGAAATAAGTTTTTTGAGTATTCAGAGTCATGCTGTGATTCTCAAAGAATGGCTAAAACTAAATGAAACTTCATTTTTTGCTGTGTAATGACCAAGTATAGCATTTAGTAACCATATAAAACTCCAATATCTTGTTGGATCATTACTTCAGAATGTGTTCATAGATGAACAGACAAAGGATCTTAAACTGATTCAAAACTATATTGTTTTCCCTAAGTAATTTATATTCATCAGAGCAAGGTATTTAAACGGTAAGGAAACTAATGAAGCACTGGTGACTAAACACCTATTGGTATGTTTCTTATTATTTTTCTCCTTAAATCTTAATGAGGTGTAATTACAGCTTCTTGTATTTTGTCTTCAAGATGCATTATTCTAACAGAGAGTAGTGACAAGTAACTGTGTCTGACTTGATGAGCAGCAAACTTACTGCAGATATGCAAATGCGGAACAACAAAGAAGAGCCTGGAGATATTAACATCTGTGTGAATGAAGCAACCATTTCACAAGTCAGTGGACCTTAAACAAAGCAGACGTTGAAATCTGTTCAGTACATGGGGTGGATTTTTAAATATGTTCCATTACTGCTTGTTGCACAGCTGTCACTAGAGCACAGTTTCTGTCACACCAGGGATTCTGCTTTGACATTACCAGCTTACAAAAATGGTGTTCATGATAAATAGTTTTCCAGCGTAGCAAAACAAGCATTTTTCACTCATGTCTATGACTTAGAGATCTGCTTATACTTCCATATCTCTAGCAATTTAAGTGAGTAGAGAGGCATCTGCTAGGAGCAAAATACCTGTTTTGCCAATCGACCCAGTAACTAACTGGCTAACTATCTCATTTCTGTGTAATACTTAAGAAAATGTATTGCTTTTGAGGAGAATATGAATTTTAAATGGAAGATAATTCATGTCTTTATGAGGAAGGGAAGGAGAAAACCACACTTCTACTCTATGAAAAAATAGATTTCATTAGTGAATTTTTCCACACAGAGAAATTGTTTTGTGCCTTAGAATATTTTCCTTTAAAACATGCTACATGTTGGTTGGAGAACAGTCTTCAACATTCAGTTAAATAATATTTTTAAATAATTATAAATAAATTATAATAATAAAATTAAAAGAATTATGGTATTCATCTAGTATTAATTTAGTTACTATTATCTGTATTATTGTTTTTGATAAAAATGTTACTATTCATTCCAGGAAATTACATAAATTTTATTTTATGTGTGAATGCCATAAATAAAATTTGTGAATTATATTGCTATAATATTTCTAATGTTAAATAATTTAATTAGAATAACTAAGAGGTAAACTGTATTTTTTGGTAATACTTTAGTAAAGACTCATGCTCACCAAATCATCTCCTTTAAGGACCATTCTTAGATATTGGAGACATGTTTGAACATATATTAATAAAAATTCCTGATTTAGACTAGCTAACTCAAGGGACAATTCGTTTGTATTTCTGTCTGACTGCTTCACTCACTCTTTTATTGACTTACTCTTCAGTATCTAATATCCTCATCCACAAAGTACTCCATTGTCATAGCATTACAGTGCCTGTTACTTAAAAACTCAAATACTAAAATAAGCATTGACTCAAATGTCTAAAATCTGAATACAACACATGGAGAGAATTGAGCACTTCACATAGAATCACAGAAACTATTACACAAAAGGAGGAGACAAGGAAACACACACACTAAAGGAATGAAGACAAATCTCAGTATGTAGTATAGTAATCTTTTTTTTCTGTCTTTGACCCAATGAAGCAACAATACTATGCTTGAGAACCTTTTTAGCTTTGAAAGAATGTTCCTGTGTATCATAAAATACCGCAACAAAAGGTTGTGATGCACAACCCATCTAGCCAAACTCACTATGGTATGTTTGTAATCAGTTAGTTGAGTTAGGAAGGATGATTTCTCTTTATGTCTAAAACAGGGAAAATAGTTAGAAGCAGTAAATAATCCTAAAATATAATGGCATTGTTTTTTGGTTTGTGGATTAGTATGTCATTTGCAAATTTATCCATATAAAACATTATCATTCAGACTTCACAAATAAAAGTTTTCAGATGCAGGATTAGAATCTGCAGCTCCCTTGGGTTCATATTTGACTTTTCAATTTTTGATCACCACTGTTCACACTTTTGCTCTGGGAGCTCTCTAGTAAGATCTAGCCTGGACAAAGTGGAGGAGGGAAAATGCAACAAAAAAAAATTCAGTACAATTCTGGAAGACATCTTATCTCTGTATGTCAAGATCTCCTTTGTTTAACTAAATCTTTAAATTGCTCTAGATTCAGTTGGTGGATATGGAGAAAATTATATCTTTATCCCTCACAGCTGCTATGCTCAGTGACTGAAAATTAAACCAATACCAGGCTATGATCCAAATTCAAACTCATTCACTCTACATTTCTCGTAAATGTAATTCAAATCAAAAAGAGCCATAGATAGTTCCTCTCTTCTACAATTTAAAATAATAGATAAGGTGAAATTTAAAGGAAAAAAACAAAAACACACACACAAAAAACCACAGACCAACAAACTCTAAACTTTTTGTTCAGGCATGTCTATATTTCTTGAACTGCTTATTATCATTCAGATTGTATCAAAACTGCAATCCATAAAGGGATCAAAACCACTTTTCTCTTATGGTATGACACATGCTAGAGCTGAAGAAGCAGACTTTGACAGTATTATAAAAAAATACATCACAATCACAGAATGGGTGAGATTGGAGTGGACCACAGTGGATCATCTGGTCCAACCTCCCTGCTCAAGCAGGATCATCCTAGAGCACATTGCACTGGATTGTGTCCAGATGGTTCTTGAATATCTCCCGTGAGGGAGACTCCACAGTATGTCTGGGCAACCTGTTCCAGTGCACAGTCACCCATACAGTAAAGAACTATCATCTTCATATTCAGGTGGAACCTCCTTTGCATCAATGTCTGCCTGTTGCCTCTTGTCTTAAAGAGTTTGAAAATAGGTGTCTACATTCAAGAGTTTGAAAATAAACAGCTAAACAATAAATTAATTATTTTCCTTTGTATTAAAAATATTTATTATATATCTTACTTATAAATATTATTATAAATTTAATTTTATATTTAAAATAGCAGAAATATTCTGTCAAAACATATTTTAGACTAAATGGTTACGGTATATTTAAGATAATCAACTCCTTATGGCTGAAGAGAAAGAAAGCCTCAATATCATGCTCCCCCAGGAAAAAGGAAGAAAAAGCTATCTCTGTGAACATCACGCTCCTCCCAGTGAAGACCTAATTCTCAGTCACTTCTTGAAGAAAGTTGAAGTTCAAACCTAGGACCTAAAGGAACACTGGAAGAGTGAATACAATGTACTCACTACTGTGAGATCTCTGCTGAAGACCCTCAGAGTTATACAGTTATGAGATAAAACTGAGAGTGTTTGAGATATGCTCTCAGGACATAACAACATACACAAGTGTTTGTAGGATGCAAAGCCTTTTGAGGAGTTTCTGAGGACTGTGTTAAGCCAAAGGGAACAAAAAATGTTTCAGTCTTGCTCACACTGTTTATAATGAATTTTTGCATGCATTATCTTTCAGACAGTGCAAGATAGTTCTATTATCTCCAAATATTTTTGAAATATCACATGGTAATTTTCTTAAATTTTTTATTAATAATTAGTAATGACTGTTTAAAACTTACTGTATACAAATCCATCCGCAATGTTTCTACACACATTATTAAAAAAACAGTGGGGATTCTGCTTCATCCCTTATTCCATGTCTCCTTGAATCAACAGTACTGATGAAATGCAGAATTTATAAAGTAAAGAAACAATTATAAACATAAAAAAAGGTAATTAAATTTAGTTTGTTTGGAGATGGATAACCATCAAAACCAGAACACTTGGCAGTTTTCTCCAGTCAAGTAGGAAATACTTTGAAGGAGAGACTGAAGAAACAGGGTAAAGTTTCACAGCACAGATCATGAAAAGTGTTGTCCCATTCTTTTATTATTTTTCATGTTAAATGAAAAATATAGGATTTAGAGTTCTTAGTGTAAAATATGACAATTATTGACAGAGCAAGAAACAAGACAATGGACAGTTCTTGCTTTCCTTATTCAGTTTCCAGCATTTATGATACTGTCTTCAAAAGTCTCATGAAGAGACTAGTCAATAAGAACCTCATGAAAGAAACAGTGTCAAAGAAGTTGAATTCAGATTCTACTAGGGAAAAAAAGATTGTCTCAATTTGTAAGCAAAGTAGTAAGTCTTGCATTTGGCCAGAGAGAACAGTTTAATCTACTAAAAGAGAACTGCGTTTTTTGATTATGACATATCTACTTAGAATTTAACAAAGGAAAAATGAAAAAAGCTTCTTTGAAGATTCTTTCAAAAGTCTCTTGTTTGAAAAACTGCTCAGATTTAATTACAGAGAGACTCAAGAATGGATTGTTATTGGATTAATGTGAAGAAATTATTACTTTTTTTTAAAAAGTGCCTGAAATCAGCATTATTGAACTCCTTGCCCATTATCAACAGCAAAATCAAAGCAAAATGGACACAATTTCTCTCCATTTCAGGCAGAATTTAAATTTAAATGTCTGAGTGTATCCATGTTGAAAAGATAGCTTTCATTCTTGTGTACTCTGACTATCTACTCACAAAGGTCATAAAAGAGTTCCATCCCTTGGCTCATAAGTGGAGATTGAATATCAAATAAAACAATGTCTTTCCACATCTTTTTAAAATACTGCAGATTGCAGATGATAAATATCTTTCAGATCAAATCAAGCTGGGCAGAAGCATTGATCTGCTGAAGGATAGGAAAATTTTGTTGAGGGATCCAGACAGGACAGGTCAAGGATGAGGGTAAATATATGAAATTCAACAAGGCATAGTACTGGGTCCTGCACTTGGATCTCCATAATCCCAACACTATAGGCTTGGGGCAGGGTGGATGGAACGTGGCCCAGTGGGAAAGGGTGGTCAACATGAGCCAGCAGTGTGTCCAGGTGACCATGAAACCCAATGACATCCTGGCCTGTATCAGAAATACTATGGCCAGCAGGACCAGAGAAGTGATTATCCCCCTGTACTTGGCACTGGTAAGGCCACAACTTGAGGCCTGTGTCCAATTCTGGGTACCTCACTACAGGAAAGACATTGAGGTGCTGAAGGGTGTCCAGAGAAGGTCAGCAAAGGTGGTGAAAAGATTGGAGAACAAGACATATCAGGAGTGGCTGAGGGTGCTGCAGTTGTTTAGCCTGAAGAAAAGGAGGCTGAGGGGAGACCATCTACACTATCACCATCTACAAGTGCAAGATGTAAAGAGGTGGAGGTTGTAAAGAGGAGGTGGTCAGTGCCTTCTCCCAGGCAACAAGTGACAGGACCAGATAAAATGGCCTCAAGTTGCACCAGGGGAGGTTTAGATTGCATATTAGAAAAAAGATGTCTTCACTGAAAGTGTGGTCAAGCACTGGAACACGCTGCCCAGAGAAGTGGTAGAATCACCATCCCTGGAAGTGTTCAAAAGGTGTGTGGATGTGGCACTTGGGGATGTGATTTAGTGGTGAACATGATGGTGCTTGATTAGTCAGGTGGTTCTAGGTGTACAGCTGAACTCAGAGTATTTTGAACTGTCAGAGACCTACAAGGATAACGGAGTCCAACTCTTAAGTGAATGGCCTCTGCAGGGATTGAATCCATGTCCTTGGTATTTTGAGTACCAAGTTCTAACCAGCTGAGCTAACTCTATGATCTTAGAGGTCTTTTCCAATTTTTCTTTTTAAACCATGTATGTATTCCCTAGCAGTGAATCAACTTTTTATACGTCTTATGGCTACTATCTTTGTAATCATTCTCATTAAAGAATTGTTTATTCAATCTGTATAGTCCTTGAAGGGAATTATAATTTTATTAGTTAGAGCATCTAATAAATATTTTCAGTTCCTATGTAACAGTAGCCCTTAATGTCTACAATTTTTTCAAGGAATCAACATCCTTCATGGCTCATTATTTACTCCTGTAGATTTAATTGCACTAATATTTCCATCTAGGTGGCATAGCACAAGATTTAATTCTGTTTTAATGCAGCTGGTGCACTTGAATATGCTGCCTGGCTTTTATACATAATTAAGATCAATACGTGAGTCTATGCTACATTTTAAAATCATACAGGAGGCTTGTAGGAATATTAAAACAAGACAGATTGATCTAGAGAGATAAACATGTACACACACACACAAACATTTTTGAAAATACATAATTTCTCTCAAAATAGAAACAAATCATTGGAGAAGTATCTGAAACCCCTAGGTTGTCATCCCATCAACTTTTGAGCAAAGCTCCCTATTGAGAATTCTGATTAAAAATTGATATTATATATAGCAGCTATCAAAGATAATCATAAAGGTTCAAAGTTTTAAATGACTTTGTAAGTAAGTACCAATCTCAGGGCCCTGAGGGATCTAATAAATCCTGAATCCTCCAACTCCTGAAGCCTCCAAGCACACCTGTGGGGCCAAAGGCCATTTCAGTTCTGTTTGGGCCCCTTCCTGGACTATGTTGGGGGATTGTCAGCGTCCAGCTCAGCCACAGACACGTCCGTGCATGGCCATTGCTCCCCACCATTTGGACCTCAATCCCCGGATACCTGCAGTGCCCTGAAAATGAGCTTAGGTCTTGTGCTCTGAATCAAGGCCTGTAGAGTCGTAGTTTTGGGCCATAAGACCACACACCCTCCTCAGAGACTAGCCTTTCCCTGGGCTCCGATCTCCCTGCATTGCTGATCTTTCATTCAATCCCAGGCTCCGAAATCAACGCCCTTTTGCACTCAGGTCTCCGGTCTTTTCAGGTTTGTTTCAAATCTCCTGGGCCATAGCCCTTTCCTTGATCATTGTCCTTGTTCTTACTTTGCTCCTTGAAACACTCCCCTGACACAACCACTCTGCCCACAGCTCAGAACCCCATTTTAGACCCCAGGACCATCAGTGGTGTTGCAGTAGGGCTCATCTCCAACTTCTTGCATCCATATTCAGCCCAGTCAAGTGCTTCACCCAGACAGAGCCACCTGTGGGACCATATCCCATCTTGGCCTCAGCTCCTCCCATCCCCAAGGAGGAGATCACTGCCTGGAGCTGGAGCTGCTCTGATGCTGTCTCAGGACTGTCCCATAGGAAACATCCATAGCACACAGCCTCCAGCCCAGAGCAGCCACAAAGTCTCTGGCATCCCACAGCCACAAGACACAAGGTTCATATACAAACTTTCAAGGACAGAACATGTTAATTTTATGTAATAATGTATTCATAATTGCAACTATTAAGCCTGTATGTAGGTTAATCCTCTTGTCATATGGGGTTTAGCATAATAGATTCTTACTTTTGTAAATCTGACCAGTATGTATGATAAAATAGTGAGTTGAAATTATTGCTTGATAAAAATGCACTCTATTATTAAATTAAAAACAGATTATATGCTGATAGAAATCTGATAGTCTAATTTGATGATTTATTTGATGATTCTCCTACAGGCACTTTCTTTCTTTGGGTTTATTTTTTACCATAGTTTTGTTTGGTTTTGGAGTGCCTGTTGACTTGACTACTTTGGTACCATCATTAAGATTTAAGAGAAGTATTTAATAGATACACACAGAGGAGGGCAAAACTCCTACCTTAAAGTTTTTACAATTTACAAACTTTACTGAAAAGAATCAGAAAAAACCAAAAGTAGCAAACTGAAAACATATGAAATTCTATCACTGTCTGCAATATACATGTCGGCCAGGAATAAAAACAATAATTTTTATTAATTTTTATTATTTTATTTCTATTTACATAGTTGTTAGTTAAACTAGTTCACTTTAATACTGACTACTTCCCTGAATGTCCTTTCAACTTCACAGTGAATTGTATTAAATTTGCTGGCTGCCTCAGTCAGGGTTAAAATAACTCTTTCAGAAAACTAAAGTCAAGGAGGAACATATCCCTAATAAACCTTATTTTAAATAAGAGTATCAGTAGATTTGGAGTGAATAATGATAATTTTAGGACTTACAAATACCACAGGAGCAATGGTAACGCACCACTAAATTACCGACACAAAATTAACCCAAGTACACCCAGTGTAAGAGTTTTAAGTCGCACTTCATTTATTTCAGGCATAGTAAAGTGTGATATTATTTCTTTAGCAAGAAGGATTCTTGTCTGCCCATACTGATAGTGGAATTGTGAAATTGATGACATATGCACCAGGAGTCTTAAAATCAGCAATTACTTGATAATGTTGAATTTTAAAACTTCTAATATTTCAAATGGTAGTTTCAAAACAAACCATTGTAATCTCAGTTTTATTTGGATAGTTATACTCTCAGGCACATGGTGTGATTCTTGTTGTGTCCTTCAGAGGGCTAGGAGTTGGACTTGATGATCCTTATGGGTCCCTTCTAACTCAGCGTATTCTATGATTCTGTGGTAAGTCCTTATAATTGCCCATGGAAATAATATTGGTGTTTACAATCAAAAAAAACCCCACACCAAAAAAACTCCAACAAACAAACAAACAAACAAAAAACCAAACCCAAAAATTCTGCCTCTATGACCTTATGAAACTTTTCCCCTAAGCATCCTTTAGCTTGTTACTTTCTTCTTATTTTCCAAACTTAAACTTCAATGCAAAAGCATTCTAAAAATTTGTTAACATTTTTATTGGGTTTTTTTTGTTTTATTTTGTTTTGGTTTTTTAATGAACTTCAAAATATATTCAGCATATTCAGGATCACCATAGATTTTAGCATTTTAAAATTTCTGCATAAGTAAACTTCAATTTTGTACATGAACCATGTAAGCATCCTTCCCTTCTGCTCTCTGGAAATTAGGCCAAAACCCAAAAGATATTAAGAACTTTAATTGAGAGAACTGGTATGTACACTAGGAATGTTATCCATCTAGGAATATTAATTCATTGATAGTGATCAAGATAAGAACTATTTTCCTATACATAGTAGAAAACACAGATTTCTAATGTAAAATGTTGGAATTTCTAAGCACTCCAGTCACACAAAAATGGCAAAAAATCAAATACTCATTATCTGTGGGTATCAGAGGACTAAGAAAAAGTCAGTCCTTATAACATCACTGAAATAGTTGGCTCAAAGGTCTAAATAAACAAGACTTTTATAGGTAAAAAAAATAAGAAGAAATGATACACCTGCTATCTTATGCCTCTAATTAGTTGATATTAAGCCTTCAGTATCTAGGACATGATAAGAAGATGTTAAAAGTTGTGCCTGTTAGAGCCTGTGATTTAAGAATGAATTAATATTTTAAAAATAATGAAAAGATAACAGATTTATCAGTCTTACCTACACTCAGTGTTCCATCTCAGACAAATTTAAAGTGTCTAAATAAGTCAGAAACCTAAAGATTAAGTTTTAAGTATTGTGATACAATTTACTAGAGTGAACATTAGTCATAAAAATTAAATTACACTCTGATGGAAAAACAAATGTTCTGTTAAGCGGGGTTTACTGACTGGACACTCACTTGTCTGTGTATCAGCCTTTTCAGTGACTTTTATTATTGCCTCATAGCTTTGCTTTAAAATGAGGAGCATGGGAAGTAATCTTCTGCTATTTCACTCAAATCCTTAAACTAATGTTCATGTCTGCCCCTGTTCTGTAAGAAAACATTACAACTAGACAGTATATTCTAGTTTTTGTTTAGCTTTTCAATTTTCCCAAAATGTCTGTCAGATGGGTTCCAAATAAACAAAGCTTTGATCTTTGTTTATTTGTGTAAGACTCAATAAAAGATAGTCCCATTACTCTTTTATTCTAAAATATTTCTGAAAATAACTTCTTTGTTAATAATGAGGTATCTTGGAAGTACAAAATTATAATTTCATAAATTATATGTGTGTCTCAAGAAGGGATTGACAAGAGTTGCTTTGGGTTAAACTTTGAGATTTTTTAAAAAATACTATTTTTGCTTCTCAGTTTTCAAAGAAAAAGTCATTTTAGTGGTATAGTAACAGATGCATATATATCACTCTAGAATCCATGCCTATTTCATACATGAATATTGAAAACATCAGAGTTGCATCAATGTTAAAAAATAAATGTTTTTTATATATTTTAAATTGAAGGAATTAAATCTTATCTTTTTTCATTTGTTTCCATCTTTATGTCAAGATACACAGGGCATTACCTTCCTGTTTTCAGAGCATAACATGCTGTTGTGTTAAAGAAAACAGCAGCACTGATGCTTAAGAAATTTTCTTTCTTTCTTCCTCCATTTCCTGGTGCACCGTGCACAGAAGGTACAGCAGACAGGGTGGAATAGAGAAAAATCTTATAGAGAAATATAGTAGGTGACATATTTTATCTCAACCCTTAATCTCTTCTGTACCTCACAAGGGCAACCTGTAAATTCATCCTGCAGTGATTAAATAACTAGTTATAGGCTTTTGTATGTGTATGGAAGCCTTCTGCTACAACTTTTTTATTTGCTGTCAAATTGTAGGGATAACTGAATGTCATCATTAGGTTTTGTTTTATAATGTAATATATGACACAGTTATTTTTTCCATGCATCACTCGACAAGGTTCCTGGCAAATTATAATCTTTAGCACATATTTGGACATAGATTTAACCGGTGGCTACTTCTTGTTTAAAATTGATGGTGTAAATTTTTTGCAGCATCGTGTTTCTATTACCAGAACCTTCTGGTAAAGTAGCAGAAGGTTTATACAGAGCCAAAATTGTTCTCATTTCATTATTGTTCTTTAATTTGAACGTCCTTTAAATAATATAGATCAGTGTATGCTGCTAATATAAAATAATCCTGAGTATATGTGGAGAGAGTGTAAGACAGTGGCAGAAATAATCCCAAGTAGACAAAAACTAATACAAAAGCATCTTCAATCATAGATGCACTGCAAGCTGATATTGTACCTTAAGGTTCATCAAAGGTAGCTCTTTTTTATTTTCTATTCATGTTCTGTGCAACACCTCTTTCATCTCCTATGGATATTGTCAGCTTTCTTAAAAAGAAGTGCAAGCAGATAGCAGACCACCAGCTTGTATTCTATTCTCAGCTCCCATAGCAATCAAGAAAACTTCAGGCGGTACTGCGTATGCTCTCCCTTTAACAGAATGAGGAGACATATCAAGTGGATTGGGAAAAGAACACACACATTCTGTTTTCCATATGCACATATACTTAAATCAGAAAGTAAGACAGTAGGAGAGAGGCAACAGGAAGAAGAGATTAAAAAAAGGAAAACAAAACAAAAACCAGAATACAACAGAGACGGAGGTAGAAAATAGGCATAAAAGTAAAAGACAGCTTGGATTCATTAAATTCAAGAAATCCTTAGTGAAAGCTATGTACTGAAAACATTTGATGAGACATTTCAGGATCAGCATTTGTAATTATAGTCTTTGATATCACTGATTTGTAGTTTACACTTCACAGGATAAAGGTCAAAACTTTTAGAGGGAGTTTCTTCAGCTAGCTAGGTTGTTGACGATACTAAGTGCGGTTTGGAGTGCCTGACCTAACACTTTTGGTTATTTTTGCCAAGAGAGCATGCTGTAAAATCACTCCTAGTGGAAAGGTGGGAAGAGCTTCACATGACTCACTGACATCCTGGCTTTGTTACATTGAAAGTTGGGACTCAGTAAGAACTAAAAACCTGTAATTAAATCATAATTTCTTAAGTGCTTTGCAGAAGAAAGAAAGCTAAAACAATTGCTTACGTTGTAAGGGGCAGAAAGTCGCTGTGTTGACAATTTGTTTCATCTGTAAGATCTCTTAGTGTCAGGAGAGCAGTCGGCAGCTTCCAGCACTCTTCCAGCACTCTGGTGTAAAATGAAGAAACAGAACGCATAAAAATAGCCAGAACACTCTGACTTAGAGAGCATATTTTGGTCATTTATATTTAGAGTTATAGTGTGATAGTATTATTTATGAGTACATATTATTTACAGTACTGGGATAGGTGTAGAAACCACACAATCGATATTCTATCTACAACAGAAGCCAATAGTAAAAGTTTCACAAAAATAAAGAAAACTACAGTGGAAAGACATGGGATAATGTCAGTACCATATAAAGTCTCATCATGTTTTCCAGTTGGAATATAGTATTTTAATCTCCAAAGTATGAAATTTAACCAAGTCGTTTTTTTAATTACTAAAACAGTGAATATTCTTGCATATAAATATTCAGGTATGTCATGCAGGAAAAAATTATGATCTCTTGAATTCATAATTATTCTCAAATAATCTTGGCTTCATTTAACTTTCTTGATCTTTTTCAAAGTAAGACATATCATAATTATTTATTTAACTACACCAAAGAAAATGTTGAGCTGAACTCCATTAAAATAGAAACATAAACTCAAGCCCAGAACCTTTTTATGGAATTCTTAATACTCAGTCCAGTTTTAAATCTACTTCTTTGTTAACTACTCATAGCAATTAAATTTAAACTAAATTAAAGAGTGTATGAGATAATATCTTTTTTCAGCTGTTTAATTTTTCAGATTTTAATTCTGTTTGTTTAATTTTTGCTGAGCTTTGGGTCAGCTAAAAAAAATACTGTCATATATCTTGTCCATACAGCTAATTTATGATTTGTTTATTAGTCTTATTTTTCTAAGAAATATTTAAGCTTAAAAACCAATCCTTTGTTTGTCTGGAAAGATTTCTCCACTCTTTGTTTACATTATTATTCCTTTTTTATACATCTTTAAATTCTGAATTATCCAATACATCATAAACATTTTTAACATTTCAATGAAGTCACAATAGTACTCTTTGTATGATTCACTTCTTCATCCCCTACATATTCTAGTGTCTTGTAAGAGATGTTCCACGATAATTGTACAAACAGTGGTTTCTTGTGTGCCATCAACAGTAACTCCAAGGTTATTTTGCTGACTGGAGCTGTTAATTTAAATTCTGGTAGGCTATATGAATAATTTGAATTCTTGCCCTGTGTGCTTTTTTTTATAATTATTTTCATTGATACTAAAATTCATTAGTAATCCTTTTACCCATTTAACTGCTGCCTTAAATATTTCAAGTGTTCCAGAGCTATAACTGGTCATAAGTAACTGAATTTTGTGTCTTCTGTAAACCTTGCTGACTCGTCTCCTAACTTTCAGACTCATAAAAAACCATCAGGGGGAAAAAAGACATAACATTGAATCTCAGTAATACTTGCTTTTAACTTTTTATGGTGGTGAAAATAGATGATTCACACTCCATCTTATTTTTTTAAATTTAGAACATTTTACTCCATAATATTCTTCCTGCTGCCTATGGCTCTGCTTTCATTAAAATAGCACACTTCCAAACTTGGAAGAATTTCTCAAAACCTAGCACTTGTTATGTTTTGTTCTTTTATATTATCTCATAGTATGTTACAATATACTAGTAAACGTTTTTTACTGAAAGTAAAAAATTGTTAACCAAATACAAGCTTCACTATAAAGACTAACCACAATTTTATGAAAAAATGCAGTTTGAAGGATCAGTGTTCTGTAGAGCGGTGAAATTATTTATTTTCTATTTCTGCATGAAATCCAGTAAGAGCTTTGAAGTGGTAGATCAACCAGGAAAGAAATCAGAACAAAATAGAAAATCCCTGTAAAACTGTAAATAGATCTAAATAGATAATCTAGTTAATACGTTGCTACTGTACTGACATGTTGTTAAGGTTTTATGATTTTATTATATATGTTAAAAAAATAAAATTACATATATTATTACTTTATATATTATTATTATTAATATTATTATTAATATCAATTATATATTAATGACAAGGTAGCAGGAGTTTTACTGGATTACCTACTTAGGATGGATTTTTGAAAGTTCTATTTTAGGAATGCAATGATCGGGGCCACTGTAGGATTAGCGTTTGCTGACTGATAACATTACATACTCAAGGTCCATTACATCACTAGTCTTTATCAATGTATAGTAATTACTAATTCTATGCTTAGCCACTTTCTGAGCTATCTAATGTGAGAAAACCACTCATTAGGGGGTGCCCTCAAGAATACCCATGGACTGTTAGAAGATTATGGCTTGAGGATAGATATATTTGGTTCAAATGAAAAAGTGGTGGTACATTTTACACAGATG
>NW_020955281.1:769458-789588 GCF_003031625.1 Empidonax traillii
GAAATATATTACAGAAATGCACCTTGATAGTAGCGACTCTATATAGAAACAGGAAAATCTATTTGAAACTACATAGACCTAGTGGTCATAACTACCTTAGTACATTAAATTTTTATACTTTATTGAATATTTATATAGAGTTGAAAATAACTGTATCAGTAAGGATGTTTTACTGCTGTAGGTGTTTAGGTACTGAAATACAAATACTTTGTGTTTAGCAATATCTTTTTAAAGCAGTTTCAGTCCATCAGTTTCTTGAATGCTTTCACAGTCCATTTTTCCAGACAGAGCACTTAATTTCTGAGCTTCCTTCTGAAAACCTTGGCATGCAGCTGACCCTTTAGTAGTCATATCACTGCACTGAAGTACCTGATAAGGAGTGAAAGGGGCTGAAGACTTGACTGTATGACAAAAGACTAAATAATAATAAAGCTGCCAAGAAGCTGAAGTTTAAATCAATCTCTCTCTATGTACTATAGTAGCTGAAGATGAAGGCAAACTCTCTTTGTACCTGAACACTAGTGAGCATGCAGAGGCACTAAGAAACTTCTGGTCCTTCAGGAGAAATGTAAAAATACCATAAATCTTTATGTAAAAATACACAAAGCCAACATAATCTATGAAAACAAATAAATATGAAATATGAAACAAACAAAAAACCCAAACTTGTTCATCACGACAAAAGTTCACCTTCACAAACCAGCTTCCTCATCTCATTTTTGATATCTTGTTATCAAACTTTGAGAACTTCAAATGTTAGAATCCTAGCTCCACTAGACGAAATCTATAGCTAAGTAAAAGGAAGAACATCAATACTGACTTAATTTTCATATCGTCAAATTCTATCACTATCACTATTTTTAAATTATATTTTTAACAGTTTTCTTGTACAATAGCATGCTGTATTATATATATCTACATAATATCAAGAATCTTTTAGTAGAAGTCTAAAGATGAATAAAAAAATTAGGAATCAACAGAGAAAAATTCAAATATTCAAAACCTCTGACTTTTGAGTGGTGTGATCTATGGTAGTGAATGGTTATTAATATCATATCCAAGCATATAATACATATCCAATTAAATGAAAAAATATAGTCAGTATACCTTCTTAAAAATGCATTTTCCTTTATGAAGAAAAAAGTTTTTTCTCTCCAAACAAAATGTTATTCTATTGCACGTTGCTGTACAATAGAAATGATAAATTATTCTAACAATTTATCTATTTATCAAATAGTTTTCTAAAAATATTATATTTGAAGTGTGTTTTTTCTTTCTTCTAACAGTGTTCAGAAATCATGATGTGCATATTTCTAATTAAGAACATTTTCCCTTGCACAATCCCTTGCCCTTTAAACAAAAGCTAGGACTTTTCTTTACAAGATGAATAAGACTTAGTACATTCTAAAGAAAATTGGTTTGAGAATCAGAACCAATTGAAACACTCTTAAAATCATAGAATCAAAGAATATGTTGAGCTAGAAGGGACCCACAAGAACCATCAAGTCCAACTCTTGGCCCTGCCCAGGAACAACCCCAAAGAGCCTGTTCCTGTGCCCAACCACATTCTGGGTGAAAAATCTCCACTCAGTATTCAGCCTAAACTTCCCCTGAGGCATCTTCATGCCACTTGCTTGGTTCTTATCCCTGGTCACCAGAGATCAGTGTCTGCCCCTCTGCTTCCCCTCATGAGGAAGGAAATTGTAGACTGCAATGAGGTCTCCACTCAGTCTCCTCTTCTGCAGTGACCTCAGCCACTCCTTGTATGGTTTCCCCTCTAGGCCCTTCACCATCTTCATGGCCCATCTTTGGATGGTCTCTAGTAGTTTGGTATCATATAGGGGCTATCAAAAGACTTAAAATGAAACTAGAATGCTTGACCAAATGCACTCCTTGCCCCTTCTGTGGTTTAATCTGGTATATGGATCCATGCTTAGTTATTTTTTACTTTTTTTAGTATGCTGCTTTTTTATCTGTTAGTTTATGGTCTACCTCCACAGCACACTGGTCAATGACTGAGTTCATAAATGAAATGGGAGGGATAAGAAAAGTGGGATTTGTAGTAGCTTTAGAAATCTGGAAGTTGGGTTCTTTTTCAGTGCAAGCTACTTGTTTTCATGATGATCAGGTTCATTCTTTTTGTTGTAACATACAACTTCATGCTTGAATATTAGATACTGATAAGAGCTGTCAAAAAAGTTACATTCTAGGAAACACCTGGATCATTATATGTATGTTCCCATTCAATTCCTACCATTGGATAGTCATACTAACTTTTAGTAAAGAAAAAATTCTTGAAGAATAAAGTGAAGATTTTGCCTTATAACTGCCAATAATTTTTAGCACATTTTACTTGGTAAAAACAAAAAACAAATCCAATAAACTACTAAAAAAACTACAAAAAAAGCATAGAATAAGGAAATTATCTAATTGTTAAGGAACATTTTGAACTCATGCTGACTTTTGAGATGACAGGTATCAACATTTGGTTTTCTGAGTGGAGTAGAAAGTTCTCAGACTAAGATCTTAAGAGAAATAAGCCATGGCTCAGTCAATAATGCAATTAATGATCTAGATCACTTAACCTTTTATATTTGGTTTCTTTATATGGGGTAAAAAGAATACTAATTTATCTTGGGAGCACATTGTGAGATTATTTGTTTTACTCACTGTAAAGTTGGGAGATATCAGAGTTTTACATTGTTCTTAAATGTTTCACTAAGACTAGACTGTGCATTTGAATTTCAGTGAACTTTTTTTATTTACTTTAGAAAGAACATATATTTAAGTAACCAATAACTTATAAGTAAAATAAGGGTAAATGAAATGTTACAAAATCTTGGTGTAAAATTCCATCAAGTCCACTTGTAAACACTGCAGATGAATTTTCTTCCTATTTTGTGAATAGTGATTGACTGGCTTCTATTTTTTCATATCTTGCTCTCTAGCAGTAGGGACATTTAAAATAGCGATTGGTTAGTAGAAACAAAAGTATTATAGTAGACAAATTTTGTCGACAAATTTTGTCAACAAATTATGTCATACAAAACTCAGTAATAGACCACTGAGTAGTGGAACATCTTGAAAAGTGCCTGTATATTTTAAATAGGCATTTTAAAGTATGTCCTGGAGATCAGTAAAAGAGGTTATCAGATACATAATCTGGAAAGTCCAGCAGTGAAAGACTTGTCATTGAAAATTTGCTGATTCCAATTGCTACACTAGAACAGGAAAAAAGAGCCTATAGCAGATGGAGTTTGCTAGGGCAAACCTGGGCTGTTGATCTGTGAAAGAACAATAGGACATATAATAGTTTAGGAAATGGTATGTGAATAACTATTTTGTTAATTGACTAAAAATTTGTAGTGATCTTAAACTCCAGCATACTAGATCATACCTCCAAGGAATACTAGAAAGGATAACAGAACCAACATCCATCTGAAGTTTTACCATTTGCTTCTTTCTCAACAACTGTAAGAGAAGAAATTTTGCTGTTATTTAGGAAACTTTCAACCAGAGGATAGTAGGGACATGATTTCTTAGAAACCCACAGTAAATAGTTATATCTATTCTCTTCCGTCCATATAAGCAATAGTATTTTAATCATGTCTTCTGTAATTTATCCTATTCAAACAGTACTTATGTATGTCATTATTAAGTATACATCACAGCTGTAAAATCTTAACTTTCATGAAATGCTTGTGGCTGTGGATACAGACACCCCTAACCAGTCATCATAAATATGAAATATATCAATATCAAACTCTCACACTTCCATTACTTGAACAGTGCCATTTTGAATGTGCACTTTGTAATGCCTTGGTATCTTAGGGATTCACGCCAAATATCAGGATTCCAACATTCTAAGAGTAGAATATAAAAACAGGAAGTCAAAGGTCACATTAAAAGAATAAAAAGTTTCTGTTGAACTGAATCAAATCGATATTATGTCAAATACCCTGAGAATACACAGCCCCCTTGAAAAATGCATATTCACATTTGATACTGGCATTGCACTTAATAATAAAATGTTTTACTAGGCAACAAATAAACTGAGAGCATTAATAATTCTTTTTTTTTTTTTAATGTTTTTAACCTAGTAATATGGTAAAATGAATTTTAAGTATTTAGTAAAGGAGTATCCAAGTCTTTTGAATCTATTTACTTTAGGAAACATTTTCAAAGAGTATGTGCAATGAACTTCTGTATAACTTTTGATGTGTTACCTTTTTTTCCCCCTAAACTTTCCCGTTTAGGAAATGCTGTGACTTTTGTTGAAACGTTGGTAGATGGCATGTGAAGTAATTTGAAAAACCCTATCAGCCATTAGGCTTACAAGATACCACACACAACATTACCACAGGCATGATCACCTATTTATAATGCAGAAAGGTTAAGTACCTGCATGCACACTGTATGTACGTACAGATATAGCACACGTACAACAAGTGGCAAAAGAAGGGATGCAACAGGTCTTGGACAAGTGAAATGAAAACACTAATCTCATGAGTATGTCATGTGACAGTTTAGCTCTAACAGCCATGTTTAATGAGATGTGAGTAGGGAAAATTCAAGTATTAAATACAATTCTTAAGAAATGTTGCTGTATTTATTTATTTAATATTTTTGGTAATATTTTAAGACAGCATATTCTTTTATTTCTAAATTTAGATGGATGCTAAAGCATAAATTTCAATAATTTTCTTAAAACATGTATTTTCAACTGTTTACAAATAATTCATTCCCCAGCACACTTATCAACAAAGTAAAAGGGTTTCATTTAAGCTGTAAACTTTTAAGTTAGCACATTAAGTGCTGCAGAAAAACATCTTGTAGATAGAACAGTGGTGGTTTCCACGCAAGTGTTCACTGGGGATATTTCCTGATGGTGCACATGAACACTTTCTATTCTTGAGCACAAATACGCTATCCAAAGAACATGATACTTCTAGCACTTAAGGAGTAAGGTGAAAACTCATGATTTAAAAATCACAATTAACCTAATTTTACCTTTTTTAAAAAGAGTTTAGACTTTTTTTTAAAATGTTTTTATGCGGATTTTGTTTGTTTGTTTGTCTTGATGTTTGAGTTTTGTTTTGGTTTTTGTTTTTACTTAGGGAATGGAAGAAGATACATATAAGGCAGAGCAGCAGTAACAGAAGGCAGTCTTTTCCCATACATGCTGTACAGGTCACTCTAATTAGCACATTATGCAGTGATGACATTAACAATCTTACTTTCTTTGATATTTGTGCAAGTGATTCATAAGCATAGATGGAAATCAGAAGTTGGCCTAAAAAGCCCATAGAGAAGGTAAAAAGACAAATTCTCTCTGTCTTGTAAAATAGATGAGGAATGGAAAATATAATAATGTTAAGAAATATAAAGAAAATAAAGAAGTTATTGTTTATCATGGATACAGTTTCAGCATCCTGCAGGATAGATCATCTCTTACTTTGTTGCCATATATTTCACTACAACAATCTAAATATCCAGTGCAGGCATACACTCTTAATCTGTTTACATATTGTAGCACTATAGTATCAGTATCAATTCCTTGTTAAAAATTCAGGGTTCCAACATTAAATTAATTTTGCGTCTTACAGAAAAGGATATAGGAGTACAGAAAAGATAAACAGAGCATTTAAATTTCCATTAGGAGCATTTATTCTAATTTCCCAAAACACCTATTGTAAAAGGTGGCAAAGTCTGTAGCCTACATGCCTCATGCAGCGCATCTAATAGAAATACTAGAGAACAACAAAATGAATGCAAAGATCTGAAGGTTATTCCAGCCTGTTCCAGCTTCAGAAATTACAGTGGCAGATGCTTCGCCTATAATTTCTGGCATCATTGAATCACAGATTTATTACTCATTTTGTTTCATTAAATTTTTTTTCAGGCAATATATGATACATTACATTTTTCCTATCTAAATATGAATTAAAATAATACATTACAATCTGGAAATCATATATTTAATTCAAGAAACAAGAAGTTCTTGGGGTACCTGTGCTTTCTGTGTATTTCGCCTGTTCCTGTAATTACAAATAATTAGGCTGATCCCTCTGAGAATACCATCACTGTTGTGGTCTGCTCCTTACCTTGATTATGTCCATTTCTCAGAGGATATTTAATTTAGAAATAAAAGAACAAGAACAACCCGTATTAGGACTTTTATCCGGCACTGAGGAAGCACAGATAAACAAAATCATTAACTAATTCCAGTGATTGATTTTAAGGGAAGATTTATGCTGTTGGAATTTAGGTAGTTATACAGACTACTAAAAATGGTTTCAAAACCATTGGATGTTCAGAATGTTTTTAAACATAACGAATTCACCAGAGACACAATAAAAAGTATACTGTACATATATACCATATATCCTTAATTGTGTGTATATAAACAGCTTAGTGTTACTTGCATATAATATGTACATGCCTCTAAGTGCATATATCCCATAACATATTATATGTCTGTGTCATTAGGTATAGCTACAGAACCGCATTTTTATGTTCTTACATGAGAATGTACATGTTCTTTAACAGTTAGTGCTATTAAATGGGAATAGTCAGTCACTATGTAGGAATGTATTTTTATATCATCCAATGGGATAATGTTTTCTTTTTTCTCTTTTATTAATAGCCATAAAATTTAATGTTGACATTTATAGTACAAATGCTTGCAAATATTCATAAAAAGATCAAATCTCCAAGTTTTAAGTAGGGAAATATAAAATAAAAATTCTTCTTGTGGATTTAGCCTGCAAACACTCAGTTAAAACTTACAAATCATGTATTAGAAAAAAAAATTATTTATTTCTCCCAATAAGGAAGGAATGAAACCTATAGTTTGTAAGGCTTATGCAATGATCATGATGAGATTTTCATAGCATATTGTATGGGGGGGGAACAATAGTATTCCAGAATAAATAAGCATAATTCTTCCGTGGTTTTCTTTTTGAATTTTTAATTTTTCCTGTTTTAAAAGGTGCAGAAAAAAAGAAACACAAAAATTCATAAATTTGTAAAATAAATTGGTTTCTCCACATTATCTTCAGACCCCAACTCAGTAAGACTGGCCAGAAGGCCTAGCCTTTGAATGTCATTGGGCTCAATTGCTATTTTTGAAGGTAAGTCCAAACATTGCTGACCTGTATCCAAATGTGCTATGTCACTACTGTTATTTGTGCCATGATGCCCTTAGCAATGATTCCTTTACTGCCACCAAAGTCAACTCAAATATTTCTTATTTACTTTTCTATGGGGATTGTAATTGTTTGGAGAATTGTAGGGGTCTATTGTTTGGAGGAGAATTGAGTAGAACTGAATACAGTAGTCATAGTATAGTATAATAGATAAAATTCTTTTTCCCTGTCTTTTGGCAGAGATCAAGAATAGCTCGTTATTGTCACAGGTGAATTCTAAGGTATGATACCATTATTTAGGCATAATTTTTGTATATGTACTCTGAATTTTTTTGGCTTAGTAATTCAAGCTGTAGGGGTTTTGTGTAAATCACTTTACCTAACAGCTGAAAGTTGATAGAACTGACATACAATAAAGGGTAATAAAGTGTTCAAAGTTGTAATGCTTAATGCAACAGTATAGAGTAATGCATCTTCTCCGAGTATTTTAGCAATTCTGCTCTTTCCAGGAAAACCTGGACACTCAAAACTTTTTACCTCCTCAGTTCAAATAGTTTCTTCTTAGAATGATGACTTTCTCAGTGCGTAAATTCCTCTGAGGAATTTTCGATGGATGTATTCTCTCTGCAACTCAATTTAATGTCTTTTATGCTCATAGAAGCAGTATAACATCATAATAGAATAGGCTGTGAATCCCTATTGTGCATAATTCCTACATAATAATTTCAGTAGACACATTATGTTTGGCACTTGAATGATGGTTATCGCTACACTGTGGGAAAACTGAAATGAAAGAGTAATAGAGGCAGCCTTTTTGGAAACTATATTATTCAGTCAGGTTTGAGTTACAAGGTTTTTGACATTCCCTAGTTCTTCAGCCTTCTGTAGGCTTTACAGTTTTTATTTCCTTTGTTTCCTACAGTGCCATGGTTTAACCCCAGCCAGTAACTTGGCACCACACAGCCGCTCACTCATTTCCGTCAGTGGAACAGGGAAGAGAATCAAAAGAGCAAAAATAAGAAAAGTTTCATGTTGAGAAAGGGCAGTTTAATAGGCAAAGCTGCACACAAGCAAAATAATGAATTCACACACTAATTCCCATTGGCAGATGGGTGTTCAAAAATGTCAAGGAAAGCAGGGCTCCATCACCATAACTGTGACTTAGGAAGACAAATGTCATGATTCCAAATGTCTCCCATTCCTTCCTCTTCCCCCTTTATATGCATTATACACTGACCATAGCATGGAATATCCCTTTTGTCAGTTGAGGTCAGCTGCCCCAGCTGTGTTCCCTCACAGCTCTTGTGCACTCCCAGACTCCTTATTGGTGGGGCGAGGAACAGAAAAGACCTTGAAGTTGTGTAAGCACTGCTCAGCAGTAACAAAAAGATCCCTGTATTATCAACACCATTTTCATCACAAATGTAAACTACAGCCCTGTTGGGGTGAGCGGTGGGTTAGCTGAGCCCCTGATGAAAGATGCAGGTGTGAAGGATTTTGACTTAGACATTTTGAGGCCATTTCCCTGAGGAAATTCACAGGGATCATGGAGGACTTGGGAAGGTGCCAGAACTGGCCAGTAAAGAAAGAATGTAAATAAAAAGTGAACATCCAATTATATGTGAAGGCTAGTAATAAATTATAGATACAGAGCTAAGAATAGTATGGTATGTAAGATTCTGTACATAGTGTGAGTGCAGATGTGTGAGAACAATATACTGGACGAAGCAATAAAAGCTGAATGTCGGCCATCATCATAAAGGTGCCTAGTTTTTATTTCTTGGCCATCCTCGACTTACTACAATACAGCCCTATACCAACTACTGTGAAGAAAGTTAACTCTACCCCATCCAAAACCAGCACACACAGAAGCAGAAGCATTCTCCAGTGCTATTTCTTCTTCAGACCTATTAATTCATATGCAAATATTTTGTTTTCCGCATGAAAAAATGTTTCCTTATGTCCATTCAAAAACTACCTTTTTTTTCTTGAAGTTCTGCTTCTAAGCTCTTTAGTGAGAATATTTCCTTCTTTATCTTAGTGTAAAACTCGTGGGGTTTTTTAGTTCTTAATATATAAGAGAAATGTTATGGTCTTGAAAACTTGAAATTCACAGTGTCAATACAAAAACATTTTTACAGATTAGTCACAACATTCATGTTCTATGCTGAAGCCAAGCACGCATTTTGCGGCACAGTTGAGTGATACTACTAGTTCGTTCAGCATGCAGCTGGAAGGGGATTCCAACACCTTGCTTAACATTGTTAATTCTTTTCCTGCAGCTGTGTACACAATTTGAAAGCATTAAGTAATGACTGATTTATTGCTTACAAATCTTGCCTTTCTCCTTTTTTGAGAAGAGATGGTCCTTGGAGCTGACTCATTAATTTCATTGCAGTTCTTATCTATTACTAAATCTGTTCTATCCACATTTTCTGACCAATCATATACAACTGAAAACGCACAATATTCTAGTATTGTCAAATATTATGCTTTAATTTGTTGAGTAGTTGGGGAAATAACATTCTCACTCTGCCCTCACTTCCTTAACATCACCAGTATTTTTGGACCCTCTGGATTGTCTCAGGGTTGTTGTCTCCTATCCACTAAAGACCATTTAATTTTTCCTGAAATACTTTAGTTGTTGCTGAATAGTAGGCAGTACACACTTTTTCTGTCATTTCATCCTATTGTCCCTACCTGTATGTCTCCTATGTACAGAAGACTAGAAAACAGTATAACCGAGGAGAAAAAATTAGCAGGAGAGTTTCTGGATTTTTATATCAGATTTCAGTCTACTTGTTGTCAATTATAAAATATAAAGCAGTTTAAATTATAGCAGGGACCAATACTACAGCGCTTTCTTTTCTCAGTGGGAAAAAATATTTTCTAAATATTTTTGTGGACCTGAGCTTTGGATCCTGCATTTGAAGGGAACTGTTTTGTTACACTGTTCCTACTGTGGCCTTTAATCATAGTGACCTTTTTACAGTGCAGTCCATAGGATGAAACTGTGCCATATTCTGACTCACTAAAATGTAATTCATTCATGAAACAGGAATTGCCAGTAAACAACTTTTCTCTTTAAAAAAAAGTAGTAGCCTTTGAAATGTGTTTTTCTTTTATGTTAATGTTTTTAGTGATAACAAAGAATGAAAGACAATTTCTGCATTGTATTAGGATATTGTATTTTCCTTTTTCCCTTACTTGGAATAAAGACCTGACATTCATCCTCCTGTGTCCTACCAGAAAAAGAAGAAAATAGCTAACATAAAACGTAGCCAGAAATTTCTTTTGATTTATTCAATGTCATTTAGCATAAAGTTTTTCCTTTTTACAGGGAAATGGCTACCATTTTTGGCTATGTGAGAAAATACAGTTCTGTTGAAACACCTTACAACTGGTAAATGAGAAGTGTAAGTTGTGACTTGCTAGTTTAACAATATCTTTCTTCTTCCATGAAGAATGCATGGATATTCTAAATATTTCCCCAAGCCCATTAGACCTTTTGATCATCATCACCACCACCATTTGTCGTCTGCTTCATCACTTTTCTTGTCCAACATTTTGAGCTTTGGACATCAAATCTTATTGTTATGTTCTGACTTGTTAGAAGTTTCAGGGGTTACCCTAATATTTTAGGCAATGATAGTCTCTAAAACTGAAAAATCTCTGCAAAAACATGTAGAATATGAAAGAATCTGCTTCATTAATCAGGTTAAAGAGCATTTTAATTCAAAGGCAATAAAAATATCAAAGAAAAAGATAAATAAAACACAAAGACACAAACCTCATAAAGAAGATAATAACAATGACTAAAACTCTTCAGTCACTAACTGATGGTTCATTAAGAAACTACAAGCACAGTTCTGGAGAGAGACAAACTTGGTTTTGTAACTGATAAGACTGGAGAAACAAGATGAACATGAGCATTATGAATATTTGAGAGAAACCTGTGGGAGTATGCAAGGCATACTATGGAATGCTTAGGGGAAGAAGGGTCAAAGGTGGAGAAAAGTGGGGATGGGGACAGAAAAGGGAGATAGGAAATAAGGACGATAAAGAGGGTCTGTCCTATTGCATGTAAGCAGGCTGCTTGTCAGTACACTTGCCTGACTGAGCTCTGAGCCTAACCACCAAAGTCTGTCCTTATTTTCTTTTACTTTAAAAACTGCTTTCTTAACAATCTTTCTGTCCAATTTAACTCTCGCTGTTTCACTATGTGTGAATACTACAAGGTCTCAGTGTCAGCAACTAGAGGAACCAAAGCAAGTGAAAACTTGCCATTAACTGAACCTGTGGTGTCTGCCTCTGGGTGGGTTTGAGTGAAAGAGAGGTCTGGGTGCTTGTACCTGTAGAAGGGGCCATGTGTCAACAAGGTTCATAGGTGTCTGTGGCAGTAACTCTAAGGGCCAATAATTAGAGGAACCTCAATGTGCTTATATTCACTGCTTACATAATACATTAATAGACATTTACTGTTGATCAACTGCTGACTAAAAAGATATTTAGCTCTGCAGATACTGTGTAGAGCCTAGAGTCTAGTTCTGAATTTTGCTATCTGCACTTTCTGCTTAGTTCAATGCCTCAAATGAAATCCCATTTAGGGCACAGTGTGTAAGTAATTTTAATAAGGTAGGTTTGGTTTATTTCATTTATAGGTAAATTAAACCTTACATTCACATCTAAAATACATTCTAACTGAATTGTCATTAGGACAGTCTCTAAAATATGATAATAAGATGTCAGAGAATTTTCAAAATATGATAAATTTTGTTTTCTTAGAGCCATAGAATTGTCAAGGTTGGAAGAGACTTATAAGATCATCAAGTCCAACTGTCAACCCAGCACTACCTCTTTAATCCCTAAACCACATCATCCAGAACCAGATTTTTAAAATAAATCTTGTTGCTTCTTATCTATATTATGAATGTCTCTTCGGGAATATCACTTCAGGGTTTGTTTTGCATAAAATATTTAATTCAAACTTATGATATTGCTCACAGCTGGGACATCCATTCTCTATCACGACTATTTTGAAATATGAAAAGTGGCAATCTTTCTGGAGAAGATGTGGCAATTTCCCTTGGAGAGAAGGATTTCTGAAAGCTGTAGTGTCTGACAACCAATTTTTTTGCACAGTGGGGTTGCTATCAGCAGTCACAATCTCTTTATAAGAGTGCAAAGGACAGCAACGGCAGCTAAGACAGACTGCAATTCTTGCAATAGTTTGCTCAACAGGGGTGGAGAGAGGTCCAGAAACTCTGCTCAGGATTCTGTGGGGTCATGTAAAGGTCATGTCAAAGTGGGCAAAATCAGAGCATAGTCTCTGGGCAAAAATCTACCTTGTTCTGTCAGAGGACTTGACTCAGACAGAGCTCTAGAAGCAGTATGTCATTGCAGATTTTGAGCTCTGGGTGCTGCACAGCCTCTCATAGAGATGTGATCTGGCTAGGGTGCTGCATTGCCATAGGAAGCAGCTGGAGGAAGAGGTGAACAGATCATACATCAACGGGGAGGACAAACAAAAATTTTATAGACATTTCACAGAGACATTTCAGGGGCAGGAACCTGAATCCTGTGGTGTAAAGAAAGGGATGCACAAAAGAGTTTCTGCAAAGATAGCAGTGGATGCAGATTTCCAAAGTGGTGTCTGGAAGCTTGTGACTTCAAGGAGCATAGTGAAGTATCTTTTTCCATTTGTAGCTCTATTGCTTCAGGACTTGTATAGTGCAATAGAAATTGGTGATGGTGGACAAGGCCTGTCATAGCAGGCATAAGAGTCAGAAAAACCTTAACCAAATGACTGCATAAAGAGAAAAATCCAGATAAAACTCCATGGAGGCTCTCCTCCAGAAAGAATGCAAACCAAACACCAACCTGGCTTACCTGTTTTGGGAGATGTAATGCTTGTGTGGAGCTCAGACCTAGGATGCTGCATAAAGACTCAATATTTGTCTAGCTCTTGGAGCATTGCCCCTTGCTGCTTAGTTTTAGTGTGCACCAATTACAATATCAGGGCAGACACTAAGTGTATCCAGAGTGATTTCAAAACTTTTGGGATAAGACTGAAGAGTTTGGTAGGGGAAAGGATAAACTAATGTATCCATGGGAGTAACACATTGTGCACAGGTTGTATCTCAAACTGGACTTCAGCTTTTATGAATATGGGACCCTGAGCAACAAAGAATATTGAGAAAGGACTACTGCATCTGACAAGGCAGGGCAAGAGTATGTTTAGAAATAGGCTTGCTAACCTGGTGAAGAGATCATTAAAGAAGTTACAGTGAGAAATACTTCTCATAACCTATGTGCAACAAAGGCATGGCAGGCAGTGAGGAAGTGCCTAGGAACACTGTGATGGGCAAGGTCCTCACATTCTTCTTCTGAAACCAGAACAATGGACAGTTCAATTCAAGTATAGGTGTAAATATGTATAGCATGGGAAACAAACTCTGATAAGAAGTCCATGCGCAGTTGCAGAACTATGGCCTCTTTGACATTAAAGAGACATAGTGAACTTCCTTGCATGTCTTCAGTGTGGCAGTTGGGAAAGTATAAACCCTCCATAGAAAAGACCAACTTGGGAAGTCAAGCAGGAAGAGGTGTGCTTAGTGCAAAGCAGTGGCTAGAGAGCAAGCAGCTTTGGACCAGTGATGAGGTCACTCAAGACCCCTGATGTAAGGATCCTAAGACAGACAAACAAGGGCACTTTAATAGTGAGTAGTTCTCATCAGCTGCCTCATATAGGATGGAATTTGCTTCACTTAACTGTTCACTTCTTGAGCTCACCCCTCTAGTTTCTAATTTCCAAATTTCCTTATTCCTGTCTGTATTAACAGATGGTTATATTGAAATGTAATAAGTCTCAGACAGTCTATTACACAGGCAACTTTTCTTAAATATTGAGCACTTAGAAGATGCCCAGCCAAGTTATTGCCACGTCTACAGAGACCTGTTCAAGGCCTGGTTCACCTTGTCAAAGGACTTACTTCTAAACCAGGTTGGCTAAATGGGCTATGCTTCTTTTCACTTATAACAAACATAGTCTAAATGATTATTTTAACTGTAGACACGTATATTGTAGATAATGAGACTATAATTACATGAATTCCACATACATTGCTCCCCTAAATTCAAAATCAGTAAGAGAAAAAAAATGGATATAGTAGTCAGTCCAGTGAAGTCTACTGCAAATAAAATAATAAAATAAAAATAAATTATTGTTCATCTAAAGAGTAAAGGAGGTTGCCAGACAAGTAAATAGTGAGTTACTAAAGTATTACCTGTTTAGTATTTTGTTACAAAAATCCACTTTGTATATAAAATGGACTAGTGGAAAAAAGACCTTAAGTATATAAATGTATGGCATTGTGTTTTATTTCTCTTGTTATAACATGAAAAGCAGAAGAAATAAATGCAGACGTATGTGAAGACAGCTCTGCTATATATAATTCTCTGAAATATAACAACACTAGTGCTCAGAATATGTATATATTCTAAAGGAAAAAGCTCTCAGTAAAAGCAACTGAAAATGGAAATATCAGTCTATCCAGTGGAGAGGACTAAGAAATAAAAACTGAACCTTTATTACTAACACTGATTTTCTGGGAGATAAAAGTGTTAGGTGAGTTATTTTTATCTTTCTGAAAGGCCTAATTTTCCAAAGAATCTAACATTTACTTGAACAGGTAGTGAGGTAGCAGAATAACCAAGAAAATCAAATGAAATTAAGAAAAAACAAATAATAAAACTCATTTTCAAAGTAAGAGCTCATACCTCTTCTCCTTTTCCTTGACAGGAAAAAAATGTTAAAACCTAATACTTAAAATGTATTTAAAGTAAATAAACTCCTCTACCACCAATTCTGTGATTTTACTGAACAAAGTGGAATCAAATTATCTGGCTCTCAGTGGAAAAAAAGAAAAAAAAAGTTGTTTTATTTTGTTTTTTTCAGAGGCTTGTCTGATTTACATATCTCATTTCAATATGTATGATGTTCTGCTGTTTGATAATAGAGATAAAATTACTTCTTTATCCTCAAAAAACCCTAAAACTCTCATCCTGAAAGAAAAAATGCAAAAGTTTAAGAGTCTTTGAATCACTTGTCTGTCTTACCAAGCACAAAACTGCTAATATTTTAGTGTTTTTAATATTTTTTCATGATATTTCAGATATGTATGTGATACCCCTTTAATATCAGGTTGTATTACATATGAGGAACACTCTTTAAGATATCTAGCTAGCAATGGCTTTGAGAAAAAGGTATCCGAATTTATTAGATCCTTTCCCTAAAAATAGATATCTGCCCCTTAAGAAAAAAATACTGATTCTGAATATTTATATAGTGGAAGGCATTCAAAACAAATAAGTTCTCATCACTGATATTAGGACATTAAAGCAACAGCAGCATGGAGAGATGCCCCTAGAGCAGACAGCAATTCAGCATACCCAAACCTACCTCCATTTCACTTCTTCGTTGTAACTGTCTCTGTGTCACTGCCTTCTGTTAAAAAGATCTCTGAGTTGCACTCTCTGCCTACCAAGACCTCTGTTCAAAACCAGTTCAAGACAAAAACTCAAAGAACTCTGTAATGAAAGAAAAAAAAGAAGTGTCTTTCCAGTTGCACTGGAGATAGAGGTTGAACTTCCTATACCTGCAGGTCACGGTCAGAACATCTGCCCCCTCTGTGCCAGAGGGCACCAGGGAAGCACGGCCAGCTGTGGAGTCAGTGCAACACACAGAGCACTCCTTCAGGCAGATGGCAAACTTAGAAAAAGTGACAGGAGGCAAATGGAGATGGGAAGAGTTGGGGTAATTAGAGTTGAATAAATGTTCCTATTAACCCTAGCCATTGAAAGTCTTCCTCTTTTTCCTTTTATTTTTTACTCCCTGCAGAGGTACTCTCATATGTGAATTTACATGGCCTCCTATGAATATATACTCTGATATAATTCAATTTTATGAGCATTTGGAGGCAATAAAAACTAAAGTAATCAAATGAATTGAAATATACAGAACATTTTAGAGGATATTCAATTATATGTTTATGTTTATTGTAGCACTAATTTTTGTGCTGACACCTGTTTCAGCTTAACTAAAAAGTTTGCTGGCAATATCTGCTTGAAAACATAGCAGGTATTCAGTCTTATCTTCTTTAAAATAATAACCTGTGAAGAGAATCTGCTATATTTTTTGTGTAATTACTTTCTACAATTTATTTTTTATCTTGAAAAATAACAATACTTTTAGTGTTTTGTTACTTCTTGTGCTCCAAACTCTTAAAAATACTTTGCCTAACAGCTAACAATGATCCCAGACTCATCTTCTACACAGATTTGGAGAAAGCATTTGCTCTAGTCCTTGAAAGCAGGATGATTAATTAAAATATTTCTGCTTTGGACTTTTGTAGGAGAAGTTAGCATTTAAAAACTATATCTGTTGTTTACAGAGTAATCTTTTAGCAACTATTTCTTTTAAGATTGTTAGCCCTCTTTACTCCTCTCTTTTGTTCTCTTTTGGGCTCTTTTGCATTTTTTTTTAACTTTTTTTTTATTTTTCTGATTTTAACTATGTATTTAGACACATTTATAAAGCATCTGCAGTTATATGCCTATATAAATACTGTGTTAAGAAGAAGGAGTGAGTTCTACCAAAGAAATGAGCCATTTCTACCCTGATTTGTGCAGACCAGATTGGTTTTTATTCCAGGAAAAATATAGAGAGAACCTTTTGGTCCTTTTCCTCTCTTACACAGAAAACAGGATCCTTGTGGTTACTTAGGCCAGTTTTATGAGAATCTTACTTTACATCAATGAAACAGACTGAGTTTAATATAAACAACACTGCCACAGTGTTTTCTTACTGCTGCATCTTGCAAACAGCAGCTTTATGACTGCTGGAATCTCTGGAGACATTTCAAGTGATGTAACAGCCCAGGCTCTTAAGACAAGCTCATTCAAGGGGTTTTACATTAAAAAAATACAAGGCTCCAAAACCTGCCTGACAGATTTATTAAAAGGGCCTTCAACCCTTTTATATCTTGAGGCCGTGCACAGGAAAAATGCTACGATGCTTTTCAAGGGGTCAAAATAATACACTTACTGGCAAACTTTGGAAAATAAGGGAACTCGGCAAAAGTTTAAAACAAGCACTTCACAAAGCATTGACTTAGAATTAAGTTACCCAAATATCAAGAAAAGGAAGAAGAAGAAGAAGTAGAGAATTAGAGAGAGAGAGAAAGAAAGAGACAAAAATAGAATTATATCTACCAACTTAGATACAGTGTGGATCCAGCTACCAGGAGTCCAAGAGTAATAGGGCCACAAACCACGTTGAGACCATCTGGTGCTGAGTTTATTGCTTTGGACTCCTGTGGCCGCTCCCTTGCACCCCCAGGTGGGGCTCCGGGTGTGCCAGCCATTTGGAACTGTGTTAGAGGCTCCAGGGGGTGAGTTGTGGCTTTTTTATGGGTGCCAATGGCTAATAGCTATTTTGGGACTGGACTAAAGTCCAGGGACAGGGTGGGGGGATGGGAAAGGGCTCCTGGTGTGCCAGTGGCTGACAGTGCACCAGAGGCTCTCAAGGAGGCAAGCTATGGGGGCAGCAGAGCACTATTCCATCTTGGCAGAACTTTCCCTTCCTTGCCCCCTACAGGGTTGTTTTGAGCCATTTATAACTTTTTAAAATTTTTTCAATCCCTCACAAATGGAACAATCAAAACTTGTATGACACAAATTATTTTTGAAAATGTTTACTGTATTTCTGCCAGTCCACTAAATCTACACCTAATTTTTTAGTTTGTTGGTTTTAATCTAATTTGCTTTTTTGATGCCATTTTTCATAAAATTTCTCCTAAAAGCACACTGCTCAGTTATCAGAACATACTTTCCATTATGAGGGGAGTAAATTCTGTGTCTTGGGAAGGGAGTATGAGAAACCAAAATATCATTATCTGTGTTTCAGTGTT
Source organism: Empidonax traillii (assembly GCF_003031625.1). NCBI lineage: Eukaryota > Metazoa > Chordata > Aves > Passeriformes > Tyrannidae > Empidonax > Empidonax traillii. The sequence continues at coordinate 787,577 of NW_020955281.1, forward strand.
GGAGACTCATACAAAGACAAGAAATGTTGATTATGTAAAACATACCTGGGTTGTGATACCAATGCCTTCGTTATCCTACTGCGTAAATGACATTTCCATGTGGAAAAGGATGGATACTTTTCTCAAAGTCCCTTTTAACTTGCATCTGAAGAAGTGTTTTCCCAGGCCAAAATGTATGTGTTGGTGCTTGAGCAGGTGAGCAAGACAGGGTAGTCAGTGGTCAGAGAGAATTCTGTGTACAGCTAAGGAAAGAGACCTGCTCTTCCAGTGCATCACATTATATAATCTACATTTGATGTTCACAGTAAAGAACTGAAAAAGATGAAAACTTACTCTATCAGTCTCCACCTCTGAAAGGAGAAGACAGAATGGGAGAAAACAATCCTAAAACATTTTACTTGAAATTGGTTTGTAATCATTCTCTTGCATAGATCTGCAAATATTAAGGACAACACTTACTATCTTGTTCTCCTCAAACATAAATAAGAAAGATATGAACAACAGCCTTATATCATCACAAATTTCAGTTCCAGAGATGACCACTCCAAAAACTCAGCTCTGGTACTTCTTTTTTGAGTTCTTAGTGTTTATCTGAAAGACTTGATTAAAGCTTTATACTTTTAAAGACTGCCAAGCTCATTTTAAAGACTGAAAGCACTGGTTGGTCCATGGCCTCCTGTGGAAGCTTTTCCAGTGTTTAATTATCATCACAGCTAGGAAAATACACCTCATTTCAAGATTGATTTTTTTTCTCATTTCAGCTTCCAGTCACTTAATCTTTTAGTTTTGCTTATGTCAGCAACACTCTACCAGACTGGTAAAACATCACTTTTCCATAGCTGTCTGTGAGGAGGAAGCAATTCTCAATGTTATCTTTAGTGAAAGGAGTATTTTAGGTATTTAGGTTCCACATTGTAAAGCTTAATTCCTGACTTTGAATTATTTGCTCAATTAATGCTTAAGATCACAGAATGTTCTCTGCCATCTTCATGCTGTTGTTACTGTTAGCCTTGACATGGTATAAAAATATTAAAAAATGAAAGTGGCAGCATTGATCCATAGGGGAATTCTGAGTGGAGAAACACTTAGTTGACAAGAAGCATTAATCGTGCCTATTTTGAACTGGGTAGTCTGAAATTACCTGAACAAACCTAGCAAGAGTCCTTTTGTCCCTGCTCGGCTGTGTTGTCATGCGAAAATACAAACTTTCAGTGTATTATAGAAATTTTTCTTTTGCAGTCAACAATTAGCTTTTACTAATCAATTCTTCATAGAATCATAGAATCATAGAATAGAATGGGTTGGAAAAGACCTCCAAGATCATCAAGTCCAACCCCTGATCCAACTCCAATTACTATATCATGGCACTAAGGGTCACATCCAATCTCTTTTTTAAAAACCTCCAGGGATGGTGAATCCACCACCTCTCTGGGTAGGTCGTTCCAATGCCTGATTACCCTCTCTGTAAAGAATTTCTTCCTAACATCTAACCTAAACCTCCCCTGGCAGAGCTTGAGCCCAGGTCCCCTTGTCCTATTGTTGGTTGCCTGGGAGAAGAGCCCAACCCCCACCTGGCTATAACCTCCCTTCAGGTAGTTGAAGAGAGTGATGAGGTCACCTCTAAGCCTTCTCTTCTCCAGACTAAACAACCCCAGCTCTCTCAGCCTCTCCTCATAGGACTTGTGCTCAAGTCCCTTCACCAGCCTCGTTGCTCTTCTCTGGACCCGCTCCAGCACCTCAATGTCCTTCCTGAACTGAGGGGCCCAGAGCTGAACACAATACTCAAGGTGTGGCCTCACCAACGCAGAGTACAGGGGAAGGATCACTTCCCTGCTCCTGCTGGCCACACTGTTCTTGATGCAGGCCAGGATGCCATTGGCCTTCTTGGCCACCTGGGCACACTGCTGGCTCATGTTCAGCCTCCTGTCGATCAGCACCCCCAGGTCCCTTTCTGCCTGGCTGCTCTGCAGCCACTCTGTGCCCAGCCTGTAGCGCTGCAGGGGGTTGTTGTG
>NW_020955281.1:790295-851209 GCF_003031625.1 Empidonax traillii
AAGGAAAAAATATAATTCAATAAATTTTTTATAGCTGTTTTTCTTTGCTATTTAATGAATTTTTAATTCTTTTGTGTATTCATTGATGCTTTACAAAATATTGAAAGGTCTAGAATGGAGGTTGAGGAAATAGATATTTATTCTAAACTGCTGTCATTGCTACTCAGTGACTTTATTGTTACAATGACACTTTTGTTCCCTCATGAAGTGACACATTCAGAGGGTGAGGTGAGATTTCTGCTGTCATTTCATAATAGAAACATGATATAGGAAAAGAATTTATTGGAAAGAGATTGCTCCTTCCTGTCCAGGTTCTATTACAAGTAATTAGCTATCTGTTGCATAGCAAGAATTAGTTTCCTTCATTCCAATCCACAGTAGCAGGGAAGATTAATTTATTGTCCTTTTAAGAATAAAACCAATACCATCAACATTTTTAAAACTACTGATGGCCAATCTAATTTTACATAATTGCAAATTACCATAGAAAATGTAAAGGCATCATTCCTTTCTAAAATCTGGTTTGTTTTGGTTTGTTTTGGTTTGTTTTTTCATGAGGGCAGTACTATTTTTCTCTTAGGATAGCAAGCTCACATAACATAAAGTTATTTTTCCATCCTTTTAAATATGTTGGCACAACTATCTAAGACAGACTTTTAAGAAATTAATTTCTGAATCAAGAGCTCTACCTTTGAGACAAAATAAAAGTGGCAAAGTTCTGAAAATGGAAATTGATTTCACCTGTAAAGAGGATTACAGTATGCATAGTCCAAGTAGTCTGCTTAATAACACTTCAGCAGAGATGTGAATCCAACTATATAAAAGAAAGTTCACATATGCACCATTCTGTGTAGCCTAGTCCAAACACTGTAGTTTGGCAAGATGGTATATCCTGTTCTATAGCATTTGGTAAAGAATTAAAAATGTGGTAACCATACACTATGAATTACTGAACTACAGCAAACATTCTCTAACAGTAAGATTATTTTAAAAATGGTGCTCACATTTTATTTTGAGTATTAGAGTAGGACTGTTTTTGCTGTAACAAATTCCAAGGTTCATGTGATATAATTTGGCTGATTAAAAAAATAAATTAGACATCTATGTACGTACACCTATATCTACCTCTAGATCCATATCTATTCATATCATGGCACTTCACATATCTTCATTACATAATTACTAGAGAACATATGGTATTTTCTGAAAGGGATTTTAAAATCCTATTGATTTTCAGAGTGTGATGTCCAGGAAATACAAGCTTCTTATTCTTTCTTGTTGTTCCTATTTTTTTTTTTTTTTACTGTGAAGTCTACCTGTTATTGTCTAACTTTAGATCACTCACCAAATCAGCACTGAAATCTTTTCAAATAGGATATTTGAATCTTTTCAAATTGATATTTCATGTTCTATTTATTCTTCTTGTACTGTTTAATTAGTGACCAGGGAAGAACTTGATAGTACTGAAGAAGCAGGAAATTAGTCCTTCCATTATGATCAGTTGAACGTGCTAAAGCCCAGAAGTTTCCATGTAGAATAATGTATCAGGCAGAGAAAGAGTCCCTAATTAAATATGTAGGTATGTATTGGGTTTATCTGGCCAGGTTCTGGTAGTGGAGGGGCTACAGGGGAGCTTCTGTGACAAGATGCCAGAAGCTTTCCCCATGTCCAGCAGAGCCATTGCAAGCTGGCTTCATGACAAACCCACCACTGGCCAAGACCGTACCAACCAGGAATACTAGTAATGCCTCTGTGATAGCCTATTTAAGAAGGAATAAAAAGTTGTTGGGCAGATGAAAAGTGAAGCCAGCAAAGAGTGGAGTGAGAACATGTTAACAACAATGCAGACGCCAAGGTGAGCGGAGAAGGAGCGAGAGGACGTCCTCCAGGCGCCAGAGCTGAGCTTCCCCTGCAGCCCATGGTATAGACCATAGGGAAGCAGCTATCTCACTGTAGCCCATGGAAGACAATGGATGTGCAGAGATCCATCTGCAGCTCATGGAGGAGCCCACACAGGAGCAGGTTGATGCCCAAAGGAGACTGTGACCCCATGGGAGGCCCATGCTGGAGCAGGTTTTTCCTGGCAGGACTTGTAGCCCTGGGGGGGGCCACACTGGAACGGCTTCTGCATGAAGGACTGCACCCCATGGAAAATTGACCCACTTCTTTACAGAAGAACTGTTACCTGTGGGAGGGAGTTATGCTGGAGAAGTTTATGAAGGACTGTCTCCAATGGGACGGACCAGACTCCATGGGGAGCAGGGGAAGGACTCCTCTCTCTGAGCAGCATCAGGAACAACCTGTGATGAACTGATGGTAACCCCTGTTCCTTGTCTCCCTGTGCCATTGCGGGGGAGAAGGTAGAACTTGAAAAAATGGAGGTGGGGAGAATGTGTTTTTTAAGACTTATTTTATTTCTCATTATGCTGCTCTGATTCTGTTAGTAATAAATGTAATTAATATCCCCATTTCAGGTCTGTTTTGCCCTTGACGGTGATCAGTGAGTGATCTTCCCCTGTCCTTTCCTCAACCCATGAACCTTTGTTATATTTTCTCTCCCCTGTCCAGTTGCAGAGGGGAGACTGATAGAGCAGCTTTAGTGATGTCCAGCCAGGGTAACTCATTGCATGGTCAAGCAAAGATGCTTTTGCCAACAGCAGACCACTGGCAGGGCTTGGAGAGACAGAAATAAACTTCTCAGGCATCATAAGGGGAGAACAGGTACAGAGGAATTCTTAAAGAGGTTTCTGAGCCATTCGTTTTTTATACATCTTATTTTTGACTTTCAGGTTTCTCTCCATAAAGAATTAACCACTTGAGTTAATATTTCAATACAAGTTGGATTCCTGTATATTTAGCTTTGTAAGTTTTACAATGCTTCAAGGAAAGATTTTAGAAAGATTCAAAGAGTGGTCTGATTTGCTGTTCTGTCAGACAAAGTGATAATAACTCTTACCAGAAGTAAGAGATTCCCTGTTCCACACTAATAAAATGGTACTTTATTATTATTGGGTTTTTCTGTGTTACTCTAGGCCTTTTCACAATCATAATTTCTTCAGAACAATTTTGTTTGTTTGTTTCTTTTCTAATACTATCTTTATGTTTCTCAGATATTTGGGAATCAATATTCCTTGAAAATAGTTTATTTGCCTAAGATCAGTGAAATGTCTTAAAGACAATCAAACAGCTGTATTCTGCAAGATTCAGCACTCAGAATATTTGAACTAGTATTTGCTTAGTTTAGAATTAAAAAAATATCATAGGTAAATAAAGAATATTAAATTACTTTCCATGCTATTTTATTATTGGTGGAAACTTACCTGAAAATAAGAGTAAAGATTCATCTTAGCTAAATGCATTTACAAGACATTTTAATGTAGACAATTTTTGTTACAACAATTTGTTGTAGCATGCTTTTGAATATAAGTTGTCTGCAAATACACAAAGATCTGTAATTTATATGAAAAGTGTTTGGATATTGAAGACTGTGGGCAATCTCTTTTTCTCCATCTTTTTCAACTTTAAAAATGAGTTAATTTAGAAAAAGATACAGTTTTGATAGGTTTTTTCCTATTCAAAGCCAGATTCAATTGAGAAGATCTTGGTATAAGCTAGCACAGCTTTTTGAAAAGCCATTCTTTTGCTAATACATTGTAGAAAATAATTTCTATTTTTCACATCACTTAAAACAATTTTTCAGTGTATAATTTAAATAAATACTTCAAAATATATATTTGTAATATTTACATAAAGTACTTTTGAGGACATTGCTTATGCATATTATAGATATGTCTTTGTGATTAAATATCTTTGAAATATTTTATTGTCAATACAAAAATATATTGATCAAAATATTTGAGTCATAGTCTAAGCTAGAGCTACTTAGATGCATTTACATATATAGATATTTTCCATGGACATTTTTAATGTTATCTCTGAAAAGATAAAACTATAATCAGTAAAATATTGAGCTCTTGAAAGATTCTCAAAAAAGGCAATGCTGAGTTATATAACATTATCATTATTCCTCCACACTGTGTATAGCTACAGAGATGAAAAGAATAAACAAACTTGAATACTATATACTATACTTAAATATTATAAAAACGGTCATTTGTAGGAACAAGGAGATAAAATAGTATGATTTCAACCTTCATTTAAGTTTCTCTACCTTTATGGATTTAAGTCTGACTATTAATACACTTTTTGTGATTTAATTTCTTTCACAGATATACTTAATTGCTACTATGTGCTTGAATGTTCAATAAAGCCAAGCAATGAAGAAAAAAAAGTAGCAGGACCTCTTACAAAGGCTAAAATGAAACTTTTACAAAGACAAGAGTGAGTAATGCCTCAGTGCTAATTACAGTGGTATAGCCAGAGCATATAAACAGTGTGAAACCTCATTAAGCTCTATTAAATGTGCGCTTATCATTTATCTGGTCAGATAGATGAATAAAAAAGTGTAGTTATTTTAGCTCTACTGTCAACCTTTGCTTCTCAGTGGGGAGTATTCTCATAGGATTTGGTTACTGAATAATGTGCCATGAATGAAGGCTCCCTTTCAAGCTTCAAAGAGCAATAGATGTTCTATATATGGAATAAGAAAAATAAAATGTGTTGTGATGTTTGTATAGCTCTACAGAAAAAATGCCATTAAAGATAATGTTTGCAATAAAAAAAAAAAAAAAAAAAAAAAAAAAAAAAAAAAAGGAAACATTTAGGGACATTTTAAGAGTGTTACAACAGAAATTAGGGTTTTTGCTTGTTCTGTGGTCAAATCATTTCTGTATTCTCATATCTAAAAATACACTTCTTAAACTTATATCTCTCCGTCAGTCTCTGCAAACTCTACACATAGTTCAAAATGATACCACAAATAAGAAATGTCAACTAGTATTATCATTCCTTTATTTAGCAACCAGGTGTCTCGGTTATGCTGGGTGAATTAGACATATGCTAGAACTATTATAACTGCTTTTATTAATAATACATTATTGTGCAGTAAGCATCGGTTTCATTATTTAGTAAATGTGATAGGATACCGAGAAAATGGACCAATGTTCAAAGGAGATTGATTTGTCCATGGATAAATGTATTGTATTACAATCACTGTTCTCATTTAAAGGAAGCAAATGAAGAACGTATGTCCCCATCTTCCCAAGTCATAAACATATATCTAATTTTAAATTATCAGTAATTCCACTCATTTTAGCAAATTTAGATGGCAATCTCTTTTTTACACTGTCCCTATGCATCGAGAAGCAGGGAAAGCAACTGAATCTACATTTTGAAACTAATTCTGTATTTCGTCAACATCAGTGATTTCCTTCTCTTTGAGACAACTCATCCAAATGTTGTAACTATGTCATAAAGAGTGTAGGAAAGGCCAGTGCTGTTCTGATCTCCAGCAGTCATTTTGCAGGTATTGGCTTTCTACCAGCTCCTAGAAACTGAATATTCTTGTTTGTTCAGAGGTGCATTAATGGTTTTGATATAGGATATACCTACTATACTACCTATTTGATATACCTACTCTGACATAACTCAGCTTTCAGCTGATCTCTGATCTCTTTACATTTATTTCTGTTTAAACTACAGGGTGTGAACTTTTTTACAGGGAGTAAACCTGGACCTTGCCCTGGTTAGATTGCAGATATTACATGAACATAAATATAGGAGCTAGCCAAGGAGTTAATACATTTAATGGCAATTCTTTTTTGTGGCAGTACTGTTAAGTAATGCTTAGTCCTGATGTATTTTAGCTTTACATTAATTGCAACCAGATCTAAACAGCTTTTTAAGCAGAATCAAAGTAAAATATATTTTTTTTAAATTCTTTGCCTCTCGCTAAAAACATATGCTTCTGTGCAAGTAAGGAATGGCTAGCATTAGAAACTTCAAGCTTCATGATCTTTTAAAGGGGATCAGAGTACAGGTGCAAGGTATAGCTTTGCTATATTAACATTAAATGTCTCTTGAGTTAAAAATTATGCTGGGAAATAAAACTAATGTATAAAAGATAAGATTTAACAGTTACTTTTTTCTTTCTTTTTAATGGCCTCATGATACATTTTATTTTTTTCAACTTCCCAAAGTATTCAGGGCCAATCATTTTAAAAAGGCCAACTGTTTATAACTGGTACTCAACTAGTCTGTCTGAGACCAAGTAACTTGCAGAACTGTAAAAATCTGTAAAGATATATTAATATTTATATATTAATATATTACAATGCATGAATGCATATTTTAAAACTCTCGTGCACGTATTTTTGAAAAAAAGCAAAATTAGGTTGTGGTTTACTCACTTTTTACATCTCCACTAAACACGTCTAGGAATTCAGAAGACAGTCTCAGGATATACTGCATGAAAACTGCCTACGGAATTTTCAGATAAAAAAGGTGATACACATCAACATTAGGTTTTTCTATAATCCTGCTGTTGTTGAATCAGTGCCACCATTTTTTAGGGTACTGAGACCTAAGATTTACACAGTGCCCAGAGCCATGATACTAACATTAAGCCGAGCTCATACCTACTGTTTGGAAGACTGGAGTCTAACTATAAATCTTCTCATCTCTCCCCGTAGTGCATTTCAGTATTATATGTTCTTCCTAGTTTGTAGCTGTACATCTCATGAGTAAAAAATCTGGATTTATTTCTGAGAGAATTTGTAATATAGATTTTTCTCTTTAGATGTTGCTTCCAGTTACAATATAGTTTCTAGTATTTTGTCTGTCAAGTTGCTATTTTTATTTGCTATTTTTTAAAAATAATATTAAATATTAATAATAATAATGTTAAACTCCTTTAGAGTTTTTACACTGTAAACCTTAGAGCTGCCTTATCATAGCATTACCATATTAAAACAAAAATCAAGAAGAAAGAATTTACCTTTCAACTTAAGTCACTTTAACACTAAGAATGACAGCTGAAGACAAGGAGTACAGGAAAAGGAGTCCACTCTTCTAATAAAGGGAGAAAAAATAATTCAGTATGACCACTCTTTGTTAAATGTGGGTGGAAAACAAGACAATGGAAAATAGAAGTCTGATCTTCAGAGGTCTGAACAGCTTTTCAAGGTGCTGACTATGGCCCTTTTGCCATTCAAGGTGATGCATTTAAGAGGTTCTATAAAAAGGGTCTTGGTTGAAAGTACTGCATTTCCAAAGGTTACTGGCAAACCATCTCAAAATAATGAATTTTTTTAATTACATCTTTTCCAAAATAGTCTGTATTTGCTTTCTGTTATTCTCAGAGTCCCATAAACTGTGCAAATCTGTGCCCAGGGTACTTCATTCAAAATGAACTCCTGGCTACAAAACTGTATTGCAAAAAATAAATCTCCTGGGGTTTTGAGTTTTTCCTTTGATTTTTGTCTGTTTCACAATAAAACATCGTAAGTAGGAACAGTAAACAGTGGTAAATTGTGTCCCCTCACATGTATAAGGCAATATTTGGCTTTTGCTTTATCATCACAATTAGGATCTGGCTGCATGCCTACATAATCCAGGCAAACCTTTTCAAAACTTCTTTGTGAACTGTGTCAGTGTCTTAATGTTTAATAATGAGACCAAAACATGACAAGTTATGCCAGTGTCATAAACAGCGTCACTGATGATTGATTTGCAGATCATCGCAAGCAAACCCCACATGCCTTTCTAGTTTCCCCACTCTTCACCAGTGTGTAGGGTCATAGGTTCACTTGCTTTCAAAGTTCCTGTAATATTGTTCTTTTTTTTCTATGTGAATACAGTATTTGGTAGGGACACCGACAACCTGTTAGTCCTTAGTTATAAATTTAACATATGTAAAAATGTGTAGTAATAGCTAGAATTTTCAATCCAGGTACAGCACTGTTTTATTATTTCTCAATAAAAATGGGTAGGGTTTTTATTTGTTTTTTTCTTTAAGTAAAATCTGAATTTGTTTAGAAGTGAGCAACAGTATTCCTGTAGGGTTTTAGAAGAGACTTGGGGGTATATTTTGTTTTTATTTAGGTTTTGTTTTTTTTTCTTTTCACAGAAACAGCATTTGGACCAGAGTTTGCAATCAGTGAATATTTATGTTAGCAGTAATTATGCTCAACTAATTATCACAGAGGAAAAGGTCAGAATTAAGTTTCTTCATTGGACACCTGCTGTATAGATAATTAAGTATCTCTATGGTTTCTTTCATTACTGCATTCAATAACTGCTAATTATTGGGAAACTAGCCATAATCAGACATGATTTGAGGAGATACAAGACAAGAGAGAAAAGAGAGAGACAAACAAAATTTTCAAAACAGGGCACTTTGGTCTAGATTTTTCATCTTAAATCCAAATTGTCTAAGGAAGAGCTGTGGAGACTGTCAAATAATAACACCTCAGGTAGGAACACCTTAAAATGTGGAAACGAGTGTTCTTTAAAAGTGTCTTGGGTTACACTGTGGGTTTTTTTCTGTCATGTGTTACTCTATTCCTGTGTCTCTTCCTGCTAATCATCCCAATGGCAGAGTCTATATAATTGGTCATGCTCTTGTGCTGTCCCTCCAAAATAATTCATACCTCCATTTCGATTACTAGTTCTAATTAAGCTTCCCATCTTCCCTGCAGAACTGAACTGACATGTGCTGTAAAAATGTAATTTACTGTCTGTTATAGACTTTTTCCCATCCCATGGTCATCTAATATTCATTGACTTAAAACTCTAAAGAAAGTCATCTATCTGTTATATCTACATTCTGTTACTTAAAATGAGGAAGGTCTCCCTAAGGTTCCTGTATGCCATATGGAGATAGGCAGAAGGTTTTGAATTGTTCTGGAAAGTGAATCTTCATATGTAAACTCAGGCCTGAAAGTTAAGTAGACAAAGTCTTATTCTGATAGTTTGCAACGTCTTTCCTTTCCCTGTGTAATCAAAACTTTTATGATAGCTTGCTTGCTATGCTTGATATCGTAATGATTTAAAATTAATAAGAGGGAGTGACCTTTGGAATTTTTCCCTCTTATTTAAGGATAACTTCGCATATTGCTTAAAAAAAAAAAAATCACAACCCAACATAATCTCATTAGATTTGCAGTCAGAAGCAATTCCTTAAAAAGATTAAATATAGCCAGAAGCTACTGTGTGATATAAATTCCAAGGAAGACAGATAAAAATTAGGGTCATAACTTTGAATTCTTAGTTTCTAAGAATGACCTCTATAAAATCAGTATTTTTACATCCAAAAGAAAATCACCTGTTTTTTAGTAATGCTCCAACAACTTTTAAAATTCAAAATAAAACAAAATTACCTACTATGATGTTAGTTACTTTTCCATTCAGATTACATAATTTTAGTGTGTCCCTTTTGCAAAAATTCATATAATATAGGTGATGTTTCTATAAAATGTGAATTAGACTCAAAAAATAAGATACCAGTTTAATATTTTATCATTCATATTTAATGGCCAGCACCTGTATTGCTTGTTAAAACTGCATTTTATTTAGTTTGATTATCAGTGTTATATATGAGAGTCCCAATTATGTCCTCTGTCCTGGTGTCTACAAAGCACCACATAAATTTTTCAGGTAAGAACCCCATAAAACTGCCTTATCTTCCCTCTTTCTGAGATGGTAAGTGGTCTGGAATCAAGCAGAGATACCTGACTTTCTTCAGAATTAAATAGGTCTGTTGATGAAAGCCACATGGACATACCATCCTGGTCTTGCAGCAGTGACAAAGATAATTTACCTGAAATAGTTCCCTTAGGGTATTACATCATATGATGTTTTCATGTTCTGGTTAATATCTGTCTGTATTTAACAGCCAGCTTAGAAAAAAAATCAACTACTTCTACAGAGCCAGTTGGTACCTAAATTGGAGCTCAGAAAGTAGTAAAATGCAAGAGTCCAGGTGTCATAATTCCTAAGGCTAGTATACACCTGATTTTCTACAGGTGACTTGAATTATGACTAATTTTTTCAGTGAACTTTTTCAGTTCATTCTCAGAAACACTGGTCCTGAGAGGAACAAACTATAACTAGTAGACCAAAATGCATGATTCAGAGTTGGTACTCTGCTCTTTCCACAAGAGATATCTAGCTTGATAAATGTTCTAGATCACACATAATGCCTGACATTCAACACAATTTTAGGCACTCCCAGCTACAGTACTCCTATAAGATTCAATCTTTACCTAGAGAAAGGTGAGTATGAGAGGTACATTTTACTGCTGAAAGACTTGAGTGAAGTTAGCATCATAGTAATGTCATTAAATGGGTAGGTGTGTACAAATAATTACTTTTTCCAGAGGAATACAACTATACTACAAAAATTTTAACCATCATTATTTAGTTTTCTAAAATATATTGTCAGGAATGTGGGGTAGAATTAGTTACTAGAAACTCAGTAGAGCTTATACCTACTCCACACTCCAGTCGTTTTAATCTCAGTCCTAATTTTGTCTTGTTCCAACAGACTGTTCATAACCTTGACTACATACTGACCTTTTATTTTCCTATGAGTCTGTATTTTAGTTTTTGTGTTATTGTTTTTTTTTCCTTAGAAATCAGGTGATGCAGATAACTTAGTAATATTTTCATTCTTTGAACAATATCTGCAGTGAAACTTCGAAACTTTGAAACTTCGGTTTTCAAACATTGATATATGAACAAGTCAAGGTAATTTTAAAGAACAAAGAAATAGACTTTAGCAGGTGAATTTCTGTTGACTGATTCTATCACTGGATATGATCAGCTCCTACTGAAAGATCACCAAAACTCTTTTAAATTGTAAAGGTATTATTTTGCTGCATATTGGGGGTCATTATCAGTTCCTACAAGAACAAAGGCTCTTGATTGTTTCTGCTTCAAAATAAAGCTAAAAGGATAGAAGTCCAAATCTTATGTTTCAATTAAGGAAGGAAAACACCTTTCCTGGGGAAAAAATGTAATCAGTCTCCTACTGAATAATGAAAACCAATTAAAAAATATTGCTAATTTGGAGTACAACAGCCGTAATAGGACATCTGTAATGCTTCTTGGTTACCTGCTTCATGTTCTGAGAGTGATTTATTACTAAAAAAATAACAAACCTATCTGGAATAACATCAGTTCTCTCTGGGGTTCTGGAAATTTCTTTGCCAATATGCCAGTGAAATTGAAACAAGACTTTTAGCTTCTGTTTTTTATTTTTATTATGCAAAACATGTTTTGTCATGTTATTAAACACATCCTAAATGAGTCTAGACAGTAGTTAAATTGCTCCCCATATTCTGATTCAGTGTTTTACTAAATATGCTAATCAATTTGAAAAAAAAAAGTATCATGATGAATGTCTTCAGATAGCCTGGGGAATAGTTATGGGGCCTGTTTACCAGTATTTCCAATAATCTTTTCCAATCAGTAATTGAATTTATTTGTGTTCTCACATAGGAAAAAAGCACTTATGTCAGATACCCTTCTTCTTCTTTTTGAAGACTGAGTATATACAAGGTATAAATTTAACAGTGTTAAGAGATGTAAGACAACATAATTTGATAAGCAGTGATCTGGAAAACTTAAATTCTAACCTAGATCAACAAAAACGGGGCCTTTCATGAGTTTTAGATGAACGATGTTCTTGATGGCTCCCTGATCTGCACTTTGAATCTTTACTCTTTTGAAATAAATTGGTTGAAAGATATACAGTAATACATTGATTGAAATCTTTATTAATTTAGTACTATCAGGCAGGTTGAAAAGGGGAAAAAATATAGAGTATGAATATTACATTTGAGTGAACAATCTCTATATCTGTGAAAATGCTGAACTATTTGCAATGGAATATATCACTGTAGGGTCTGGCTGTATTTTTTTTTTATAGTGGTGGTTTGTTCTTTTTGAAGTTCTCATTACAGCAACATTTGAACTCAAAATTGAGTTCAATATTCAATATTCAACCATTAATTGTCCTGGGTAGAGGTTGCTTTGAATCTAAAAAGTCACTTATAAAAAAATCTTACAAAAAAGTAAATGGGCAGTTTATTATTGCCAGGAAAGCTTTATACATAAAAAAAGGATAAGCATAAGCAAATGTGCTTTTTTATTTGGAACATACAGTCAAATTAGCAGTATGTGATACATTGATGAGAGTTAGAAAATTAAAGGGACTCATCACTGGATGCAAGTAAACATGCAGAATACCATAATCCTAGTGAGAGTATTACCACAGAAAAGCATTTAGATTTTTTTTTTTTTATTTTCAATTAAGAATATTTCCAGTGTTGTCTTCCACACCAGACCAGTATATGCAAGAGTTACAACCACAGAATCATAGAATTGTTTGGGTTGGAAGGGACCTTAAAGATATAGTTCAACCCCTCTGCTGGGGGCAGGGACACTTTTCAACAGATCACTTTTCAACACATCCAGGGATGGTGCATCCAAAACTTCTCTGGGCAACATGTCTCAGTGCCTCACCACCCTTATAGTAAAAAATTTCTTCCTAATATAAAATATAAACCTACCCTCTTTCAATTTAAAACCCATGTCACAATCCATCAGAAGGGGCAAAATGTTCATTGTAAATTCTCATCAGGCTGAACAAAGACACTGGACCACTCTGGCAACCAGCTTACTGTTTAGACTGAAAATTTGTTGGCGAACAAGCCCTTACATTTCTTACAATACACTTGCACAAGAATGGAGGCTAGCAAGCCTGTAGATTTTGTACAGGACAAGTTCTCAGCTGCCACAACAAACTCCTCAAAAGTGCTGGCTCACAAGCTGCAACACAGCAATAATAAAAGGTGCTAGCAAGCAAGCCAGAAACACATCCACAAGCACCCCACTTCCACAACAAACTTCAGTGCTGAGTGTGGGGTAGACTGCCCCACCTCTGCAAGACTCTCTCTTCCAGCCACATCTTTGGTGTCATAATGGTCAGAATGTTTGAGAAAAAACATACTTATGTCTGGTCAGACACACACCCCTTGTTTTATCATTACGTGTCCTTGTCAAAAGTCCCTCTTGAGCTTTCTTGTAGCCTCACTTCAAGTACTGGAAGGCTGCAATGAAGTCTAGAATCCTTGTGCCCTCAGACTGAACAAAGCTAGTATCAGCTCTAAATCAGCAGTTACTGGAACTGTACCTGATACCATATGGCCTTTCTTTTTCTAACATTTAATACAGAATTTTGAAATTAGCTTTTAAAATCTTCATATGTTAACATTTACTTTCTGGATTTTCACAGTATAACATCACAGTATAACAGGAAGCATATGTGATGTATTCTGTTCAACATTTCAGAATTCCCTTAAAACCAACATAATGATTTAAGATTGACTCTCTGTGATTATTAGCAATTTAATAAAACATATTTTTTTTCTCTACTTTCTATATTAATGGTGGAGAGAAGCAGTGCACCTAAAATCTGAACTTCTCCATAGAGATTCCATTATTTATCCTTCAATAATGTAATGAACCATAGGTGGTATTGTTCTTAACTTAGGTGGTTCATTAAGTGCCCTAAAATTACAGATTCACAGAATGGGTAAGGTTGAAGGGACCACAGTGCTGAAATAGTTAAATTAGTCCTGAAATGACTTCTCTAGAATAGTCAGATTTAAAAATTATCTCTAGGCATTTCCTGTTGACTGGTTGCTGGTTGCTCTGTGCATGGTATGTTGAACCTAGTTGTTTTCTTATACTGATTGGTATTGTTCTAATGCCTCTTACTGTTTTCATACACTCTTTATGACTCTGGCTCCCCATGATCTAACTAATAATTGACATTAGGAATTTGACTTAAACAAATTTTATAAAACAGATATCACAGTGCAAAACCAATACATTATCTTGAAAATTCTTTAATTATTTTGACTGCATTGAAATAGCTGGTTAGAAACTTTGAATCTTTTATCTGATTCAACCTCATTAAAAGCAAAAGCTTGCAAGTTCCAATATTATGTATCTTATCACCAAGTGTAGTTATGGAATTTTTATGTATGTAATCCTACAACCATATAGCAGAGAAAATGAGATTACTCAAAAATATTACACTTCAGTAAAATTCACATGAATATTGCATATATACTTACAGCCATCCTGTAGAAACAATGAGATTACAAGTACTGTACTCCCTCTAAGGATAATAAGGAAAAATATAGTACTATACATGATTATATTTCTTAAGTCTTTGTAAAAGACAATAGAGACAATGCTTTTATATAATAATAAAAGTACTGAAATGTCACTATTAGTTCTTCCTAGAATTAGCTCTTGCAATTTATTATTAATACATATAAGGAGGGCATTGATATTTCCTTTTAATTTTACCAGCCAATTTAGAAAATACAGTGGGGAAAAAAAGAGATTTTAATTATATGGAAAGAAAAATAACACAGGGAAATAAATTTTGTATGCTACTATTAACTAAGATAAGCATTTTTTGAAATTGTTTTTTGTTTATTTATTTATCTTTTTCTTGAAGAATTGCTAACCTGTTCCAGTGAGAAGGAATTCACTGTGGGATTAGGTTTTTTGCTGATGCAATACTACCTGTTATAAAGACTATACAAAATCTCATTTCCCTGAATGAAGCAGAAATAATACAACAAAAAAAGAAAATTTCTTTCCAAAATGTTAAACTTTTTTTTCAGCGTTCAGTTAGTCCAGAGTCCAAGCTATTCAAAATTTTCTCAGAACCAAGTAATACATATGAATTCAGGTTGTTTGATCATTCTTGATGCCTCCCTGTGAAATTTTCTACTTCTTTAAGCTGCTTTTCCCTTCAGATACAGAAACAGAGGAGTGTGTTTCACTGTACATTTCAGCTGCATTTTCTCCAGATAAGAACTATCAATATATTTTCAAAATAGGAACAATTCTTTTATCAAGTCAATTAAGTAGCAACTTGCTGTATTGCCCTTAAGAGTCCTGAAATGTCAAAAAAATCCCAATTTAAATAAAATAACTTCTAAAGACAGTGTCAATTTTAGAACAGCAATTATTAGCTGGAAGTCTTTAATAATGTCTGAACTATTTCCTTCATCTTTCATATAAGTTATAATTACATGACACAAAGATTATGTAAAAACATACAAAGGTAGGCATTTATCTTGGTAGAGACTAATCACAGTGTTTTAGGAAATGAAACTACTAAAAGAAAAGCAACTATACATTTTTTAGATAAGATAGTTCTGCTGTTCATACAGTTATCAGACTTAAATCACAGATATGGTATATCAAGGTGGAAATCAAGTTTTTATTTCAGAAGAAAAGGTGAGTTTTCAATAGAGACATATTTTTCAGGGAGCAAATGGAATTTAAAAAAAAAAAAATCTCAGGAAGTGAAGTGATTTAGAGATTCTGAAAATCATTAGTTTTGCCAGTGTGATTTCTCAGTATTTATCTGGACACATGGCAAGATGAGATGCGGGATGGCAATATTAAAAGGTGCTATAACGTATGCTAAAAGACAAGTAAAATTATATGGTTAATTGCAGAACTGTTACTTAAGCTAAAACATAAAGTTATTGTAGCTGAGGATCCAGGAATAACTAATCTGGTAAAGCTCTGGCAATCTACAGTGCAATGAACAGAAACCCAGTAGGTTAGATGAGTTGAAGGAAGCGATGCATAGCCTTCAAATATTAACTGGGAGCAGAAGAGACCATCAGACTGAATATATGCTGCAAATGTGCAGTGTTTACATGCAACAAATGTGAATACATTTTACATATATAGTTGTATAATAGATACATATAATTTATGCAAATGTTTAGTTAGGAAATTAGAAATCACTGTGAACAGAAATGGTGGCCAGTTTTAAACTTTAGGATAATAATTTATTGCATTGCTATTCACTAGTAATAAACATTGTCAATCTTATTTTTTACTCATTACCAGCAATTATTACTAAGTATATAAAACAGTCTTCAACACTTAAAATTTAAAAAGAACAGCAACATGGAGCTTATACGGTGTAGTCAGAATTGACAACCACAGCCCCTGGCTCTCTCAGTCCCTGAGATCAAGATGGTGATGTCTGAGAACTCTTTGAAAAGGGAAGCCAGAACCAAAGCAATATTCATTGTTTCCCATCTCCACTCTCTTCACTGATGCTTTGTGTTCCACAGGTCTCTCTTCAACAGAAATGAGATGATCTTACCTGCTAAGGTCATCAAATCTGTATCTGTACTTGTTATCACTTTGCCAAATACTGTTTGTTGCTTACTTTACATTCTATACTTTTCTTTATCAGATTTTACTACTTAGACATATTTTCCTGAACCCTGCTTGTGGACCTATTCTTCAACTCACTTTTGCAGTAACATTTTACATACTGCTGACATGACAGATCTTGTATTAAAACCTTATGAAATGCTTAATGTGCTGATATGGATTACTTATGTATAGGTGTAAGAAAAATAAATATTAAATTAATCTTGTTTGGTCTACTTGTACCTTATATATACAACAGGTCACTGTTCTGGCTGCAATGCTGAGTGTAATAGGCTATTGTACAGCCTATGACACTCCTAGTTGCACAATGCCTGCTTTGAGTGGGAGATATGAAAGACATACTTCTAAAGAAAATATCTGGTGTTTTGGTAACTGTGGTAATCCCCCAGGATATAAAGAACGCAGCTGCAAAAATTTAAATCCAGGTCTTCTTATCTCTTAGAAAATGCTCTCCTTGGAAATTTATTCAAAAGCATTTGATTTTAAGTGAAGTAACTGAAATAACATAGCACAGAGTTTTAAAATGCAAAGTACAGCTTGTTCTAAGCATACTGGATACATTAAATCTCTTTTGCATTTGTTCGTATTTTATCTAGACGTTTGCAGTTGTAAATATATGCATGCTTACCATCTTCAGGTTTAAGGTCTAAAGTATCTTCAAGCAACTAAGCAAGTTTGACAGCATTTTTCTATACCATTCTCTAGGAACTAAAAAAATTTTATTTAAGCATAGTTTTCATCTATGATTTGTTTTACCATGTTTAGAAACAAGCTAAAATTTTGAAAGCATTCACGCTGTTTTGAGTCTAACTGATTCTGAATGCAATATTTTGTATATGGTTTTTAAATATTACTGAAAGAAGAAATATTGGATGCTGAAAAATAGCATGTATGCACACACACATACACATTTATCATAGTGCAGAATGTTAAAATAATGTAGGATGACTGACAATACCATCATATGCATTAATAAAACATGGAATAATTTCTCTTTAGATATAAAATTATGTATTCATATCAATATTCATGGAGGTTATTTGATAGTTACATCACACATAGCAGAACTATATCTTCTGTCAAATGCTTTCTAGCAGCTCTTACCAGTCAACTCTTTTCACTGTTGTCTAAAAAGTACTTTTGTGTGCCTGTCTCTGTAGATCAGTGTAAATATTTGGGTTTAACCAAAGATTTCAGGGATGAATTTAGGTAGAATTAAGAGAAAAAAGTCCAATATGCTTTAAAAATCTTGTGACTAATATAAATATAAAATATTTAATTTTAAAACTAGGAAAAAAACCCTGACCTACAATTACTAAGGGTAAAAAAAGAGAAGCTATATTTTTCAAAGATTAATCCATATTAGAGCAGAATTTATTTTTATGTACTTAATATCTAAGGAGGTTTGGATCAATAATGACTATCCTTTCCATTTCTCTGCAAAAAGTGAGAGCACTACTAACTTATTTCATAAAGTTCCTTCTTTTTTTTTCCCTACTCCAAGTTTATTTATTTATAAGGAAATAACTACACTACTACTACAGACAAGAACTTCTTATTGTATAATCCTGTAACTAATTTTGTTCAACACATTAACACAGCCAGAAAGGGGTTTTAGACTAGTAGGGTTTCAGAGCCAAAGGATTTAGGGGGTGTTCTGTTCTAGGTATAGACTACACAGTTTACTTCAGACTAACAAAAGCAATCCCATCCTCAGAAAAAGTAATCCAAATTAACAATACTTTAAGTTTAAAGTGACTTAATTACACTCTTAAAAAAATTACACAGAGACTTTTTTAAAAAAGAAACTAAAAGACTGTGCATTGACAACAGATGCAGACCTAAATTAGTAAGGTAAATTAGATATCCAGTTTTAAGGCAAGGATTTTAAGTTGATGACTGCTAGATGGGGAAATGCCTCACTTACAGTATGTCTAAGCAAGCTGCTCTTTAATAAATATATGCGTGTCTCAGGAAACATTTAGAAATGTTGGTTTACTTACTTTCAGTAAAATTCAAACAATTGTAACAAAATGCCTACTAACATAGCTGTCTAAATATAATACTTCTAATGTTTCTCTGGTCATTTTCCTTTTCCATAAAGGTATTTTTTTGTTAGCTCATTTTTTTTGTTGGAAAAACTAAGTGTCTTTACATAGGGATTGACAGTCAGCTTCCTTGGTACGTGTTGAAATAGAGCAAGTTGGAGAGAAGTTCTTAGTGGTACTATTGTAGACACATGGATGGAGTGGCCTTGAAGATAGGAGACTCCAGGACAGAGAGAGAGGATTTGAGGCAGAACCAACAAGTCTGTAAGAAGAAGGCACCAAGGTGACATCCACGGCCAGCCCTAGGACAGTATACTGCACAACTGTGAGTGCTGCATTGAGCTGCCTGGCCTTCCTCCTGGAAAGAACCATCATGCCTCAAGGGACAGGAAAGTCACGTAATTAGCAAAATTGTGCATATTAAACCGTCTTGGTCTGTGAGCCCATTTTGTTTTTGCACCATCAGTTTCACTTTAACTTTGAAACAGAAGTATTCAGGTTTTTTCCTGACAATTTTGCTGTTTGCATGAGTAATCCCCCTCCACTGCACTTCTTTCAGCAGCTGGAAAATTTAGATTAGTCCATATGTATTTTCATAAGAAGAGAGAAGCAGCATTCTTGATCTAAACAGGTGAGAGATAGCAAAGTCTCAAAGAGGAAGCATCTGCTACATCTTCAGTGAGATCAGCCCTTCCCTGTCTGAGCAGTCTGGTTTTGCTTGCAAGTGATATAAACCTTATTCCCCTTGGCCTGGACAATTGTTCAGAGTCTCTACATAACCTGTTGTGGCTGAATCATGACACTTAACAGATTTCAGTTTAGCTGACCTAACTAACTGTCCTGAATACACTAAACCTTTTCACTATGTATTCAAACTGATGAGATTTAAGTGCCAAAAGGAGTTCAGATTTCTCGTGCTTAGCTTACCATAGTCACTTACAGCTTTCATGTTTTAATTGTCACTTCTAAAACAAAGTTTTAGCAAGCAACTGTGCAGATACTTTCAGCACTGAAATCTTTAGATTTGAATACAGATCTTCTTTTTTCATATATTGTATATATATTCATACATGTTTGTCACAAGATAAGTGTTCTTATTTGCTTCTGTGCTGCTTGACTTGTGTGCCACTTCAAATCAACAAACTCCATGTGAGGAGAGGTGTGGACCAGCTGGGTGATCTCAAGACCATGCTACTCCAGCCATATGCAAACATTACGTTACTGCGTAGATTTAACCATAGCCTAGAAACTAATTTACAAACTTGAAACATATTTAGGGACCCAAATCAATGTGGGAGCTCTTTTGCAGCTACACACTTTGGTATATACTTTGACCTGTGCTTTTGTGAGCATCAGCTTATTCAAATTTTAAAGAAGATCTATAGATAATCAGTGGAGAATAGCCAATTTCATATGAATCCATACAGTGCATTTAATGTGCACTACCTTCCATTCTTCTACAAGCGATTTTTCTGTAAAATGCCAATTGATTTCAGTAGCATTTATATGACTGCCCAAAATGCTGACATGATAAATTCTTCACATTTTATAGGTTTGTAGACAGAAAGCTGGAGTTAAAGACATTAAAAAGAAAATTACGTTTTTCAAAATTTATAAAATTATTTCAACTGCCACAACAGTCAATATAGAATATCCTTTATAATAAATTCTCTGTTACAAAGCAATACAAACACCTTCTCTAAACACTTTTGGAAATTCATTCTAAAAACAAATATAATTTTTCAATCTGCAGTGTTCATTGTCAACGTCTGTAAAAAGGGAGTGGATAATCTTTATTTCATGTAAATTAAAGTTTTAGAATTTCACATAGCAAAGCACCTACATTTGTCCCTGTCTAATCTCAAAGCTTCCATTACAATAAAAGTTAAATTTCAGAGATCCAGAAACCCTAAAACTCTACGAACACTGGAGCTGGAAAACTTATGCCAGAGGACCAGTGATGGTGAATGAGGGAAAGGCATATGACAAGCGGCTGAGGCCGCTTCATTTGTTCAAGCTACAAAAAAGGATACTGAGTGGACATTTCTTTGCAGTCTACAGCTGCCTCACAAGGGGAAGTGCAGGGGAAGGAACTGATCTATTTTGTGAACAGTTGTAGGACAAGGGAGGAATGGCATGAAGCTGTGTCAAGCTTCCCCGTTCCAGTGGTCATGACATCAAGCTTGCCAGAGTTCAAGAAGCACTTGGACAATGCTCACAGGCACATGGTGTGTTTCTTGAGGTGGTCCTAGTACGTCACTTACAACTCAGGATATTCTAGGCTTCTAGGATTCTATGATCTATTACAATGGAACACATTATAACTACATATACATTAAAGGTTATGATCCCTCCTGTTGAGTCATGATCTTCAGTGGGAGCCCCTTACCTTCTAAACTTAGAGAAATCTAGGTATGGCCAGGTCTACTTGGTCCCAATTTTAGTGAACAGTCCATGGCTAAAGGGTTATAGTATAAGTACCTTTGGCTAGAAACCTACAGGTTTAGTCTTTGACCTTGCAGAATGCACAGTTAAAAAGCAACAAAGCACTTTAGCTACTTTAGGATTTTCTCTCCTTATTTGACAAGATCTTTGAGCTTTTTACTCATCTGTCTAAAAGTGAGTTTCCTGAGTCTTTGGGCTGGATGTACTGTGCAGGAATCCCTACCAGTGTGATGTTACACCCAGAAGCTGGCTGTAACTTCAGGGGACCAGTTTGCCCAGTTGGCCTGGTCTCCAGCAGCATTTTACAGCCTTTTGCAGACTGATGTGCACTGAAGTCAAACACAAACATCTCATCTCCCCCATCTCTATAACACTTTATGAGAGCACCCAAACAGTTCCTCCTGCAATACTGATCTAGTCTTATCTTAGGACAGAGATGTCAGAAGGGGAGGGGGAGTGTGTGTAGGATGCACTTAAAAATCTGACGAACTTTCATCACCATCAAACGAAAAGTGTGATTTTAATGCTACAAAATACGACTAAATTATGAATCTCGTTATTTTTAACAGATGCATTTTATTTTTGGTTTTGTTATTCATACTTACAGTTTTTCAGCAAAAATGTTAAGGTCCTTTTCAAAAAAATTCTGTATTCATGAAATAACATACTCAATTTTTTTTGAATTTAGACCAACCATTCAGTATCATTTAAGAGGATGCTGGAAAGTGTTAGGAAAGGGAATCAACTACAGTTCCGAGTAGGGCTTTCAAGATTATAAGAGGAAAAAAGACTGAAATTTAATTCAATTAATTTGACAAAACACATTCATGTTATCCCTGAATTCAATAACCTCTGAAATAAATCCCTTTAGCATTACTATTACTATTACTATTACTATTACTGCTATTGCGCATTCACTTGCCAGGTTCAACAACTCACAGAATCTTTCAATATTCTTGAAACTCTATCTGAAAACATACTTTCCTACCTCCTGCCCTCTACCCTGTTTTAGCTTAATGAAAAGCAATAGGCTGAAAACTAGTTGTTCTATAGGCACAGTTGAAAGTGTTGAGTGTGCATCAAAATTAACTTTGATGACTAAAGAATAACACAAATCCCAGGCAAGCAAATGAGTCTTTACAGAAGTAATCTGACTTATTTATTCAAAACTCAATGTATTAAGAGAGTGGGGGAGGGGGGGAGAAAGGGGAGGTAACTCTGTATTTTTATGTCCCTATTTAATTACTGCTAAACATGTGTAAAATTAACCAAGAAAACAATGAATTAAACACAAAATGTCTGCAGTACAAAGACAGAGGAATATTGCTATAGAATTTAGGTTAATTTATTTATCTACATGACACAAATACTAAAAATATTATAATATATTAGATTGTGAATAATTTTACCTTTTAAAATCTCAAACAATTATATCACTTATTGTCTTCAGTGTCCTCTGGCCTTTTCCTCAGTATTTAAAATTAGATAAAGGACTTTCTTTCTAGAAAGACCTGAGTTACAAAGGTTGAAGGTCATCAATAGTATATATTTTAAAAAGATAGGATTAAATTTTAATACTCTTGCCAAGATTTTGTGAATTCAAAGACAATTAGGGAGTTAATGCATGTCATTTTCTCTTCTTTACTCAGTTCATTTGTGCAATTACAGACTTCTAGGATGTTTGACCATTCCTACAGATCACGGATTTAATTTCTTTTATTCCAACAAGACATGTTTACATCCTTGGCAAAAGGCAAAAGATCAGGCCAGATGCTTCTGATTGCTCAAAAGCGCTAGGAAGAGTAGGAGTAGGGTCAAAAGTGTGTAGCTCACTCAGTTGGTTTTTAGAGACAGTGTCAGTGTGTCAGTAACACACTGAAATGTGTCAGTGAAAAACCCTAAACCGAGGACAATATTCATAAGAAGAGATCAAGCAGTAGGCAGCCAAGCTGGGCCACAGATCACAAGACTGTAACTGAGAATGTGTTGCTACTCTCTGCATTTCTTTCCAGTTCAGGGCCTTTATACTATCCTTGTGTGAATACTCACAGTATTACATAAGACTCCACAGAAGGGTAGTGCAACATTCACCATGGTTGTTACTTTTGGGCAATGTGCACAATGTGTAGAGTATTAGCACAAGATAGATATTTTCTTCTTCTATGAGCTATTTGTGAACAGATCTTCTAGGTCTATACATGCTAATTATCTTACTTTACGCTGACATAGTATTAACATTGGTGATCATCAGAAGTATTCTCCTACTGGCATAAATCTATGTACATTTGTTTTATTCAGCATTATAAGGTGATTAAGATTGGTACTATTAGTTTTTCATGGCTTATGTTTTGGTTATCAGATTGAATGAACCAAACTTTCAATACAAAGGAACAACAGGCAATGAAAGCTGAATTTTCCATTTAAGAGGAAGAAGGGGGGGAAAGAGGAGTTAGCCTTCAGGAAACCTCAGACATTTTTCTGTTATTACTAGGAATATCTAACTGGTGTATAGCATCCTATGAATAATATATCAGTCAACAGTTACTGATTTAAGTATTTTGAACTTAATTTCCCTTCCCTTCCCTTCAGGTCATACAGACATCATTGTTGATGAACTTATTGTTTTTATAATGGAAATAACATAAAATATTGATCTAGGTATACACTTTAAGAAATGTTGTTTGGTAAATTACCTCCTTAATGTCAACAGAAATTTTACTAGAGGCCAAGAAAAATAATTATGTACAAAGGAAATAGCTAAAATTGCAAACATCATGCAAGAAATTGTAACTGAAAGCAGAATTCTTACCTCATAATTAAATTTTATTCCTACCAAAGAGCTAGAAAATACTATCTCTGTTTAGCTATCCATGTTAATTATAGCGTAGGTAAAACTCTGGAAGGCTTTTAAACATCCTCACAGTTATAAAGGTATTGCCTCAGCTGTAAGGAAGACCAAATTCAGATCTTTTGCTGAAATGACTTTTTCCACATTTTTCATAGGACAAAACAGTTCCCTACTTTGAACACTACCCTTCTTGAATAGTGTTGAGATAACTAGGTTTGGTACCTATTTCTTCTTTTGAAGATGTTCTGTGAATGAAATTTAAATAGCTTGAGTTTGGTGAGGACAAGAATCATGAAAAAGAGAACATGATTATCCAGAACACTGGTTTGAACATGTACCAGTTCCTTGAATCAAGAATTATGTTTTTGCTGTATATTAGATGCTAGAAGCCAAAATGCTGGTTATTTTTGCTGCCTTTTGTTTTTGTAATGAAGGAAGGAAGGATCCCTCCTGTCTACCATTTCTACCTGATAGGATGACTCCTCTTTGTCAGGAGGGTTTTTATATACCATACTGAGCATTTGTCAACTCGGCTTTTGGTGGTACTAGTGATTAGTCATTGTCCAGGTATTTTTTGCAGATCTATCTCCATAGATTCATGTCACAGTCAGTCCTTTGACAGGGTATTATAGCTGAGTTTCTGACACTGTCCTTGATGCTGAATACGAATTGCTTGCATTGGTGTGAACTTTACTGATAACTAGTCAGAAATCAGTTGGTAGTATACACAGGAAACAGGATGAGTGCAGAGCTATTTTTATTACAAAACATTAGTGACATAATTTATTTCCCTAGACTGGATTTCTTCTTGTTCTTAATGGTTTTTTATTTGGTTGGTTGGTCGGATGTTTTTCTTTAGAAGAATATTGTGGCTTAATTATTATTATTATAATGAGTCCTTTAGCTGGAGTTCCATTAGCTGAAATTTATCCACATAAAGGGAGTCATTCAGCTTAGTTGTCTTTCAAGACTAAGGAAGTACATGTAACTTAGCAATTATTCTCACAAGCATGCTTGGTATAAAGTGCTTAAGGGAAAACACAAATAAACAAAATAATTAGCAATTTAAGCTACTTTATGTTCTCATTTGCAATACAGTTTAAAAGCAGTGCATGACAATGGAAAACTGCTGGTTTTGGCTGGGGTGGAGTTAATTTTTTGAGAGCTATGGGTGGTAGAACTTTCAAACTTTGAGATATATATTAAGCAAATCCCATCTGGTTAGTCAACACCTGAAAATGCGCCAGTTGGGCTGACCCAGCCAAATCAAAACTTTTATGTACTTCAAAAGGGGATAGAGTTCCTGTAGTGCCTATTAAAAACATTCTGGGGATATGAACGTCCAGGGATATTCTCTTCCATCATTGCATTAATGAAGAATGAACTTTGATAAAATTGAATGAACAGCTCCCTCATATCTGGTGGCTGACTGAGGTTAAACCACCACACAAACTCAAGAGATCAGTTTAAGAGTGATAGTACTATGAAGAACTAGACTGGTAGATTCCTGTATTCATATGTCAGTCCTAAATCAGTATGCAAAAGACAATTTATTGGAAAATGCCTTCTCCTCTTATTTAAGTGAATACAGTTTCTTTCATATGTGCTGCTGCAGCAAGAGAAAGCGTTATGATATGGATTGCCAATATCACAAAATGCCAAATATGGAATTCCCTGCAGAGAAGCAACAATCCCTGCAGAATCTGCTACAACTGTATATATAAAAAAAAAAAAAAAAAGATTATTTAGACAAATAAAATCATAGTTCATCTGTGCAAAGACACAGATGCATTTGAAGCATATGAAAAAAACACTAATGTCAAAACTATTTGCAATTTTACCAGAATATATGCACCTTGGTGTTTTTTTTTAGTTAGTGGTATCCAGTAGTCCTGGAATGGTAAATTTTTATATATTTATTCAAATAATTATTTAAAAGCTGTGATTTATTCTGCTCTGTGCATAATATTAATAAAATTGTCATGAAAGAGACAACAAGAGAATCAACTTACTGATTTCCAGGAAAGCTTGGAAAGTTCTATTATTGTATTCATAAATCAAAGATCTGTGACATATTACTTTTCTTTTTCTTTTTTTCTTCTAAGAGGCTTACACAAAAGAGATATTCTTATATTGATACCTTGTATTGGACAATGAAATGGTTAGATAATGTTGTTGACATTGTTCTAAATTAAGTAACTGTCTGTATCAAATCAGTAGCTTCCAGAAGAACCATAATACTTCCTTGCTTATCAAAAGAAAAAGAACATTTTTAGGAAAAATGCATGAAAAATTATAATGAAACAGAGAGAAGAACAATGGCAGCTTAAGCAACTTAACAATCATATACAGATTTAATACCATCTTACGAAACTGCTAAAGGATATAATGTAACCGGAGGCTATCACTTTATAAGCATCCCTTGAAAGACATGAAGGGCTGTATACATTTAAGCCCTGATTAAAAAGCTAGTTTCTAGAAGTGGAGGCAAAATCGAATATTAATGTTGAAAATACAAGGTTTATTCTATCACAAGGAGCAAGCATTTGTGTTTGAACAGGGTGTAAATTGGTGTAAATGGACTATAAAGCTGCAGGAAGGACTATCAATTCCACCATATTAATGTAAATCTAAATGTAAATATATGGTCACTCACATTCATACAAATATATATTATGCTCATGTGCAGTCTACTGATTTGATATATGTATAAAATTGTATTCAACATTGGACATAAAAACTGTATCTCAGTTCAGTGAAAATGAAGCATGAAGTGAAAAAAGAGCACTTACAATATTTAGATTTAAAGTTACCTCTCCGTAAATAGTAACTAAGTGATTGGATCTAGTAGGTGATCCTTTCTCTGAGTCTAGGTGATCACATGCAGTCAAAGTTATGCGCTGTTATCATAGATGCACATTTCACAAAACTTTCTATGTATTAACTCTCTTTGAAGAAAACTACAAATGTGATGATAAGCTGAAAAGGTTAGTCAAATAGCACTTCTTATTTTTATCTGTGTGGCTGACCAAGATCATAGAAACATAGAATCATTGAACCATAAAGTTGGAAAAGACCTCCGAGATCATCAAATCCAACCTCAATCTGAACACCATATCAACTAAACCATAGCACTAAGTGTCACTCCCAGTTGTTTGTTGAACACTTTCAGGGATGACAACTTCACCACTTCCCTGGACAGTCCATTCCAGTATTTAACCACCCTTTCTGTGAAAACATTTTTCCTGATGTCAACCTGAACCTCCCCTGACACAGCTTAAGACTATGTCCTCTCCTCTTGTCACTGGTTGCCTGAGAGAAGAGGCCAATCTTCACCTCACTACATCCTCCTTTGTGGTATTTGTAAAGAGCAATGAGGTTTGTCCTGAGCCTCCTTTTCCCAGGCTAAAGAACCCCAGCTCCCTCAGCTGTTCCTCATAGAACTTGCTCTCTAGACACTTTACCAGCTCCATTGCCCTGCTCTGGACACACTCCAGCACCTCAATGCCTTTCCTGTATTGAGGGACCCAAAACTAAGATTTGAGATATGACCTCACCAGTGCCAAGGACGAGTGGACAATCACTGCCCTGTTCTTGCTGGCCACACTATTTCTGATAGAGACCATAATGCTGTTGGCTTTCTTGACCACTGAGCACACTGCTGGCTCATGTTCAGAAAGCTGAATAATTTAATCTTTATGAGAACCCTAAAGACAAAAGGCATTGACATAACTTGGAAACATTAATTGGAGTAGACTTTGATTGTGAATTCTACTAAGGCATCTACTTAGCTTAACTTAGGTTTCTAGTTTGCACTTTAATTTCAGATGTGCAATGAACATGTACTCCCAAATTAAGTACCTAATTTTCCTGCATGGGTTTTGCAGGAAACAGGGCAGGATGAGTTAGAGGCTTCAACAGGGAGATTTATCCACTTGTGTTAGGTACCAAATTCAATATTTATGTGTACATGAATGAGCATCAAATCACTGCACATTGAACTTTGATATCTCACAGAGGTAGACTGAATCACAAAGTGTTTCCAATAAAAGCTTGTTAAAAACATATCCTTTTTTAAAACAAATATTTGCTCAAGCTACTGAAATGGCCTTCATTACTGTTAAGCACATAATTAAACAATATAATAACATATGATGGTGATGAGTTTAAGGAATTGAAGTTCATACTAAGCTCTTGTTTAGCTCAAACTGGTTCATAGATTCTTTTCTAATGAAGTTGGCGTTGAAGAAATAAACCTGTTGAGAAGTAGGAGCTGTCATGAAAGATATTTAGAGTAATATGTAAGGAATAAGGAGTCTGGAAGAAAAAGCCAGCGGGCATCTGATGGATGCTGATAAGGTTCGTTCTTCAAAGCT
Organism: Empidonax traillii; assembly: GCF_003031625.1. Lineage (NCBI taxonomy): Eukaryota > Metazoa > Chordata > Aves > Passeriformes > Tyrannidae > Empidonax > Empidonax traillii. The sequence continues at coordinate 818,204 of NW_020955281.1, forward strand.
ATTGATAAACATCTGCTATGGTCAGATGAAAATATGGGAAAGGATAATGTGAGGACATCATAGCTTTTCCTCACAAAACATCCTGAAGGAAGGGAACATGGTGCCCCATTTGACCTCTGTCATTTACCCATGAAGAAAGAATAGATACTAACTTTACCTAAATTTATGAGTAAAGTCAAGCAAATTCCAAGGGATAAAAGTATAAAAGGAGATTGAAATGGAGAAAAGACAGAAGGAAGTTTTCCATCAAAACTGCTGGGATTGCTGATTAGTTGAACCTGCCTTCCTTCTCCCCTTCCACTGCTAAAAGCAGAAGAACAAATGGTGTCTGGTGAAAGCTGGCAGATACAGAAAATGTGGCTTCTCCAAAAGCTTTGTGTAGTTCCAGTCAGGAAACAGAGTGTATCCCTTGCAGTCTTTCTCCGTTATACTGAGGAAAGCTTATCCTATATCTTCCAGTTCTCTGCTGATATTACTTTGGTTTCCTTTGGCACCTCTGCAGATCTCGAAACAGACTGAAAACAATTCCCTAATCTAGTTATCTCCATTCTAGACTCTACTCAGTTTTACTGGGCACCTCTGTCTGAATCTGGAGACTCTGCAGGGCTGGTTTTTGTTTTGTATTTATATTTCTGTTTTCTGATAGAATTAAAATACAGTGACCTATCATACAGAAGAACAATGATTCTTACTGTTTGATCCCATCCCAAAGCTTGAACACAGAATTCTGACAGCTTTGATGTGATCCAAAGAGAAAACACTCTCAACTTTTTGGCAGATCCATAGCTATTTAAACCCCTACACTAAATGTAAGTTTAGAGATCACCATGAATACACAATGGAAAAAGTATAATATGTAGTTTAGCCCTGCCACTAACCAAGCCCCATGCAACTGCATGCTCGCTTCCCCACCAGCAGAATCAGGGAGAGAACTGGAAGAGTAGATAGAAAACTTGTAGATGGTGATAAAGGCAGTTTAATAGGGAAAGGAAAAGCTTCTCACAAAGAAAGAAATTAATTCACTGCTTCCCAAGGGCAGACAGGTGTTCAGCCATCTTCATGAGAGCAGGGCTCCATTACATGCAATGGTAACTTGGGAAGATGAATGCCATCACTACAAATGTTCCTCCTTCTTCCCTCTTTCCCGTACTTTATAGACTGAGAATGATGTCATATGGTCCAGAATAATCCTGTGATCAGTTTGGGTCACCTGTCCCAGATATGTTTCCTCCTAGCCTCCTATGTACCCCCAGTATCCCTACCAGCATGGCAGTACGAAAATCAGAAGAGGTCTTGGCTCTGTATAAGCACTGCTCAGCAATAACAAAAGCATCTCTATATTATCAACGCTGTGTTCAGCACAAATCCAAAACGTAGCCCTACACTAGCCACTGTGAAGAAAATTAACTACCCCAGCCAAAACCAATGCATACATTATGCCAGCCTGCAGCTATTGACAAGGGCACACAGCAAGCACTGAAAATTTGTCTGACTGTAGGCACTGAAAAGAGTATACAGCAAGCTACATATTCTGCCATATACTGCTGACTTGAGATAATAGTTAAACCAGTTTGAGAATATGGGATCTGAGGTTTCAAAAAATAAATCTAAAATTACCTGCAGCATTGACCAACCTTTCTCTTCAGGAAAAGAAGAAAGTGTAAAGGCCAGAGAAGTAGAGGGAAACACTAGAAGCAGAATGATATCAGACCAAAGAAGCCAGAGAGCAGGCAAAGTCATATGGCTGGACACAACAGGGAGAGTACTGGTTTGTGAAAGAGTCTAATGTCTGCAGAATTAATGCGCTGTGTACAGAGATGTGAGCCATGAGAGTGGTATATTTGGGGGAAGAGTAATACAAATGAAAGCTTTTGTTTGAATAAAAAGAAATCAGCAGTGCAGCTGATAAAAATATTTCTTTCTGATGTATTATGCTCTTTCATAAAAAAGATGCTTCGTCGAACAGAAAACAGTGTGGTGCTTTTCCATGATCCATGTAAAATATTAACACAAAAACATCACATATTTTTTTTTTACTGTTTTACTTTCTCTGTACGTAAAACAAATTCTGTTTCCCTTTTGTACTTAGAAGAATAAAGAGATTCTCCAAGAGTTAGACAGATATGAAAACACTTGCAAAAGACAATTTCTTTAAAGAAGGAAGTACAGTTCAGCATGAGGTTAAAATCCCATCAATAATGGCCAAATCACTGTGAAAATACTTGTATGATGTATAAATAAATACACTTAGTTTGAAGTGTATTAAAAAAAAAACACACAACAAAAAAACCACAAAAAAACCCAAAAAACCCCAGCCTTTAATCTCTAAATATAATGATGTGTAAACTATGCATGAAAAAAGGAAATGTTTAAAAGTGGCACTTTTTCCTAAAAATTAGATGGAATTATACTTAAGTTAGTGGAGCTACATTTTCATATTTGATTTGTTGAGTATGTGTAGATGTATTCTAGAATTACCAGTTTTATCACACTACAAATAAGCCTACAATTTGTATTATGACAAAATCAGATTAAATACTATCTACTGCACATTTTAGTCATATAAAGGATAATTATGATTTAAGTATCATCTGTGGTTTTTACTCAATGCTAAATATACTTGGCCCATTTCCTCAGTCACTTAAGCTCCTACTTGCATTCTCTATGAATTTATGTTCATTCAGCTATCAGATTTGTTCCTTCAAAAATACTTAATACCACTGACTGTGTTTTTCTTTGGAGATGCTATTATGAACTGTCATCTGCTTACTAATCATGACACTAACTTATCCTCTATTTCATCAGTTTCTGAGTCTATTGATTATTCTATCAATCTATGTGCTAGCTCTTTTGGACTTGTAACAGAATGTGCCTTTTATTTCTTGTTTCCATAGGTTCACTTTAGACTCAAGCAATAAAAGCTGGCAATGTACCTATTGTAAAGTAAACCCTTTAGATTTTATTCTTTGATAAGCAATTGATCTCCAATAAAGATTGTTTTATCTTTACCTAAAAGACAAAAGAGATTAAATTTGAAGGAGAAAAACTGTGTCACTGTCACTGAAGGAGAAAGAAAGAAAGAAATGGAATAATGGAATTATGCTAGAACAGTCTATGGAAAATATTAAAAACAACAAGATATAAAACAGGTTCTGGGAATAGCATAAAGTAAAATTTAAAACAATGAAGAATTCAAGTTACCTAAATTTAAAATAACAGATACAAGTTATATTTCAATACCGTCTTCTGATTGTAGTCAAAAACTTTTACTGACTAGTGTAGTATGAACAGCCACTAGAACTGCTCAGTGGTGAGCAGTTGACACTGCAGAAACAGATTAAGAACTCCTTCATAATAAACACCACTAACTTTTTGAGTGTGCAGGAAGATCTTGGACTGTGGACTTTAATAGTCTCTAAAACCCTTTTCCCTTTTCATTTCAGAGAAGATCCTATGAATAATAAAGTTTGAAAATATTAATGTATTAACCACAACCTGATAGGAAAAATACTTCCTTTAAAAATTTATTCTTTTTAGTTTAAGTACATGCAAAATATTTGTAATGATTTCTACTTCTGCTTAATGCATGTGGTAAACTTTATTCAGCCTTCTATTCCCCACTCCTCTTCAAACCTTCCAAACCAAAACCAGAAGGCCTCCTGTCTTGTCCTGAACAATCTTCTATAGCTTTGGATGTCTGTGTTAGCTCCGTTACTTTTAGATAGGTAAAGCATTAAACAATCTGTCTTGCAAATAAACTAATTAAGCCTGAATCTTTTTTATATAAAGGCTTAAATATCCTATCTAAATAATTCAGAAATAAGCCAGAATGAAAAAACAACAACAACAACAACAAAACCCAAATAAAAACCACAAAACAAACAAGTGATGCAATAAGAAGAGGAAAAAGTGTTTGTAATGATTGCAGTTGGAAAAAGTTTGCATCGAGTACTACATTTAGTACATAAATATGAGATCAAACATAATTACAGAATATATTATATGTGGCTGATATGGCAGCTTCAGGAAATTCAGTCTCAAAATTTGAAAGAAAATTTTAGTTTGATCTCAAGGAACCAGTTTTTTCCAGAAGGATGAATTGTTTTTCACAGACCATACATTTAAAACTCAAAAATCCTAGTAATTACGTAATAAAAACAGATTTGGGAATTTATATTTAGGTGTACAAATCTTCTTGTCTTTTTCATGAAAGAGAAACAAATTGCAGAAGCTAAGAAACCCATTGGGAGAGTAAAATTAAATAGATTATGCTTTCAGTAATCAGATATCATTTCCAATGGAAATATTCGGTTATTGACAAAACAATTATTGGAAAACTATTTGTATGTAACTGTAGTGCAGTTTAGTTCATAAAATACGTTGGTAAATAAGTGCATATAATCAATAGGAATAATATTGATCAATTTCACATTTAAAAAATTACGAAATTGCTTTCCTATATGTTTCCTCATATGTTTACTATATGAGCTAACCATACTAATAACATGGAAGAGTTAATTTTTCCCCTGGAGGAAAATATATATATATATATAGGCATACACATATATAGTGTTTCTAGAAGATTTAGTATGGTCTCCTAATAAAAAAAAAATAAACAGCTGCTAGCAAATTGGTAGGTTTTTTTGAACCACCAGAGTTTTTATATATTATAAACAACACACTGGTAGATTTTGTTACTCTAAAAATCCGAAAATAAGATTATATGCAAAAGGGTATTTGATACTCAAACATATTAAAAAAATGGATAGTCCAATTAATTTTTTAATGATCTAGAATTCCAAATTATTTAATTAATATAGAAAAGCCTCATAAAAAAAGGTTAAAATTACTGCCAGAACTTCCCCAGTATCTTCAGCTTTTCTTGGATGGTATCCTTATTCTCCGGTAGTCACTCTGGGTCCTCAAGTCAGCAGTTTCAGTCTTCCTCAGGAAGTGGGGTAGATAGAGGAAGTATTTACAGCTCAGTAGCACTACCATTTCCTTGCTGGGAGAAATTAGATACCCATGGTAGTAGGGGATTCTTCTCCAGTCTCACAGTCTCTTTGCTTTTCTTTTTATATGATTCCTGTCACAGTCATCTTCCTTCCCAATGGATCCCCCTAAAGCTGCAAAATAGTCTGCTTCAGACTCAGCCTGGGGCTACTGATGCACGGTTATTAACCAGGCAGAACATGTGATACAGCATATACATTGTCACATTTATACTATCATATCATATACAGTACATGAAAACTGTTACAAGCTAGAAGCAGCTCAGTCCAGTACAAGCTCAGACAAATCCCGTGGTGTCAGTCAATATAATGGCTCTGGCCTCATTCAAGTAAAGATAAAATAATATTTACTGGGCTGGAGCATGCTCCTCATCTTTACCTACTATAAATACAGGCATAATTTCATAGTTCATGGAAAGCTCACTGATGTGCAAAACATGATAAATCCCACTAAAAGAAAAGATTTTGAGACTGAGCCAACCCTGCTCTCTTTATTCACCTACGTATCTTAGTAGCTTTTTTTTTTATTTCTTCTGAGCTCCCTACCAAAATGTCTTGTGTTCTTATGTGCTTACTAATTTTTATAGATGTCCTCCTTCCTGTTTCTTTTACACAGTGAACTGATGATTTACTTTTGTTTTCATCTCTAATCTTTTCCCACTTTCCCTTACTTCCCACATCAGCTCCAATCTCACTCATTGCAGGCTCAAATTTCCACTGAAATATTCCATCCAGCCATTCTCCCATTTGCCCTACTCAACTGGCAGAAAATAGGATGAAACAGCACATAGTTAAAGACAGGGAGATCATTTAGCAATTATTGCCACAGACAAAACAGAAAATTAGTTTAATTTATTGTCAATTCACATAAATACTAATTAGTGATTTGAGCATTGGGAAACAAAGAAGACAAACAATAAAACACCTTTTTTCCCACTTTCCTAGGCTCAGATTCTCTCCCAGGCACAGCTTCACTGCAAACAGCTATCTCAGTCTCTGCAGCACAGTGGACTGGGATCAGGACATAGTACTTTGTCTCTTCATTTTCACAGTTTTCCTATGCTCCAGGATGGGTTTTCCATGGGCTGCAGTAATTTCAGAGATGTACCTGCTCAAGCAGAGTCTTATCCATGGGTCACAGTCCCTTCAGAGGAGTGCTTGTTCTATCTTGGAATGCCTCTTCCTAGATGAACTAACCACATCTAAATAATGTTGTTTCATCATCATTGTTAGTGTCAAACAAATTTTATTGAATTTGGGAGTAAATCTGAAGTTAAAAGACAAGAGAAAAGAAAGAGAAGTTGGAAAGAAAAAATCTGCAAAAAGCATTTCAGAAAAAGAATTCAAATAGTCGAAGCATTCTGAAAGTGTTTATCTATGACCAATTTTTTTCTTTAAGTTTTACAGTTTTAACTTGAAACAAAATAAACAGTAAGTGTATTCCAGTGCACATTTTTTCCCTCAGATCTGTTTATCAACATTACAATAAATTGTCTGTTATGGGGAGAAATATGAATACAAGTTAATCCTGCATTGTTAAAACTACCTCCTGTATATTCAGAAAATAACTGGAGTTTACTTGTTCGAATAGGAGTGAAACTAGATATTTTTAAAGCTTTCTTTCAAATTTCAAGGGACAACACAAAAATGTGCAAATTAAATATTTTCTCCCTCTCCCTTCTTGAAGAAATGCTGATAAACATCCTGCTGAACTGCTTCAAGGTTCTAGCAATATACATGTATTTAACCATTATTGGTTTTCTGAAGTTGTTACATATGCATTAAAGGAAACTAGTCAAGACAAACTTTCATCACCTGCCCTCTGGAGATTTCCCTTGTGTATTATTAAAAAAAAATGCATACATTGATATATTTGAGGAGGGAAAAAAAATCAGCTTACTGCTTTCATTATTTTTTTTGGTAGTTTACAAGGCTTTCAAAATGTACATTGAAATATGTTTGTCTTATTAGTTATACAGTGATTTGCAGCTGCAGTTGTGATTTTAGTGGCAGAAATCAATATCACTCTTGCCAACTGATATTAGAAATATTACATCAAATGATGAATATCTAAGGTTTTCGTAGAAGTTCCCTCTTTTGCCTCTCCCAATTAAAGCATAAATCATTCATCTATACATTTTCACATACATTTCCATAGCTGGCTTTGTGCTAAATGTTTTTCTAGCATCTTCTCTCATTCTTTATTACTTTGGATTTACATAATAGTCCTATAATTCAAAGATATTTGAAGGAAAATTCTTCTGTGTCAAGGAAAGAACTTTCCATCAGGGATAAGAGGGTAGTTGAAATGAAAAAAAGTCAATCTGATGCATTCAATTGAATTACTAATTGCATTCAAACCTGACTTGATTTTCCATAACACCAGGAACTTGTGTTTAGCTATTTCTGCCTTGAAGCTTGGGCTATTCAGAATAACTTACTAACCAGATAAATAAATAAATGAGTCATATTGTAACAGAAGTTACAACACTTGTTGACCCTTAACTAAGTGAAGTTCGACTGATTTGGGCACTTTAATTTGGGGGAAAGAGTTCAAATTTTTGCATCATTACAATGTTAACATGTATAAAGAACCTTTACCTAATGATGTGTTTAAATAACATCACTTTACTGAGGTGTAAGTCGATGCAGAGAATCTGAATTTATGTAAGTATGCTATTATGTATGCTATTTATGTAACAAAAAAGTGGTTTTAATAAGTAAAGTAACACTTTAAAAGTTTCACCAAGGTAAGAAAAATACATTATTCGGTTTTATGAAGGTATCTATATGTGCTTTTATAATTCTTCTTTTTCTACATTTGTTTTCTCTATGCTGAATATCTAAGCTAAACATTATTTGCGAGTTGCATTTTATGTTATCTTTGATTTGCTGATTTACTTTATTTCCTTTAAAGTAAAATAATAAAGAGAACGTATAACTTGTTCTTAAGTCCTTTAAACTTTAATATGAATATTTGGTTCTGGATCATTGCCCTATGAATCCTATTGAAAGCTAACTTTCTGTTTGAGAAACCAAGTGCACTAAGAGAAATGTCACCAAACATTTTCAAGCGTGATTTAAATTGGCATTAAACTGAGGAATAATATATTTAAAATTAGATAGCTAGGGATAATATGCATATGAACCTATCTGAAAGGAATAGTTCTGGAGGTAAGTCATGTATATACACAGTGCATACAGTAGTTGTAGTTCCTACCTTCCTACAAGATCTATTAAAAAAAATTTGTATTGCAATTTCAGGCATATTAGCAATCAGATAGTAACATTTCATTAAAACAAAGGGCAATGATTAAAGTAATAATGTATTTATTGTTCTAGTAATTTTTACATTGTATTCAAAGTGATAAACAAGATGCAAATCAGATCTATGAGATATTATTCTTACCCCAGAAAGCATGTGCATATGCACCGATGCACATACGTACATTAGCTAGTTTTTAAGCAATATACCTTTTGTGTTGTCACAAAAGAGATTCATGCAGCTTTTGTTCACTTATTACCTTATTCTATGATCTTCATTCCTTCATCTTCTTGATATCTTCCTACTGTTTATTATTTTTTCCATATGTCACATTGGATCTAAAATACTCTTTTCCTCTTTGATTCTCCTTTAAACATTCCCCCAAGGAACTGGACTATGATAAATACTGTGATTCTCCTAAACTTAATACCACAAGCAATCAGCATAACAGAATTTGTTAAACTAAATGAATCAGGAACATCTGGCAAATCTCAAAGTAACACCATTTCATATTTTTTAAATAACAGTACATCCTCTGATTTCATTTTTCACTGCACCTGCTCAGTACATGTCAGATTTTCCATTGTTTCATCATGAAACAAAAAAACAAAAGAAAGATATTATATAAAGTACACCCAATAGGAAAAAAATTAAAAGCTGTTTTATTAAAAAAAAAAATCATCTTTCTAATTCTTTTCAGAATATTCTATATCACTATAAGAAATTGTTTTAACACCTAAAGATGTGAACTGAATCAATTAACTAAATATTCCTTAGTAAGCATGGTCAACATGTACTGTGTACTAAATATGCATGGGTTTGCTTATTTTTATTAATGTAAAATTGAAATAAGACTATGGAAGTTTTACCAGTCAAACACCTAGAGAAAGGATAAATAAATGTATACATACATACTATACATACATCTGAAGTTGGTTGGGGTGTAGGTTCATATGGGTGATATTCAACCTGAGAACTGAGCAAATGTAGATGCCTATGGTATCTACCTGCAGGCAAGCAAGGTCTCAGTCCATCTGCCCACACAGCAGCAGATCCACCTGGGGAACCCTAAGGCATCAGACACATGCACAAGACCGGCACAGAGACAGGGGATATGCAATATGATGATACTCCTTGGAGCAGCAGTCAGGAGGCGCTCAGGCTTTTCAGTGGTATTAGATGGTTAGGTGTTGGTTTCCAAATAACATATGTTAATGAAATCTGGATAGCCAGTCAGGTTTCTCAAAAGTAAACACTTGGTCAGCTTAAGAAGTTTCTTTAGGATTCTCCTATTTATTCTAAATAAAAAGTGTAGAGGAGTTTAATACCACAAGAGTGGACATCTCCTGAAATTAGGTACAAAAATTTTCAAATCTGAGAAATGGCTCTAGATCTCTTCAATATAATTAACTGTAAGAAATAAGCACTGAAGTGAAGTAATTTAATGAAAGGTCTCCCTTTGAATGAAATTAATCTTATATAAATATCTGGTTTTCTTTGATTTCTACTTCATTTAATCACAGAATCATAAAACAGCCCAGTTTTGAAGGCACCTCAAGAGACCATGTGTCCAACATTTTGTTGGAAAAGGAGGCACATCAGATTGCTTACCTCCCTGTCCAATCCTGAAAACCTACACTGGTGAGGCCTCTGCCACATACCTTGGAAGTTCTTCAAGTGAATGACTGTTCTCACTATAAAAAAATTTGTATCTTAAATCAAGATGACACCTCACCCAGTGCAACTTATACCTATTAACCATTGTCCTTTCTATCTGTCTCCTTGTAAAAAGAGAGCCTACATCCTCTTTGCAGTAAAGCTTTAAGTACTGGTTTCCCTAGGAAATTTCTCTTCTGTGGGGTGCAATGGTGTAGCTACTTCAGGCTTTCCTCACAAGGCAGGTTGTCCAGCCCTTTGTCAATCTTTGGCCTTTCTTTGGACTTTCTTCATGCTGTCTGCATATTTCTTGAACTGGAGGACAGTAATTCGGGTGTGGCCTGACAAGTGCCGAGTCTCTATCTCTGCTCATAATACCCCTGTAAATATAGTCCATGATCTGATTTACCTTCATTGCTGCAGCTGACTCATGTTCAGCTTGTTGCTCACCAGGATTCCCAGGTCCCTCTCAGCAAGACTGATCCTCCAACACACAGATCCAAGACTGTATTGGAGGCCCCTTGGTTATGACATCCCAGGTGCAGAACCTCATACTTTGTCAATTTCTCACCCATACCACAGACCACCCATCCAATCTCTATCGTGACAATTTGTCCAGGACAAGGCTGTGAGAAGCATTGTTGAACACTTTGCTGAAGTTCAGGTAAACAACATCCATGCTCTCTTGATGTTAGCAGATCAGTTGCTCGGACATAATTTGCCTTTACTAAATCAATGCTGGCTTTTCTCTATCACCTGCGTCATTTGATTTGGAGTAGTTTCTAGGAGGACTCATTACAATACTTTTCCAGGGAATGAAGTAAAACTAGTGGTCTGTAGTTTCCTACATCTTCTTTTGGGCCCTTATTTTAGGCGAAATTTGCCCTTTTTTAGTCATGAGGGTGTCCCCTGATTTCCAGGACACTTCAAACATTACAAGCAGTGACCTTGCAACAACGTCAGCCACTTCTCTTAAACCCTGGAATGGATTCTGTCCAGGGCCATAAACTTGTGTGGGTTGAGCACTTGCAAGAGGCCACAGACCAGTCCTTCCTTTACTACTGGTGGGTTGACATGTGCATTGTCATAGCTACTTGATCCTGTGATCTCATATTTAAACATAAACCAAGTCTGGATAATTAGTTATAAGAGTCAACCAAACTGTTGATGTCTAAAGTTAGACAATAGGAGTTTACAACCAATAACTATTGTAATAAGAGTGTCAGTGGCACACTTTCGCTTTATATGTCACATGCATTTTGTTTTATGACATACTAGACCAGTATGTAAATAGTCTTTGAAATCTGCCATGTTACCATTACTGCTATAAACATTTTACACATCCTAAAAAGAGTTGGACTCCATCCTTTCTATCATTTAAGTATTTTCAAAGTTTGATTTCCAGTGAAATTTTATACAATTTTAAGTCAATACAACTAGTAATTCATAGAGTCCATGCATGTTCTTTCATGAGTATAAAGCAATAAATTAGGAGGTAGAGCTGCATGAAGACGTACTCCAATTGTTACATTACTACATTCTCTCAAATGTATTTTGTCAAAAATTTATATTTATACAGTACATTATCAAATGGGAATATATATAGAAACTAAGACAGGACTTTGACTTTTTTTTCCTCGATTACCCTTAAGATTTTTAAATGAGTGGTTTCATTATTATTATTATTATTATTACTATTATTATTATTATTATGCACATGATGGACAGAAATAACTAGGAAAATATTAGATATTTTCCTGATTTTTCTGGTGTGATTGTAGTTGAACAGAATAGTGATTTAAGGAAGTGGCTAATCACTCTATCAGTCATATATTTTGCTAAATAAAATCTAGAGGTGAGTTAAATGTAGAAATCTGAGCACTTATCAAAGTTGTAGAGACTGAAATAATTTGGAGAAATATCTAATGTCTGAATATGTAGCTTAGAGAAAGAAATAATTAAGGGATGAAATTTGCTTTGCACTTAGTATCTTTATTAGGTATTCCAGAATTTTGAGTTTGAATAAGTTATATTTTACACTGTTTCTCTCTGAAATGGCCCACTAAGATGTTTAATATGGAGCACAAACCACAGCTTTGTGAGGCATTCGGCAAACTAGCTAACTGTGTAAGACAAAGTCATAATCTTTCAAAACTTCATCTACCACAGTATAATTACATGATTTTGCCTCTGAACTTCGTCTTTCATGTTCTTTTAACCTGTTAATAAAAAATGTTTTATAATAGAGATGAGCGATAATACCCTTGTATTTTGTAAGGTTACTTGAATTTTAATAATATTCTGCTTTTCAAGGTTCATAATATATTTACTATGGTTTGACCTTGGCAATGAAAGGTTCATTCTGACAGATGAAAGTGTAAGGAATGGATCTTGTTCTCCTACAGACAAATTAGAAATAAGAATTCTTTTTCTCTTTTAGATAAAAATGCCAAATAAAAGATAGGAAATATTTTTCAGCTTATTTCAAATATGTCTTTAAAAAAAAAAAAAAAAAGCAGGCTAGAAAAAGGATTGAAAGCTTTATGCTGGGACAAAAAACTTATGAGTTTTCCTGACAAAATTGCATTTTCAATACCATAACCAGCACCTGTCATACACTTGCAAAGTGTAATTATGTAACTACAGTGCACTAATATTAATTGACTAATTCATGCCTGTGAAGCACAAAAATGGATGAAATTAGTCAAATTTGGATACTAAATTCAGTGGACATGGAGAGAGAAAACTTCACAGTACCTTTTATGTTTCAATTCAGGACAGATTTGCTTTCAGCTGCAAGTAAAAATAATGAGTAAGCAGGTAAGAAAGATTTGGAAATAACTGTTTTGTTGGAAAGTTTACCTCCAAAAGTGGGGAAAAATGGTACTTAAAGCAGTAAGTGCAAGTTATCATTTCTATCAAACCAGTCATTGGGGAGAAAAAAATGCACAAAATATTTTTCTTCATAAAAGAAATGAGAAAATTTATATTTTGTATGTCTTTGTTTAAAGGACTGTTATTATTCTGACTTCATAGAATGAAATTAAACAGAACCTGTTAGGTTAAAATTAACAAGAAAAGAAACAGCAACAGAGATAAGAAAGGATATCTTATTAGAAGTCCTTGATAGATCCATGGAAAAGCTGTTAATTTGAATATACTCTGTCTGGTTTAATCTGGAAAATAGGATTTATTTTTCTCAAGACTAAAACGAGTAGCAAAGAAAACTGAAGAACCTTTATATTTTTGAATTAGGAAAGATGAAGTACAGAAACTCATATATATATAATGTGAATTCATTAATGAGTCTATATGTGACAGAGAAAAAAGGCAACGTCAATGAGATGCTGTTACAGAAAAAAGTATGGGTTGTTTTGGTTGGTTTTTTTTGTATTGAGTTTTTTTTTCTTTTTTTTGTGTTTTTTTTTTCCTCCAAAAGAAAATGTGATTAACTCAGATGAGAAAAAAAAATATAAAAGGCAAGTGTCCAGAGGCTATGTGCATAAGTGGATTTATTTTTTTTATCATTTCACTCCATATTTTTTCACTTTAGTTGTTGCTATTTATGTTGAAGTTAAGAAACCGGTTTTTTACTCTTTGAAGCCTTTTTGTCAGTCATTGGCTCCATATCCTTGAATGAAAAGTCTTACACATGTTGAAGCAAGTTGGGCTTGTTATGACAAAATAGGGAGTAGGAAGGGAATGAAGAATGATTTTGTTCTATTTAAAGATGACTGAACTATATGATTTCAGAGTAGGAGAGATGAAGTATTGTTTTATGAAGAAAGAGTACTTGAGATGCATTTATAGTGAACTTAAATTAATTCTGCCAAAAATGACAACTACCAACAGCAAAAGGGATTCACAGTGAGATATATCTAAAATACTGAAATGCAAAAAAAAAGACTTCTTAGAAAAGACGTGAATTTCTTCTGCATAATAAGATGTCGGTTATTGTTAATGGACCACCCTCATTATCTTTTCTGGAAGAAATATTTTTTTTTTAAATATTTATATACACATACAAAACAGAAGGCTCATCTTCAACTAATATTTAAGGAATAATCACAACATTTTTTTGAAAATGTTGAAAAAAGTCCTTCTTTGGCCTTCTGTTCTCTCTGGCTTTCATCCTGATGACGTATTGTACCAATGCATCACTAGGACAAAAGTGATCAGAGCTCTTATAGATTATGCATTGATGACAGACATTTTTATAGTACTTTTGTTTTAATAATGCACTATTCTGAAATTTCAGTACATCAAACAGAAAAAAACCTCACCATATTGGAAAAAAAGAATTATATACCTGAAAGATCAGCAGATGAATGAAGATTTTCTAATCTATTTTGTAAACAAATACAAGTATTGATTTTACAGGTGAGCCTCAACTTTTATGTAGTTCACATTTTCTGAGAGTTAAGTTTAAAATGACCAAATAGAAAAGGACCTTCGCTTCCAAGCTAATTTTTTTCTGTGATTCTCTTTCTATACAATATATCAGAAGATTGTTATGTGTGCATTTAAAGCAGGTATTGTTTTCCATATCATATGGCTTACCTTAGAGTTATAAGCTGTAAAGTATGTTTTCTACTTGTTGATTATTAAAGGACATGAACTGCCCCTGAAGCAGGCATCTAGGGAAATTTGGCACATGGTCCTGAAAACCACTTGGATAATGTTTTTTACAATTAACTGACAGAACTAACAGCTAGGACCATCTGTCTGCTATGTTCCTTTATGTTTTAAGATATGTTAACTCGTGACAGACTCTAAGTATGTATGTTGCAAAATTGTATATTACATCATTCACTTTTACAGAAACCGATGTAAGGAAATCAACAGTAATTGGAATTGGAGGTAGGCAATAAGTCTATTTAAATTTATTATTAACTTAGAACTAAATATTTCAAATATCAGAGAAGTCAGTGACTTCAATAAACAAGTAAAAGTACAGCTGTATCAATTAATTTTTGTGGAAATTATATGACTCATCCTTAGATTGCATGGTTCTGCAAAAATAATTTGAATTCTGAGGATTCCTCTGATTTATATCAGCATACTTTTTTCCTTCAAGATATATTTCATTGTCATCTAGCAGAAGCTTAAACATGTATACCTTAAAGGGCATAAAAAAAGGAATGCATTACTCTACATCTGTAATATTTTCACTGAAGGATTTGAACTGAAATGTTTGGCTCAATGGTTTAAAAATATATGTTTCTATTTGAACAAGAAAAATGTGAAGGACCTTGTGTATTCTTTGGATTTGGAAGAAATGTTAAAAATGTTAAGTTCAGTGACTCTTACACACTATTCAGAAACTATCTATTACTAAATAATAGTTAAACAATACAAAGATTTTCAAAAATGTAATGGTTAGATTAGATATTCATATGTGAATAGCACATTATCATCAAATGAATAAGAGAATGAAATATGTATCATTGTCAGTCACTGGCAACTCATGCACAGTGTAAAAAGACTGTTGATTACTGAATAATTTTGAATAATTTCCAAATAAAACTTTACCATCTTAGTTTATTCTCCCATTGCAGCAATAGTAATAAGTTAATACCTAATTTTCTTGCTACCTTTGCATATATTTTATGTCAGACCTTCATTATTTTTAATTGCCAAAGCAAAGTTAACAAAGAAAGTTAGGCAGAAAATCAGTAGAACTTTCAGTCTGAAAACAAAAGACAAAGTTAGATATAGGAAAATACTGTAGATCTGCAGTGACTAAATCTTTGGACTTCTGCTATTGAGATGGGCAGTTGTAGCAAGTCTAGAAGAAAGTATGGGTTGAAGCAGAGGATTGGTATCCCACCATAGACACTACAAGCCAGAGTTAGGCAGAATTTAATCAGAGGAGTTTAATGAGAAAGACTGAAGATCATTTAACCATGCAGTTAAATGATCCTAAAGACCTCATCAATGCAGAAAAATAAATGTTCAAGTAAGATTAAATGCAATTATGGAAGCATAAGGGTCCAGGAAAATCCAAATTGCTAGTTTGTCAAGTCTGTTTTGTAATCCCAGTGATAATTCATCTAATCATTTTAATTCATCCTGCATAAGATTTATAGACACTAATCACTAGATATAGCAATCTTCTGCTGTTTTCTGATTGCAGACAGTGCAATTGGTAATGAATTACCAGGGTAATTAGACTGTCAAAGAAAAGGGAGCATTTTTATTATATTCTCTATTTATATTTGTTCAAATATCTCTAAAGACTATGCACAACTAATGTGAAAAACTGTCCCAACAGCTGCCCTTATTTGTCCAAGAAACTGTTGAACAAAGATAGCATGAGGAAAAATGAGATAGTTATATGATACAGGTAATCAGAAATCAGGTCCCTAGGGGTATATCTGATCTTAAGAATGCTAAATAGATTTGCTATGTCCCTTTTATTTCAATTGGAGTTAATGTCCCTAAGCTTTTCAGATTTCCCTTGGGTGAAACACTGTGGATATAATGGAATTTTCCTGTCTTATTCCCAACCTTCCCTCCTTAAAAATATTCAGTCTTCTTATTATGAGCATGCTCATCTTGTTTCTTATTCTCTTTTTTGAACATCATCTGTGTGTATAAGAATTAATGTTATAGAATAAAATCATAGAATAACAGGACAGTTTGTATTGGAAGGGACCTTTCTAGGTCATCTAGTCCAACCCCCATTAAATGAGCAGGAACATCTTCAACCAGATCAGGTTGCTCAGAGCTCCATCCAACCTGACCTTGAATGATTCCAGGGGTGAGACATCTACAGTCTCTGCAACCTGTTTCAGTGTTTCACCACCCTCAAAGTAAAAAAAAATTCTTCCTTACATCTAAGTCTACTGTCTTTTGTTTTAAAACCATTAGGCCTCATCCTATCTCAACAGGTCTCGCAAAAAAATTTGTCTCCTTCTTATTATACATCCCCTAAAAGTATTGAAAGTCCATAATAAGGTCTCCTTGGAGCCTTCTCTTCTCCAGGCTGAAACCCTCTAACTCTCTCAACCTTTCTTCACAGGAGAGATGTTACGTCACTGATCATTTTTGTGGAAGTTTGCTTTCCCAAAATTCAGGGTCCTAAGTTTACCTGTGCCTGGCCCATATTCCTCAGAGCTGTAAACTCCATCAGTGTATGATTACTGCAGCCCAGACTGCCTCCAATTCTGTCATCACCAATTAGCTCACTTACATTGGTGACTATTGTGGTTTTGCCCAGCTGGTACAGTATCAGATCCCCTCCTATAGAGCTGTCTGGTACCATGCTTAAGTTTTCCTCTAAGAAATTCTCCAGCATTCCAGGACTTGCTCTGCTACTTTTTCAGCAGACACTAGGTTGATTGAAGTCCCACAGGAGTACAAGTTTCTCCAAGCACATTGCCTCCTGTAGCTGAAGTAAGAAGGCTTCAACAACAGTATCCTTTTGATCTGGCAGCCTGTAGTGGACACCAACCACAAGGTTCCCTTTGTTGCCTTGGTCTCTAATTCTTACCCATAAACATTCAACCTGTTCATGGTTGCTCTTCAGAAAGCTCTTCACACTATCCGTTTCTTGATATAGAGGACAATGCCTCTGCCTCTCCTTCCTTACCTGTCCCTTCTGAATAGTCTGGGGCCATAGATAACCTCACACAAGTCATGGGATTCATCACACCATGAATGGTGATTCCATCACTTCCCTGGTCAGCCTGATTCAATGCCTGACCACCATTTCAGTGAAGAGGTTTTTCCTAATATTCACTCAAAACCTTCCCTGGCACAACAGGTCATTTCCTCTTATCCTATTGCTTGTTACTTGGGAAAAGAGACCAACACTCATCTTTCTACAATCACCTTTCAGGTATTTGTAAAGAGGGATAAAGTCTCCCCTGAGCCTCTTTTTCTCCAGGATAAACAATCCTAGTTCCCTCAATCAGTCCTGAGAGAATTTGTTCTCTAGATTTTTCACCAGTTTTGTTGCCGTTCTTTGGAAGTCACCAGTCTTGACTCAGGCAGATAGGCCACCTTTATTTAGCCCGGAAAAGGAACATATATAGATAATATGTGTTCAATAAGTAGCAGAGAAGACTGCAACAGCATAAAAACATCAGGAAAGAGCAAGCAAGGAAAACTGAAGAATAAATTTGCACCTTACAACCAGTTACAACTTTCTGGTTGATGAGATTTCAAGCCTAATCACCTTGTCCTTGAGGATAAGAGCTAAGAAGACGCTGGACATCTGTCAGTGCTAGCTGTGCAACTTAAGCTCTGTCGCAATGTAAACTGACAAATTATACTCAAATAATTTACAATGTAACTGTCAAAAAGTGAGAGTTTTGTATAAGCAATGATAATTCATGTAATGATAATTAATGTAATGATAATTTGTAAGAACCGACAATTTTCAAGAAATATTTTGCTGAATGAAGGTACTTAGTAAACTTTAGACTTAAAGTTTAAAACTTACTAAATTTGTAAGTCTTCTACACACTCCATGACAGCAATCTCTGGCTCCCTGATATAAGTATTCACATTAATTTGCCACACAGGAGAGAAGGATAAACATCTAGGTTTTCAGACATTTGCTTGAATCTGTACTCTGGAGAAAGACAAGGAAGGTGATCAGAAGAAATGTTGGAGATAAATAGAGTTAGAAAACAAATAAGGAATGCCTATAAAAGACAGAACAAAGAGATGGTGAAAAGAAAGGTGAAAAAAAGAAAGAATAGCTAGAGACCATCTGTTATTGACCCAAACAAAACGGAACAAACTCAGGAAAGAAAAAAAAGGATTCAACCAAAAGAAATAATATAAATTATACACCTATACAAGCCCACTAAAACAAAGTTTATAAGTAATTCACATCTCATTGATTGTAAATGGATGGCATATCTCCCCAAATTTCCTTTAGATATAGCAATTTGGAAATCCGATGCCTTTAGGAATATCATCTAATCATACTGGGTTTGAAAATTCAATATTTGTAAGAATACAGCCTTGGAGAAGCTATATCTGGGCAAAGTGCTTTTTTCATGAGTTACTGGGTTTAGTTCTGAGAGTAATAGATAGAGGCTAGATTTGTCAAGGCCTGGATACAACTGTGTCCTGTACCAGTACAGATGTACTAAGAAATTACTGGTTTGTTTTTAAATAAACAAATCATTTAAATGAAAATTAACATAACTTTATACCTATATGATATCTTTATACCAAATGAATAAAGAAAAAAAAAGACAAAATATCAAAATTCTAATAATGGAAATTATATTTGACAATAGTATCTTTTCCCTTGCAAAATATTAGTATTTTTCATTACTATATTAATACATTTTCCTACCAAAAGTAATAAAGCCTGTATAAATATGTTTCAAATAGAATAAAGAAATTTGTCTTTAGGTAAAAAAGAGGAAAAACTACCAAAACCTTTTGTTTCTTTGTGTACTAGATTTATCCTTTACTTTGATTAGAATATAAACAGATAGATCATACGAGAGATGGCATATGAAAGGTATATACGTCTTCTGTAGTAGGCTATTATCAGAGAATTAGTAGGATTTACAGAATGGTTCTTTTCTGATGGCTTGATGTTATTTTGCAGTTTTGTGCATATGACTAACAGGATTAAACACGGTATAATGATAAGACTTTCAATAGGCTTTCTTTTTTTTTTTTTTCCCTTTGTTTTAACACTGAATGTTACTAATACTGCTTTCTCTGGTCTTTTTTGCTGATAATGAACCATGAACCAACAGCTTACATTAGCTCCTTATAAAACACTATGCAGAATGTTACGCAAGTAATAGCCTCTGCTAACTGTCATAGAAATGTATCAGCAGTCATACCTTTTCACTTTTAAATACAACTAAATTTATTTACTTATAAAAAGCGTTCTGCAAATAGCTTGGACTGATATGTACCACAATTGTTATGAAGATCCTAAAATTTCTTAAACACCATCTAGTTTACTTTTCAAGACTTTCAGACCTATTATCATATCATCATCTTTGTCCATATTCTGTCCATCAATGTCTTTATACATATTTTATCCTAATGGTACTGAGTGCCCAGAGTTTTTACCTTTGCTGATTTTTTTATTGAAGAAAATAATGATTTATATGCAGTCTATAGCCTCTAAGTTTTAATAGAAAGTTAAAGAAGTAGCCTGTCTGAATATTGTGAAAGTTCCTACTAAGAAAATACGAATTTTAAATTACAAAAGAGAGAATCAATACTAATACTGTGGTTATATAGAATGTTTTTCATGAAGAAAATAAATAACACTGACAATATAGATAAAATATTTAATATTTACTCTTAGTGAATAAGAGCATGGGAAAGTAAGGTTAAGTTTTACAGTAAGGTTTACAATAATTGCCTTAGATCATCGACTGCTAAAAGTCAGTGTATGTTTTACCATCTATTTTCACATTAGCTTACTAATACATATGAAGTAGCCATCACATACAGTAAATAAGCATAATCTGTGGTGACATACTATTGCTTTGTAAGAAATCTCAGAAATTACAGTCGAAACAGGATAGATTCTGTCATTACCTTCTGTTGAAAGGAGAGAGCTCAGGTCTACAAAATTACATCAGTGTGGACTTTCCCATGAATTTCTGGGGGCTTAAAAGACAGTCCAAAATAGGCATATGTATCACCTGGACCACCAGGTGACCACTAAGACAGCAATACCAGAAAAATCAGGACATTGCAAATAATAAAATGGAGGTACTAGCTGACCAGAATTAAGGATCAAGCATACGCTGCAAAGTAATATTCCTCTCAGTACCCATAGGAAATCTTCTTTTTCTGGAAATTCTGATGATTACCTGTTCTCTTCATGCTTTCCTGAGGAAGCTTCCTTCTCAGTATAGAATCCCTGTTGTTCCTATTATTTTCTATCTGTTCCATTCTGAAGTGTTCTTTGAAAGGTATGAGCCGAATTTTTCCCAAAGCCTCCCTCCTCCATCGCAGTTTAGACTGTTTGCATCAACAAAGACAAGCCCCTCTTTTTGTAGTAACCTCCTCTGGTGCATAGACCTACTCATTAAAATAAAGACAATGCAGAGTAATAAGAAGTTGTGACAGATCTGTCAAACCAGTTATTTTTTAAATTCTAATTCCATTGTTTCGATGTGTTATAGAGAGATGAGGTTATATCAGATTTTATTAATATATATTCAGTTCCTAGGTTTCAAAACAGATTCATAGATAGAATACATGACATTCTATTGAAATAGAGCTATGTAGTTATATAATTCTTTAAAGGTCATGGAGAGTTCTCATAAAAGAAAATTTCTTAAACTGATTAACTACTTTATCTGAATTGAAATACCTTTATGCTGTAAAGTTAGAAAAAAAATTGTTCTCACATTCCCAATCAACTTGACTGTTTCCCATATTGGTACTGCTTGAGATTTGTAGCTAACACTATTGTAAAACAGAAGATATGTGTTCTTTAATAACAGAAATGTTACTTGTTACTTATTTTTAGAATTAATCATTCAGAAGCTATTTAAAGATGCAAATTATTGTAGCAAAACATCACGAGACCATAAAGATTTATAAGCTGTTAAATGATCTTCAGGGCAAAAGCAAATAACATGTAACACCTGGCATAGACAGTATGTTTAACAATAATACAAATCCTTTATGGTACATTAACACCTTCAGAAATGAATAATGTCCTAAAATCAATTTCACAAAAAGTTACAGATGAGGGTCAACATGTAATGTAATTGCTCTGAACAAAATCAGCAAATAGAATTTATCTACCTCCTCTATGCAAGCTCTCTTGTCATTAATATTCCCCAACAAAAAGAATTTAAGACGTTTTTGTGATGGATGATATTTATTTCCTTGAGGATCTGAACTATTTTGCTATTTATCAGAATTAGAGTTATTATGCATCCTATTCCTCATTATGTGCCTAATTAATTTGCTGTATTAAAAATTCATCTTACTTTGTTCAGATCAGGCAAGCCAAAACCTTTTAATTTCATTGTGCTCAAAAGATTAATTTTCTCTGCTATCATAAGTACTAATAATTTATTCATATTACTTGAATCAATCAGAAAATCACTTTTCCCCCCCTACATGTATTGCAAAGCTAGAGGGCTTCTCTGAGCATTTTTTTTTCCTGCAAATTTAAAATATTTAGTTGGCAGCAATGGTGTTACATTGAACTAAATATTTGAACTTGTTCAATACATATAGGGATATATAATCGCTTTGCAGTGAAAATAAGGCAGCAAATGGTCCTGCTGAAAATCGCTTTGGCAAAACTCGCTAAAAATGTTGAGTTGTTTGTTTTTTACTTTGAAAGATAGCTAGGTTGGGTAAACTGATCGTATCTTTCCAGTTTTTAATAATAAATTCTATTACTTATTTTTCAGCCTATATCAAGAAAACAGAGCAATTAAAATGTCTATAAAAATACAGTGGAGTTAAGAATTTTAAAAATAGGCAACCAAAACCAAAAATTATCGTATATATATGATCTACATATTCTCTGCATTCAAAAGTCTATTTAATGTTGACAAAAGTTGGTCTTTGGCAAAGACAAGTATTAAGTTCAGTTATGTTCTTTGAAATTGTTACAATATGGCTGTATCTGTACATATCTGAAATAAATCTGTAATAAATCTGAAATCTGTAATTCTATGTTCAACTTAAAAATTTTTTAATCTGTAAGAAAATACTGTGATTTTACAAATTTTTTTATGTTTGAATTTTTTGTTACTAATCAAACTTTATGAAGATGTTTATGTCTGTCTTCTTTTCCTTGAATTATTTAAGTACAAATGTAAGCATTTGTGTTTGATCAATACTACCCCCTATTTTAATATTCCAAGTTATATTAAGGAGTGAAAAATTGCAATTGCATCAGTTCTCACCCCTTTTTTACTCCACTATAGGATGTAGTGTATTTCACATGAAAATATTTATGAGTAAAAACGATATAACTTTCTTCAGACTGTGGGCATATATTAAATCAGTGTTCACAATTTTCACTAAGAAATATGATGGCAAAGGTGTTCCATTTATCACTGACTCAGAATGAGATTTATCTTGGTAAACGTTAAATGTCTTTCAATTTGGTATGTAGTCTAAGACAAACTATGTTGATTAATTCAATTTCAGAGTCAATGAAAAAAGACTGAAGAGACATGACTATAAGACAGATGAAAAGAATAGACACTTTTAGGTGACCTTTTTCAGCAATCCCAGGCCTAGATGACTTAATACAGACTTAACTTATGATGAAGAGAAGCAAGACAAATCCTATCCTTCACAAATGAAGGGAAAAAAAATCATTCACCTAAAAGCATACCTGCACTACCATATAGGCCAAAAAAGAAAGGATTCACTTCTGATGCTAATGAAGTCTTAAAAATTCCTGAGGTCTCAAGCAATGTCTGGTGAAAGACCAGGGAAGATAGTATTCATGCAAGTCCATGAATATGCCATTGCCCTGAATTTTTTTGCAGGATAAAGTACCATTTACAAATTTGTCTATAGCCTTGTAGATTTTAATTTTAAGAAAACAACTATTGTATTTCCAATATTCATTGAAACTCATAACAAAAATAAATGTAGATTTTTGTGAATTAACCTTCATTACAGTAGTAGATCCATACTAGAGAAGAACCAAAAGCAGAGATCTTAACCTGAATGGGACTTTTTGTCAACTTCACTATGTTTGAATAATAAATTCAAAATATTACAAGTTAAAGTACTTCACTCTAAAGTTTTCTGAGTCTTGTTTGAACTGATTTTCGGTTTTTTAAGTATTCATCAGATTTGTCACCTGTAAAAGAAAGGGACTAATAAGAAATAAATATTTATTTTTATACCAAATTTTAACTCCATTTTCAAAGACCTTAAAAATGCCCTTTATTTTTGTTGTTCCAGTTTTGGGAAACTATATGTTCCATTAAAGTATCCCTTTTTATGTAAGAATTTTTACTGATATTTGATTTTTTATCTTAATTTCACTTTTTTATAAAAAAGGTCAAAATCTGCTCAATAATGGTCTAATCCCACGGAGTTCTTACCATACAGAGGTCAAAGAAAATACAGGTAAAACCAGTACCCTGCGGAGAGGAAGTGTAGATCTCCAGTAAAGTGTTTGAAATGCTGATCCAAGAGGAATGAGTCCCAGTCCTTAACACATGCAAGGGCTGTTTCATGTAAAACTGATACACAAAGAGGTGTTGGAAAGAAAAATCAAGCTGTGTGCATTCAGACATTTTGGATAAGTATTCTTGCCTTTAAGTGGCTGTTAGCCTTAAACTACTCTCCCCAAAAAGTAAAAAATATGAACTTAAGATACAGAGGTCTCCAAGACGCTGGATAGTGAATTGAAAGGCTCAGAAGTTCCTCTGGCTCAAAGCTCACCTCTTAAAAGTAATTTATTTTCTCTTCAGGCAGACAACTGCCTCTTATAGGCAACAGGATCCTGAAGATCTGTAAAAGTTATTCTTCAAGAGCAAAAGATTCAAATGATTGTGCCTCTCAGGCTACAGCTATGCCAGTAAACCTAAAAGACAAGTCATGGCCTTGAAAACTGGCACACAATTCTCTCTGACTGCTTGCCTGCTTTTTAGCATGTTTTGTACCATGCCAGCTAGTACATTCCCAGAAGAGATTCAGATGTGGTTTGAGGAATAACAAACCTGCTGTAATTAACCTGGTCAAGGCCACCCTGCTCTGAGATGAAAGTAAATCTATCCCCACAGATGTGCATCAGCATTTTATGTACCTTTGGGGACAGAGAAAAAAGTCCTGGCCTCTTTTTACAGCATGCAAACATAGTCTAACAGAAAAAGACATCATTTTTGGATCCTATGCTAGGGATAGGCATAAATATTTGCTGTTTTGTAAAAACACATCTTTAAATGTGTGCAAAAGTTTAAGGTCAAAAGCTGATTGATTACACAGTTAAACATCCACGTGATTAAGCAGCACTGAACACAAGTGTTCAAGAATCTAATTGTAGATTCAGGTCTTGTAATTTCCATGTGTAATCAGGTTCAGTAATTCTAGATTTTTTTTTTTTTTTGATGACCAGCTTCAACTTCTTTTGCACTTGCAGTGTGTGAGATCCCAGATATTATACTTTTCTAGGATTTATGTATCAGTTATTAGACATTTCCCCATCAACACAGCAGACATAAAGAATGACATATTGCAACACTTGCCTAAAAACATTAATGATCTGACAGCATGAGGAAACCAGGCACAGATAGGTAGCAGCAAAAGTTATTTAACATGTAGTGATACCACACTACCTTCTCAGTCCTGTATGCTGTTAAGGAATGGGCATTTACAGGGCCTAGTTCTCTTAAATATGTTTATATCACTAGTGAGGTTCCACTTAGGCCATGTGCTCTTCAACATCTTCATAAATGACATGGACACAGAACTGGAAGGGATACTAAGCAAGTTTGCAGATGACACAAAACTGGGAGGAGCTCACAGGCAGAGAGGCCCTGCAGAGAGACCTCAACAAATTAGAGGGCTTGGCAGTCACCAACAATGAAGTTCAACAAAGGAAAGTGTTGGATTCTGCACCTGGGATGGGGCAACCCTGGGTGTTCCTAAGGAGTGGGGAACAAGATGATGGAAAGCAGTGCCATGGAAAGGGAACTGGGGGTCCTGGTCAATGGCAAGTTGAATCTGAGCAGTGTCCTGCCAACCAGGAGGGCCAAGTGTGTCCTGGGGGATATCAGGCAAAGCATCATCAGCCAGTCAAAGGAGGTGATTGTCCTGCTCTGCTCTGCGCTTGTATGGCCTCACCTTGAATATTGTGTGCAGGTTGTGAGCACCACAATCTAGGAAAGACATTAAGCTCTTAGGCTGTGTCCAAAGGAGGGCAACGAAGATGGTGAAGGGCCTTAAGGGGAAGCTGTATGAGGAGCAGTTGAGGTCACTTGATCTGTTCAACCTGGAAGAGACTGAGGGGAGACCTCACTGCAGTCTGTAAATTCCTCATGAGGTGTCATAGTTCCGATTTTAGCAAGGAATTTTCCTTTCCCTTTCCCCTGCTGTGTGTGCTCTGTGTATAGGCCATCAGGTTAGCTATAAGGTGAACAAAAGAATCGACCCGATCCACTAATGGCTGAGAGATCAGTCTCCTAGGAAACAGGCAGATGAAGGATCTAAAGTCTACTTTTTTCTCTCGTCTCCGGGGCAACGGGGGAGGAGGAATTTTTTTGGTGGTCTTGGAGTGTGGCTGGCATGCAGGTTGGGAGGAGAGGCTGGTGTGTGCCGGTGGGCTCGGGACCTGCTGCGAGCTGCAGACCCTACTTGGCTCTTTTCTTTCCTGTCGGAGGGGAGTTTGCTGCTGCTCTCAGCTCAACTGTTGCTGGCTGCAGGCCCCGCTTAAAGCAAACTCTAACCAGCTGAAGATCGTGAGTTTTCTTCCACTGAGAGAACTTTCTCTTTGATTTTTTTATTTTCCCTTCCTTTCCTTCTTCCCCTCACCTTCCCCGTCCCAGTGTGGGAAGGGAAGGGAAGGGAAGGGGAACCAAGGGGTGTTTTTTTGTTGTTGTTTTGTTGTTGTTTTTTACTGGACATTACAAGTTCTGCATCTCCAGTGATCCAACAGCACCACCCGGTAGCTGATACAGGACATTACAAGTTCTGCATCTCCGGTGACCCGATGGCACCCCCTGCTGACTGTGGTTGGAATTGCACCAAAGGGTGCAAAAATTGAAATGTTTACTCTTCCTTTTGCCAGTTTGTCGGTTTGTTTTTGAAGGGGTTATTTGTGGGTATAGGAGTGCTGTTTGGTTGTTTTACTTGTGGGGTTTTTTTTGTGTTTCTGTTAATACACATATACCTTTTAATAAAGAGCTGTTATTTTCCTTTTTCCATAATTTGTTTTCCCTCAATTGGAGTCTCTTAATTTTGGATTTATAATTACTTAGAAAGAGAAGTTTGGGTCTTTTCTCCTAACCCATCCTCAGCAAAAGGCCCCTGTCTCATTTAAACTGGGACATGAGGGGAAAAGGGGGATCAGACAGACACTGATCTCTTCTCGGTGGTGACCAGTAACAGGACCTGAGGGAAAGGCCAAAGTTGTGTCAAGGAAGGCTTAGGTTAGGTATTGAAAAAAAGGTTCTTCAAGCAGAGGATGGTTGAGCACTGGAACAGGCCCCCCAGAGAAGTGGTCACAGCACCAAACCTGATAGAGTTCAAGAAGCATTTGGTCAATACTCTTGGGCACATGATGTGACTCTTGGGTGTGGTCCAGTGCAGGGCTAAGAGTTGGACTTTGATGACCCTTGTGGGTCCCTTCCAACTCTGCATATTCTATGATTCCATGTTATGTTACTGTAATGAAATTGGCAGAAAGTAATTTCTGTATTTGAAAAGTTTATTATACAGACATCTAGGAATTACTGTTAAAGCAGTCCTTGTAAAACACGAATTTGAAATCTTATCATAAAAGCCAGCCTTCCAGGTCCTTATGGAAACTGAAATACAGTATCAATTCTCTATTCAATCAGGGTTGATTGTGTAGCATGATAGTCTGCAGTGTTTAATTTCTGCCAAAACCAAACACACATCCCTTCATAAATCCTTTATGATCTTTTCTTGTCTAAAGCTGCATATGCCTCATGAATCCCTCTGCTCTGTTACATAAACAATTCATAGAAACACCATGAACTATGATCTTTTAATGTACAAAACTCATTTTAATTGTTTGGTTGTCTTAATTGTACTTAAATTGTACCAAAAAATTGTAATTATTTAGTAGTGGTGTTACATAGAGGAACACAACAATGAAATGATATAAAATGTTTTTGTTTTTACTTTTAATATCAGCTGTAAATTATTTTATATGAAAGGTGTACTCTATGGATATGTCTTTTGATTCAAGCTTCTTTTGATTCATTCAGTTTCACCCCTACATAATAAGTTAATTAAATCTACTTTGACAGCATATTTAGCACATTCTGAAATGTTTTATATTGTAACATTTCAGCATATGTGAGCATGATAAGCTATTAGTAAACAGATATCCCAAATATATATATTATATATATTATATGTTATATATTATATATATGTAAGCAAAACTAGTAATGGCCTCAGATTGATACAAAACTAAAAAACCCAGGGATTTCAGATGCAGTGGAACTTTTAGACCTGAATTTAGATTTTTTGCTGCAGACGGGTGCATATATTCAAAATTACAAACCTGATAGTCCTCTGGCAGCTGCTACTTCACAGTGAAGCATAAAAAAAAGTTGACTTGAGTGACACACTAACTAGAAGTTTCCTTAGTTTCTTCAAGATGTGCTTCTGCATGTAACAGCTTTTCTGGACTGGTAAGAGCTCAGCAGTCCTGTGAGTAAGCTGACATGGTGAGGTCTACAAAATTTATATTAGAATGAACAATTTTTGTAAACAACTGTGATGGGTTGACCTTGGCTGGATGCCAGGTGCCCACCCAGCTGCTCTATCACACCCCTTCCCAGATGGACAGGGAGAGAGGAAGAGGGAAAACAACTTGTGGGTTGGGATAAGGCAGTTTATTTAAAGCAAAAACGAAGTGAAAGCTCGTGCATGAAAAAGTGAAGCGAAAGATAACACAGTTTATCCTCTACTTCCCATCAACAGCAATGGTCGGCCACTCGTGAGCAGCAGGGCTTCAGCATACAAAGTGGTTCCTCAGCAGGCAGCCATAGGAGACAGTGCAAGCCTGCCTTCCTGCTCTGTGCCTTAGTTTTATATCTGAGCTGACGTCATATGCCATGGAATATCCCTTTGGTCAGTTTGGGTCAGCTAGCCTACCTGGATCCCCTCCCAGAATCCTGCCCTCGATTGAGGAAGGAATGTTACAGTGCTGACGCTGTGCTCAGCAGTAGCCAAAACACTAGTGTGTTATCAACACCCTTCTAGCTACCAATGCAAAGCCCAGCACTGGGAGGGCTACTATGGGGAAATGAACTCCAGCTCAGCCAGACCCAATACCACAACTATTGCAAGTATAATATCTGTGCGTGTGAATATGTATAAAGAGGAGTTGCTCTATTTTAAATATAAAAAAAAACCTTTATGAGTTATAAGATTCAGCAGAATGGTGGACACAATAGTTTCTGTTTTCTTCTATTTGAAGAGATTTTGCCCTTGCCATGGACATGAATGTTATAAGAAGATACTTAAGGTAACTATCAATTATTTTACTGCAGCTACTGCACAAGGCCCAGTAAAATAAAAAAAATCATAAAGAAAGGAAAAAGCAAGAAGAAATTTTGGAATTAGAATACTTAACATAAAAGTGGCAGAAAAAATCATGGGCTTTATGGACAAATTCCACCAGGTAAAATACAGAAGCTGTCCCATGAGTTGGCACTAGATTTAGGTTTCTGCCCAGCTTTGTAATGTCTATAACTACTAAAACCACAAAGCTGTGCTCCTTTTTATGTTTTCTTTGTATGACTCAATGATTCTTGAATTATGTTCCTCAAAGTGGAACCACCCTAATAGTCTTAGTAGTTTACACAATGGTTTGGGCACTTAAGTGGAAAATTGAAATATGGTTTTTAATCTACGCATGCACAGAAAGGAACTGGACCTCTATCTCACTTTTTGTAAGTAATTTATCTTTAACATAAAGACAGTTCTTGAAAAAGCAGACATTCACAGCTGGATTAAAAACAAAACCTAAAACAAACAAGCAAACAAACCTACCTAAGCTTTTCTCAATTATTTGAAAGAATGAATGTGGGTAACTGACCTTACCAGGAAAATCCACCCTGTTAAAAAGACCTTTTCTGTGTCTTCTGAGTGAGGCTTTCAAATGGAAGACTTAAGCTTTGTATCTTTACCTAATGTACTATGAGGGTTAAATCTAAGCACATTCTTGTTCAGTGTTTTGAAATACTTGGCCCATAGTCAGTATCTGTAATGTTCCTCTTTTGACCCACATTCACTATTATGGGTGTTTGATATGATTGAGCTATATTTCAAGTTACAGTCTATACCAGAATGAGCGAAATGGAATTATAACTGCTGTGTGGCTAGATGGCTTGTCAGTATATACATTTATCAAGTATAGTGATAAAGATGCAACTTATAGTTTTGCAGCAGCAGTAAAATCTCCTGGGTAATGGCAAAATGTAATGACATGGATGCTGAGTGAGGTGGTGGCACCTGAGAATATAGTAATAGCTTTATGAAGGGAGAGTTATAAAAAATATACACATCACAGTGCTTGCATCTTTGGGAGAAATTTTTTGAAACTGCTATCAAAGCATGTGGTATAGAATAATATACTCTTCTATAAGATCATAAAATTAAAATCTATTTATGCTGACCATTTATGATTTTATGCTATCTGACCTTTCATGAAAGATAGAGAGCAAAATATTATTGTTTTCAATACAATATAAAGAAACCACAACTACATTTAAGATATTTGAGAACATAGGTCCATTTTTATGTGCCATCATGATACATTTTTAAAATAATGAATTGAATCAAACATAACCACCCCAAATGATAAAAACAAAAACCACTCAGATATAAAAAAAATTCAGATTTGCATGATAATTTGGGTTTTCACAAAACTTATGTTGACAGTTTTCCATATCTGAGTCAGTGGCAGGGAAAAATTCTAGAAACATAAACCACAATATTTACATAAGAGAGTCAAAACATACATAAATTTTATAAAATATGATCTTATATTATTAGCCCTGTAAATAAACATGTCAAGGCTATGTTGCATGGGGAAAAAAAAGGGTAATTCACATTGCCTTATAAAGTAGCAACATTTTTCCAGTTTTACTAAAAAAAATTTATTGTGCATGAACACTGACAAAAGACAAACCATTTTAATGAAAAAAACCAGGATTTAAATTCCTATGATTTGGTTGAAAAAATTGCCTAGCTAAGGTAATAAACCTCAAAATTTTTTAAATTTTTTTATCTCTTTTGTTAATTTATAAAACTATAGTTTTAGAAACCAGACGTAGCTGCTACTTTGTGGTTAGAAAAGGGGCATGTAGCTTTGGGGAAGGACTTTCCTTTTTATTGATCTGGATCTCATCAGAACAACTTCTGCTGATTTTTCTGTTAAACTGTGAGTTTGAACAACTGCAAACACCTTCTGTTACTATTATTAGGATAGAAATTTTACGCATTATTTTATGCAATATCTTCTGTAGAAAATCTATCAGGATAATTTCAAGTGAAACTACTGTCCACTCAGTAACCACTGATTTAGGGAAAGATGACAAGTTTTGCAATGCTGGGATAAGACATGATGTAGTCGAAAGGATATCAAGTTGTGCCTGTTCTTCACAGCACATGAATGGCTTGTTAATAAAATGTTTCTGCAGAGTTTGAGAAGCCAGCTATCAGAAAATGAGAACAGGATTGTGGAAACTAAACCAGGCATAAAAAAACATGCATGTTATTTGTTTGTGGACTTCTTGGTTGCTTCCATGTCTCTTATTTCTAATAATTTTGCTAAACAATTTTTAAAAAATCAGTTTGATCTTCGGGGTTTTTTTGTGGGTTTTTTTGAGAGACAGGTTCTTCTGCGAGGAAAAAAAGGAGTGTTCTCTACATTTTACTTCGTAAGCACAGGAAAAACTAATCTATGTAATTACACTTGCTAACAAGATTGTTCATGTTCCTTGAAACAATAAAGTACCACAATAACAGTGTGTCATTTTGAAGAGCATTTTTCTTAATAATCTGGATTTGGCCAGAGATAATCTCACATTGCAGATGAACTGAAAGACTTTTGTTTCTGTTTCAGATCAAAACCACAGTCCTAAAATTTATAGAAAAAATTCTTGCAGGAAAACCTTTAAAATCTTCTATGTATATGAGAGATAATTTTAAGTATTTGCTTCCGGAGTGTAGGTTAAAGAGCTCTAAGTAGTTCAAATTGCAGTAGATGGCTCTCTGTAGGCAACTGAGTACCAAATGCTTTTTTATCTGTGCTACATTTCTTTTCCAGTAATTTACTGCCATCATAAGTGAAATGAACTTTAAAACAGTGTTTTTAGTTTGCACTGTAAGGAGAAATGAAAGAAGAAGAATGAATATGTTCATATCCCGGGTACAAAACAGGAGTAAAAATTTAGTACAACAAGGCAGATAGACCGTGAATATTTTTCAGGAGTTTCTATGGTAAGAAGTCACACATAATAGACAAAAAGTTAATGCAAAAAATG
Source organism: Empidonax traillii (assembly GCF_003031625.1). NCBI lineage: Eukaryota > Metazoa > Chordata > Aves > Passeriformes > Tyrannidae > Empidonax > Empidonax traillii. Next base: position 850,327 of record NW_020955281.1, read on the forward strand.
ACACAGGGAAAATGGAGCAGGCAATTGATATGAAACAAGCCCCAGTTAGTGTAAAATGGTGAAAAGTGTACTGTATTGAGGACATGACTTCCTGTTTTCTAAAATATTTTTTCTCAGGTGTAGCAATGATAAAAAATAACATGGAAAAAATAGGAGGATCTAAAATCAGAGTAGAAAATTTACTGAAGTGAGGAAAAAGATGAAGCAAACATAAATTTTCAGTTGTTTCTGCTGCACAGTACAGAAAGACCACAAAAGATCTGTGGATTTGCTACAAAAACAAAACAAAACAAACAACCCCCCACAAAACAAAACAAAACAAAGCAAAGCAAAGCAAAGCAAAGCAAACTTTCTGAAGGTAGAGAAGAGAAAAGCAGGATGAAAATGTGCAGGCACATAGCAGAGTGTAAGAGATTGCCTTGTATGATGGACAGGTCTAAAAACTGCTTTTGTGGCTGAGCAGGACTGAACACTGAAGTTAGGAACTGTCTGATGGATGCTTAGAGGGAAACTGAAAGGGAGAAAAAGATTCTTTATTCAGTGTTGAAAATACTCAAACCAATCATATCGTAAAATTAATGCTAATGTTTTTTGTTAGCAAATATCTCTTCCTCTGGAGAACAAAAGAAATCTTTACTTACCAAACATTACACTTTAGTGCATGGTTTGTTAGTTGCTTTGCCTAAGTTTACAAGTGCCTCTGAGTTTTCTGGGCAATAAATCATGCTCTGTCACAGAAAATGACAGCTTCACCATAAAAATTACCACAAGCACATACTGATGACTATTGCATATTAAAAATATTAACCCTTATATATTCTACTGCTGACTGCCAAAATACAGGATGGAAGAATTTCCAAAGAATGATATCTATGAATCACAG